>NC_134285.1:25248796-25580136 GCF_949628215.1 Phalacrocorax aristotelis | reverse complement strand
CCATTTTCTAGCATTATGAAATGTTAAGATGTGGGAATAACTAATCAAGTAAATGTTAAGCTGTACAATTACTTAAATAATAATGTAGTGAAACAGCAGGGAATCACACACAGATTTCTGATGGGCCAGGGATTCTGCAGGCTATGCTCTTCCAGACAGGACTGTGGATATAGGCGTGGTATTATAATAGTCCTCCATTTAGCCCTCAACTGTATGTTGTGTAATCTCCTAGATTGCAAAATGAAGTATCAATTGAATGTGAAGTCAGTCATTAGTTATCAATCTGAAATTGATGCCTTAAATCATTTTGGTATAGATCTACCAACTCTGCTTAATTGTGTGAATAAGGATATCAGAATTAGGACTGAATATGTTTGCTTTACATGGCAAAAAGGAATTCCAGTTAAGGAGTGTGACTAATTAGTGAGGGTTTGCTGTGATACTGCTCCTCATGCACGATTCTTTTTCTGTCCGTGCTGAGCTGCAGCGTGAGGAGAGTATCACAGCCTTTGCTCAATCAAGAATTAGTCTATTCCTTCACACTAAAAAAGACGTGAGAATTGTAACTAGTTTTATTCTGATGATCTCCCTGGCTAGGAGGAAACCTTAGTGCAGTGCCAGACCCCTGTAACATTCCTCTGGATTTTTTCTGCAATCGAACATATGCTTCTGATCCTGAAATGGGGTAGGTTGTCATGCTGACACTGGTCAGAGTGGATACTATGAAGAGTGCTGGAGAGCTCCTTCACCAGATTCTTCTTCCTCGGCACAATAATCAGTCTCAGAGCGCAGGTGATCCCAGCCCTTGGGGAGGGCAGAAGCAGCTGGTCAGGAAAGTTTATACTCTCTAGCTATTTTTATCACAGCAGGAACATCATGAAAAATGGGGTGAAAGGAAGGAGGACATGTTTCTTTGCTTACCCACCTAAAGAACTGAAGAATTTATCATAGCTAGTTAGTCATGGGCAAGGCGGCTTTTCACACTGCAAACAGCTCAGGTGGGCATAATTTTCTTCAGAGAGTGTCAAATTAGTTCAAAGATGTGCTTAGACTTACTAAGCCTTTTATGTAATCCAGAGCATTGTTCTTTCTCTAAGTACTGGGAGATAAAGCAGGTCTGTAACTGGGGTACATCAACAGGAATTCGGAAATCACAAACTCTATTTTATCCACTGACACCATTTGTGATCAGAAGCACAGGAGGAATAATGACACTATCCCCCACAGTAAATGCTTACAGATGCATGAAGACTGCTAAGCAAGATGATGATTTTGTATAATTTCATGATACAGATTGCATTGAAGTTTAATAATGCAGGAAGTGTACTAACAAAGGGCAGAAGTCTGGCACCCTGTCTTATACTATGTTGTTTCTTACTCTCTTGAAACAATACTACAGAGTAAGTTCTGTATTACGATAGGCGAAGAGGAGACTCTAGCTGTCAAACTTCCAGGAACATGCACTCGTGCATTGAGCCCCTAAATATTGGAAGTAAGACCACTTTACAAACACAACATTTAAGCTACTTTAGAGACAAGTCAGCATTAACTTGTAGTTTATTACTATAATGAATATAGCTTAAAATGGAATGTTATGAGAGGTGGTAAAGGATCTATAATTATGGATTATACTGTGTCAAACCACACTGTTATCAGGGTATTCTCAGTATTTCCCTTTCAACTCCTATCCATTAGCTGTGTTCTCTAATAAAATCATGGTACTTATTCTCTCTGGCTCCCTGTTGGCTTCCCAGGTAGCCCATTTTTTGTTTTCACTGTAATGTAATATCCTAGTATTTGTATCTTGTGGGTTTTTCCCAGTATATTTCTATATCTGCATTACAGACCATTTTGGATGCAACAGGGGGTGAAGTCAAAGCAGCTTTGGAACTTGTTGTCTTGTAGAAAACCCAATGTGAATTTGTCTCCAGAATTAAACACAGCTTCTATGAAACACATGCTGTCAACCAATGCTAAATGGATTTCTCTTGACTTGCAGAAGAACCCGATTTGGGATTTGAACTTCTAGGTCTCAAGTGGTTGCCCCATCTCACTCAGTGCCAGGCCAGAGAAATAACCCTTTTTGGGCTGGAGATACTTCCTGGCAAAGAAGCCTTGATACACTAATGTCAAACCCAGTCCTTGTGTGTGCATTACAGCGAATCAATGCCTTCAGAGTTCTTGCAGATGCATTGAAGAGATTAACCCAATGCAGGGAGAAGCTAAGCAAAAGTGGCAGTCTTCTACAGGCAGTAACGGCCTTGACCCCAGAGGTGACAATCAGACAAGCCATCCTCTTCACAGAGACTGGTAAGACGTGTTTTTACTGTTTATAACGTACTCAGGTATAAGGTGCTTGTGAATTTATTGAACTTGGGCAAAGGAGTCACAGAATCACAGAATGGTAGGGGTTGGAAGGGACCTCTGGAGATCATCTTGTCCAACCCCCCTGCTTGAGCAGGGACACCTAGAGCAGGGGGCACAGGAAAACGTCCAGGTGGGTTTTGAACACCTCCAGGGAAGGAGACTCCACAACCTCTCTGGGCAGCCTGTTCCACTGCTCTGTCACCCTCACAGTAAAGACGTTTTTTCTCATATTGAGTGAAACTTCCTGTGTTCCAACTTGTGCCTGTTGCCCCTTGTCCTGTCATTGGGCACAAATGAAAAAGGCCTAGTCCCATTGTCCTGACACCCACCCCTTATATATTTATAGGTATTTATGAAATCCCCCCTCAGTCGTCTCTTCTCCAGGCTAAACAAACCCAAGTCTCTCAGCCTTTCCTCATATGGGAGATGCTCCAGTCCCCTGGTCATCTTGGTAGCTCTCCGCTGGACTTGCTCAAGCAGTTCCCTGTCCTTCTTAAACTGGGGGGCCCAAAACTGGACACAGTACCCCAAATGTGGTCTCACTAGGGCTGAGTAGAGGGGGAGGATAACCTCCCTTGACCTGCTGGGCACACTCATTATGCACCCCAGGATATTGTTGGCCTTCTCGGCCACAAGGGCACAGTGCTGGCTCATGGTCAGCTTGCTGCCCACCAGCACTCCCAGGCCCTTCTCAACAGAGCTGCTTTCCAGTAGTTCAGCCCCCAGCCTGTGCTGGTGTGTGGGGTTGCTCCTCCCCAGGTGCAGGACCTTGCACTTGCTCTTGTTGAATTTCATGAGTTCCCCTGGGCCCAGCTCTCCAGCCTGTCCAGGTCTCTCTGGATGGCAGCACAGCCTTCTGGTGTATCAGCCACTCCTCCCAGCCTGGTATCATCAGTGAACTTGCTGAGGTTGCACTCTAGGCCTTCGTCCAGGTCATTGATGAATATATTGAAAGGACTGGACCCAGCACAGACCCCTGGGGAACATCACTAGTGACAGGCCTCCATCCAGACTCTGATCCATTGATCACGACCATCTGAGTTCTGTTGTTGAGCCAGTTCGCTATCCACCTCACTGTCCACTCATCCAACCCGCATTTGCCTGTGAGGATGCTATGGGAGACAGTGTTGAATGCCTTACTGAAGTCAAGGTAAGCAACATCCACTGCTCTGCCTTCATCAACCCAGCCAGTCATGCCATCATAGAAGGCTATCAGGTTGGTCAAGCATGATCTTCCCTTGGTGAATCCATGTTGACTGTTTCTGATAACCTTCTTGTCCTCTACATGCCTGGAGATGACTGCTCCATCACCTCTCCAGGGATGGAGCTGAGGCTGACCGGCCTGTAGTTCTCCAGGTCCTCCTTCTTGGCCTTTTTGAAGACTGGAGTGACATTTGCTTTCCTCCTGTCCTCAGGCACCTCTCCTGTCCTCCATGACCTTTCAAAGATGATGGAGAGTGGCTCAGCAAGAACATCCGCCAGATCCCTCAGCACTCGTGGGTGCATCCCATCGGGGCCCAAGGATTTGCGAGGATCCAGTTTGCATAGGTGATCTCTGACCCAATCCTTCTCAACTGATGGTAAGTCTTCCTTTCTCCAGATTTGTCCTCTCTTCTCCGGAGGCTGAGATGCCTGAGGGCCTCCCTTAGCAGTAAAGACTGAGGCAAATAAGGCATTCAGTAACTGCCTTCTCTGCATCCTGCGTCACCAGGGCCCCTTCCTTGTTCAGCAGGGGGCCCACTGTATCCCCGGTCTTCCTTTTACTGCTGATGTATTTAAAGAAGCCCTTCTTGTTAACTTTGACATTCCTTGCCAGATTTAATTCCAAGTGGGCCTTGGCCTTCCTCATCACATCTCTGCATACTCTGGCAATGTTCCTATATTCCTCCCAAGTGGCCAGTCCCTTTTTCTACATACTGTGAACCTCCATCTTCCATTTGAGTTTCTCTAGAAGCTCTTTGCTCATTCATGCATGTCTCCTGGCTCCTCTGCCTGACTTCTTCCTCCTGGGGATGCACCAATCTTGAGCTCGGAGGAAGTGGTCCTTGAATACTGTCCAGCTGTCTTGGACCTGCCTGCCTTCCAGAGCCCTAGCTCATGGAATTCCTCCTAGCAGGTCTTTGAAGAGACCAGAGTTGGCCCTCTTGAAGTCCAAGGTTATAACCCGACTCATAGCCCTGCTTCTACTTCGCAGTATCCTAAACTCAACCATCTCATGGTCACTGCAGCCAAGGCTATCCTCAACCAGCCCTTCCTTGTTTGTTAGGATAAGGTTGAGCAACACATCTCACCTCGAGTCCAGTGCCATGGGTTTTTTTCAGGCACAGAAAAACAATAATTTGGGGTTAAATTCTGTTCTTGGCTGAATAACAATGAGGAATATGAAATCAGCAGGAGCCGGTTGAGGTCATCTACAAGTTGGCCTATTAATTTCACGTGGCTATGCATGGCCTGATGCCCTTTCTGAAGACCCCAGGGTACTCCATAAATACTAAATAGATATTATAGCAGTTGGCAGGACCAGTAAATAATACGGTGCATTTTGCCTCCGTATATAAGAGCACCTGAAAACAGGCCAGGATCTATCCCACCTTAATCTGGGCACCTAATTGCGATGCCTAACTTCTTGAGGCTAGATGCCCAGGCCTTGCCCTGTACTCAGGGAGATGAAGGTATGACACACCTGCAAGAGCTGAAGAAACCAGATTACTTGAGAATTTCTTTTTGTCCTGGAATGAACAGTTCCTGAGGAACAGAGACCTTTGTTGCCAAAATCTTTTCAGACTCCAGTGATATATGCTAGCATTGATCTTTCAGCTTAGTAAACATGCTAGTTTCCTCCTGTAGCAATAAATGTATAGCTGTGCCTCTTTTAAACTAAATCACTGTGCAGACTGTGGTGTTCTGATGCTTTGTAGCAGCAGAGTGTAAGCTCCCACTGTTTTCTTCTAATGTGAAATATATTGGCATATCACCTCTGTTCTTGGGGATGCCTGACTCTCCAGACCTAAAGATAAACAGTTCTGAGCCTGACAATTTCTGGTTATTCAGAAACAGAGAGAAATTGAGATTGTGGTAACACCATGTATCAACTGAGGAGGAGTAATGCAGTTCCATAAGTGCATTCGTGCTTTGTAATTTATAGCTCTTCCCTTAACTCTTTGCATCAGGAAGAAAGGCCCTTTGTTGTCAACATAAACTTAGATGTTTGTGTCAAGCACACAGTGCTTATGTAGCATAGAGTAACAAAGTGGCTTTTCTGAATGGAAAGAAGAAAATGTGATGGTGTCTGGAAAAAGATACTCATTTTGGTCTCACAAAAACTTAGACTTGACAGTGAGCTATGTGGGTGTTTTATGTGAGATTGGAGAGCAAGAAGAGGAGGGCTTCAAAAAAGAAGTCATCAGACATCCCAAATTAGTGTATACAACTGTAAGAATTCATGCATTGCTACCCTTCATTAAAGTTATCTTGAGACCAAAAGGCAGGATAAAAGGAAAGCAGAACTGTGAGGTCAGTTTACTGAGGAGGTTGTAATCACAGTGCCAGCCTTTCCCACCAAAGCCGTTGTCAAGAGCAAAGGACTGTAGCTGAAGCATGACTTCAGCATCCTGCACTAGGTGTTTTAGAAAGTCATTACTTTTTTTCCTTCTGGTTTTGTTTTGTGGGAGGAATGGAGAGGTTTTTGTACTAAAGAACAGCTCTTCAATATTTTGCAGCTGGTGAAATGTCTGCCATTTCCCCTTTCTAAATAAAAGTATCTTCATCACCCCTGCCCCCTCCCCCAAACAGTGAAAGTCCCCCATCTGTGAACCCATAAAAATATATCTCCTGCCTTTTACAGATGCAGAACACTGCCCTGCTCTGAAATTCCTGCCACCACCTGGCAAGAGGTCCAGGGCTGAAGGTAAGACCAGAAGTATGCACCAGTTGCCTCTTGGATAAAAACCAAATAATTTTATACTCTTAAAATAGATTGAAGAAAACTATAGCTCTGTGTCCTCTGTCAGAGTCATTAAATTGGGATTAGTAAACCTTTGGTCAGTCATCATAATCCCAGGCAATTAGGAAGAAAAGGCTGGATGGGTCCACTTGGTACTAGGGGAAAGTGGTAGTACTGCCAGATCTCTTTTCTTCTACACAGTTTCCTCTGTGCATGCCTGGATGACCTATCTAGGGCTGGTGCAGAATGTAGGCTAGAAGAGTAATTAATGCCAGCTCTTTTCTAGTCCTTTTCAGCTGTAGATCTCAGAAGAGAGAGTTTCATGTGAAAACAAGGTTCATTGTGTTTTACAGAGGGGGTAATTGAAGCCTAGAGAGGTGAAATGTATTGATCACCATTGCCCTGCAAGTAGGTGACAGAAATCAGAGCAGAATGTGCATTTCCTAAGTCTCAGACCGGGCTCTGTCATTTACATTACAGTGCCACCCGAGTCACCATGGAATTCACAGATCTTTCAAATAACCCCCATACTAAAGAAAAAAACAAATGGTACTCTGAGGATGTGAGCTAAAAAGTTATGAGGCAAGGACCTTGGAGCTCATTCTATCTTTTATGTGTACTCTTATTATTCCAGCAAAATAAGAGACATGTGGAAAGATGGAAAGGTCTCATTAAAAGAACACTTTGCCTAAATACCTTCTAGATACATTGCCCTGGGAAATAGAAATGTATGGATTTCAGACAGTAATAAATCCAAAAATGGTAACGATTTTGTTTTGACAGTTTTTAGTTTTCTGTTCTCTACCTTGCACGTCACACTGGCTAAACTTGCCAATCACTGGAGAATGAAGTCCTTTACTGATCTGATGCAAGCTTCTCCTCATTGTGCCCCAGTCCTAGATAACTTCTCAATTCACATGAGCCATTGTCACCGAAATCAGGAATAAACCTTGTAACACCAATGTAGTGTTAAACGGCAGGAATTCTTTATTTACAGCGCCGGATGCACTCCTAACGTGCATACTGTGCATACCGTCAGATCTCATTGTGCCAGTTAAGTGCATGCTTCATATACATATTCATTAACTTTCTGATAAAAGATATACATATTCATTATATGCAGACTTCACTTGCGTATGCCTATTGGTGTCTCTGGGTGGTCATCAGGGGTCTCTGGATGAAGGACATACTCTTCCTCCCTGTGTCCGCTAGTTAACCCTTGTTTTCGTGCAAACTCAGTTCTGAGATTACGTATGTACTGTCCTTGAGGGATGGTCTGTTCTTGGTTTAGTGTTTGCTCTGCAGTTCCTTATCTTTATGACTCTGTACATCTGCTTTTCTTAAGGCCAAATGTCATCGTGACTTTGTTTAGGTACTTTGAATCTTGAGGCCTCTCTGATGCCCCTAAAGCAACAAGGTTTAGTCATCATGCAGGCTGTTCTTGTTTCAGCTGTCTCCTTATCTTGGCTAAGTTTCGGCTCTGGGTCCCAGCATTAGTTGAGCTACACTAGATGGTATTAGTAACTCCCAACCATTTATACCCTGAATCATTGCCACCTAAAAGTGAGGCTTTAATTTAATCCTTAAAACAGAGGTTTGGGCCCTAAGCACTAGGAGTGAGGGTTTGGGATCTAAAAATTAGGCTCTGAGTCTGAAAGCAGAGGGGTTCTGACAGAAACATGTTATGTATTGCATTAATGATTAACTAATGACTAAAATACAGATTAAAGAATACGCTGAGTGTCCCCAGACTTAATGTTCCGTTGGATGGTATAGCAGCATCCATGTTTGGATAACTTCAACACTCTGGTTACACCATGAAGTGCCTTAAATTTTCCTCACCTCCCCAGTTCACTGCAGGTTTTACCTGAGACTGAAGAAAACACTTATAGTCTTTTGTCATAACTTCTGACTCACCAGACGCCTTTTATACTGCTCTGCTTTTTTGAAGAACCACCAAAGCAACCATTTCTAGCTGCTTGGAGAACATCAGGGAGGCTTTATCAGCAGAGCTGAGGAAAGGACTGAGCAACAAATCTGGGCTCAGTAGCTGTTTAGTCAGAATACACAGCCCTTCTTTGCTTCCAAGGGCACACAAGAGGACATTGGACAAAACACCTGAGCTTCTGGGACATACACTGGAAACAAAGCAGCTTCTATCTTGATTGTGAAATATTGGGAGCACAAAGGTAGCTTAAAACCACCATTAGCCACTCCATGAAATACACAGAAAAGGTAACCAAGAATCAACACAATTTCATACTTGCAGTCCTTTCCAGGATGTGCTGGATGGCACATCCAGAATAGGCTCAAGTTGTGCCAGGGGAGGTTTAGCTTGGAGATCAGGAAAAATGTCTTTGCTGAAAGAGTGGTCAGGCACTGGAACACGCTGCCCTGAGAGGTGGTGGAGTCACCATCCCTGGAGGTGTTCAAAAAACGTGTAGACGTAGCTCTTGGGGACATGGTTTAGGAGGCATGGGGGTGTTGGGTTGACAGTTGGACTTGATGATCCTAGAGGTCTTTTCCAATCTTAATGATTCCATGATTCTATTGGGCTTACTGGAGAAGTGGTAAGTATAACATTTCCCAGGGTGGCCCATCTGAATGTCTGAAATCAAGCTGTTATCCCAAAAAGTGGGTTCGTTCGCCTGGTATGCAAGATGCTAAACTACACACAGAGCAGAGTTTATTTTATTTAATTCATTTTTGTGCAAAAGTTGGTCCTAGGTGGTAACTCCACAAAGCTAGCACCCTGCACTGAGAAACTACAAGGCATTTATACAGTTAAATGTGTTAGTCACAACGAATGTTCACACACCTCAGCTAATAATTGGTTAATTTCTTTCTTGCTTCGATGTAACAGTATGGCTTACTTTTAATTTACCACACATGCTCTGGGAGTAAGGGACTTACTAGAGGGGGGGCAGTTCCTGCCCTATGGGCCTGATTTTTAGTATTATAATGACGATAGTTCCCCTACTGGGCACTTTGTTTATGTTCTTATCAACATCCCAATTAGTTGTTCTCCTTGTGATACACTTTATCACCCCGTTCTCAGTGTCTTCTGAGGCAGGATGTTTGCTTTGATCAGTCTCTCAGTTCTCTTCAAGGATATAGTTGTAAAACAAGTGCTTCCCTATCTCTCAGTTCCCATCTCTGGCCCTCAACTTCTGTTTTGCTGGGCTCGCACAGTTTATTATTATGGCTTAGCAGAAAATTCCAAAAATTCCATTTTCTTCAGCATATCAAAACCATGCATGTCCCAGTATAACTCTTTAAAGTAAGGGTGCTGTAGCAACGTTGGCTGCATTATGTAGAGATGATGGTAATGTTGTCAAATTCTTGCCCCAGAAAATGCATACCACTTACTCAAATCTATCTGCTTTTCCTATTTAGTGGGAGAGAGCCAGAGATGCCATGCGGAATTGCTGTTCACCTCCTTGCAAACAGGTAAAAGAAGAGCAAATGGAGAACTGTGGTTAGATAGGGACTTTGTGGAACTAACTCGTCTAGATGTACCAGCCAAAAATAAGCAAAAAGATTATACCAACTTTTTCCTTAGGTTTGAATACAGGCAGTGATATAGACTCTTTTTTCTAAGCATGCCAGGAAATCTGGTATTTGCTTCTCTTGAGTTTACACTTATTTTAAGCGACACACCTATCTAAAGTACTGTATATGAACAGTATATAAAATAAACAGTATTTTTCACAGTTTCACTGTGAAATGAAAACCTGTGTAATAATTATTTTGGAGGGAAAAAAATCATTGGCTGTGAGGAAGAGATCTAAAAATATTATAAAGCAGAAAAACATAACAAAGGCCAGGCAACTTGGGCAAGACTGGAAAGGCTGCTGAACAGCCAGAACTGGAGATGGAAATCAGGTATGTCTGAGGGCTGCCAAACAGGTGCCTCTGGTAATTCATGATCAACAGAGACTGTTCCATCAATAGAGTGCAGTATTTTCTCTAACTGTTGCCACTTATAATTACCGAGGAAAGAAAACCAACTCTAGGTGGCAAGGTGTCCTACCTGCTTTCAACACTTGCCTTTGACCAAACCAAGTGGCAAAGTGATGCAAGATGAATCCCTCCTGAAGTGTCTAAAGTACATAAATACGCAGCATGTGGTGATTCACATACCACAAGAATGAGAATGTTTGCCCAGAAACATAGCAGATGGTGAGGAAAACATCTGGAGGACAATGAATGCTTATGTAGAAGTACAGAGTCGAGACTGCCATTCTGTATGCAAGCAGCTGAGTGGATCCAAGCAGCTTGCTTCTGCACTTGCAGGCTGTTGCTATGGCATTTAAACCATTCTGTTCAAGAATGATGTGAAGAAAATAGCAGGTGTTTAATAGGAGGGCTCCCTGCACAATAAGGGTTAAGTTTCCATACCATTTAGGGGGGGCGGTAATCTTCCTTTTTATTTTTGATCCCATATTTCTCTGTCATGAATCAGCAACATGCTTCTTGCCATTTGAAAATAACAGTATGCATTAAATTATATGTAGCATTGTTGATGCTTCATTGCATCAACGTCTGTATAATTCATAGTGGGGTGTACAGGAAATGTAAAATGACATTTTATGTACACAAACAGATAATCATGGAACAGTTTTAGCAGCCTGCCATACTGTTACATCATGCTTCATGCTAACTGGCATGGTTAGGCACCAGCAGTTAATGGGTCTTAGCTGACTGGTTCTGACACTACAGTTGCCAATAAATCTTCAAAGGATGTTATTAGGAAAAAATCTTAATTATGTTCCTAGTAATAAGGTACTTTAGGTGAGCGAAACTAATAATTTGAAAATGCTGTCATTTAAAAATGAAATGTATGTATTTTCTGCCTTTTTAATACATTTTGTGTCATCAGACAGCTAAAATCTCTTGGGCTGTTTTGTTTTCTGTTTCTTGTAGCACACCAAGTGCTGCACCTAGCTGGCAGCTCTGCTGGGAGAGCTTTGTCAGAAGCAAAAAGTTTTTGCTGAAAATTCAATCTTTAGTAAACACAATTCTATTTGTAATAGGTTTATAACATTAATTGGGACCTGTCATACTTGTTAGTGCCTCTCTGAAACAGCTCTAGCAGAGAGATACAGAACACTGAGAGATAAACTGTGTGGAGTAAGAATTTAATAGCTGCCTTAAGGATTATATCACATAATCACTACAGTTCATGTAAAAATGTGAAAGGGAATATTTTATCCCTCTTAAAACGTTCATATATAATATAAAGGATTGAGTCTCATCCTACAGACCTGCCACATGAACTTTTTCGACTCAACAGATTTCTGGGGGAAAAAAGTTAAAAGCTACAAGCCTAGACTCTTAAATATATTTTTAGACTAAAAATCAACCAAAACAAACAAACAAAACCCCAAAATCCTATATGTGCGGGGGTTTTATGGACTTGTTTTGTTCAAATATTTATGAACTTCATGCCAGCTTTTAGATAACCCTCTTCTACAGATGTCTGTCCAGGCTAGTACACAAATACTGGTGTACATTTTACCTCCATTTTTAGGAGTGGCTTTGGGTTTCATTAGTGTGCTTTGTTACAGGAGCACAGATTCTTTGCACAGTGCTGGTGATCAAACCTGGTGCCTGGAGGCATAGTCTTGCAAGGATCCTTTGAAAACTAGACCTGGAAAAATTCATTGTGGTTGGAATGAAACAGATAAACCTGGAGCCAGACATTGCCTTAGGACTCCTTTCTTCTGAAGTGAAACAGGTTTGTTAAGAAACTCGCAGATCTGTGGCTATGCTTAGGTTTAGAGTGGGGAAAGGTGTTAGCTAGTGAATAATCCATTCCTGAATAAAACAAAAATTCCCATCCAGGATTTCTGAGTTGTCGTTAGAAGTGAGCTATACAGAACAATCAGATCTGTACTGGTATCAGACACAAAGAAAGCTGGCAGGCTGACGGTTTCTTTTATTGCATGCCATAAAGAAGCAGACCTGGTTTCTCCAAAACAAAAGGTTTGGAGGATATGTGCAATACACACATCCCAGGAATCTGTTTAGTCGCTAATTTACAATGCTGACTCTTTAACTGCAAAACAGGTGTCCTCTCTTTCTTCCCCAAGGTCATTCATTCCAGGTAGGGCGCATCAAAGGAGCATACCACACCCCCTGCACCCCCTGCCTGGCTTTTCTTCCATGTGTTTAAACCTGGGAGCTGGGAAACAATTATACATACGTTGCGCCACCAGAGAACATATACCTCTGGAGCCCTGTTACCTTATATTACATTCTATATACAGCTTCTGAATCTCTGTTCCAGGAGCATGTGTTCAAGAGTCTCTAAAAATGACCTGCAAAGAGATCGAATAGAGTTACTGTCATTTCTAATGTCTAATAGACAATGAAGAAGGTTCTTAAATCTTGGGGAGTTACAGGTTTTTGTAGGCTAAAAATAGATTTATGTTTCTGCTCTTTTATAGCATTAGAAATTTTTTTTTTCCCAACCTGAGATATCCTGAGATGAGTGTAAAGATACTGTGAAAGCGAGGAAACTGAAAGCTGAGCATTTTAGACAAGTTAGTTTTCTTATTTTCCTTGGGGAAAAAATAATCTTTGTTGTTTGATTTCTTTCATGAAGACCACTAAGCAATTAAATTTTACAGAAAACAAGCCTTTAAAATCAATATTGCTCTTGGGTTAAGTTGGGAGAGTTTATAGCACTCCCTCATAGAAATTCTTAATAGAGTCTTCCAGAAGAAGACAGGAACATGCCAGGACAGTGCTCCAACATAACTACCAATCAGGAACAATTAGTACCCTCTGCATGATAGCAAAGCAATGGAGCAGAAGCACTTGCTTTCTAAATATTTACAGACCACTGGTAAGAGGGATATAGTGGCTATTAGAGTTGATGGGGAAGTGCTTTCCAATACAGTTTTTAGTCATACAGCTAAGTACAAAACTGCTTAGCTGATCATCTGAAACAGAAAACGTTTTAAAAAACCCCAAATATCTACCTGGGGAAGTAATGTAGCTATGTGTGGGGTACATGTGAAGAGGGGTTGTTTCAGGAAAATTTTCTCTTGTTTTTGGATTCTCCAACACACTAGAGCAGCTGCTGAGCACTGATTTAGTTCCCTTGAAAAGCTGGTGAGTAATGAGTTTAAAAATTACAGACTATTGGGTTTTTGTTCTTGGAAAAAAAAGCAGGTTTTGAAAGTGAGAAAGCAGAGATAATAGAGTGCCTTTGGCAAGGGGGAATGGACAGTAGGAAATTATTTCTGCTGTACAGGGGCTCCTTCTCATTTTTAGAACACATCTGAAAGTCTTTCACCCATGAGAGCTGAAAAAGGCTGAGATCCCAAGTGGGTAGATTTTCAAAAAGCCTCAGCACGCTTCAGGGACAAGGGTATTTTGAAAATCTGGCTTGTAAGTGTTACAATGGCAGCTGGCGGGGGCAGAACTATTTTTCACAGCTGAATTCCATATAAAGCATTTCAACTGGAGAAATGTTAATTTTCGATCTGTTTCTCAGTTTAGGGGACAATGGGGTACAATGCTGTTTTTAAAATGAGGCTCCTAATATGGGGGCAAATTGCTGAAATTTAGCATCTCCTGTTGAAGAACATGGAGCCAGTGTGTCTGGCCCTTATAGAAATTCTGCTCAGGGCATTTTATCTCCTCCTCACCTGGAGCCTGATCCAAAATCCATCTCCAGAAATCTCTAGAAAGCTCCCATGTGCTCCACAATGTGTCAGTTTGTTTTGCGTACATAGTGCTTGATAGCAGATTTGGATTTTATTCACTCGTAGCAAGACTACCTAGCATCGCCTTCCTCTTTCAAATGTATTATTTACATGCATGTTGACAGATATCCTCAGCAGCATGATTTCAGACATGATTGCTTTTTCAAATTAAATACTAACATTCAGCTTCTAAGTAGCTTTTGGCCTTTGGCATACAATAAATAATGGATTGGTCTGCTGTTTGCTGAGGTTATCTAATCACAGGAGCCATGATAATACTTTTTATCTGAAGTTTAATAATACTTAAAAAAAAATAAAGGTCAGGTAAACAGAGCTGACATTGTCTTCTTGGCTCCTAGCATGAGCTGATCATGTTCAGACTGTGAGAAGTGACTGCTCCCAGAGGGAGTTCTGCCTCTGGAGGCCGTATCTCCTCTCTGCATTTATCCAGCAGACCCAGTCCTGTGGAGATTCATGGGTTTGGCTGCTAGCTGGAAAACTTGATTTTACGGTGGGACCCGATAATTCTGTTGGGCATTGCCTGATATAATTGCCTGCAGTAGCAGGTCACTAGACTCAATAACTTGACGGGCTCCCTCCAGTCCTATCTTGTGATTCTAATGGTAGAGGCAGAAGGAGAATTTTGCTGCTCTTTAATCCCGTTAGTCCTCCAGAGCCAGCACACAGCTGGAACTTCCTCTCTGTTTGCATCAACAAAATTGCTCACCGAATTCAAGTCAGCTGCACCCGTGCAACCTCACCACAGCTGCTTGGGTATCAGCAAGGACACGGTGTGGAGGCAGGATATAAATAAAGGCATTGTTTGGCTGGCAGAGTCTAGAGTGGGTGCGAGGATCTGTTAGAAGGAGAGAAGTCACCTTGACTCACTGACACTGTTTTTAATCCAGTCTGCACTTTTGCTGGGGAACAACTGAAAGACAGGAAACAGAGGCAAAAGAGTGCTGTTATGTAGATCTAAAAGCACTGTTTAGAAGCTCTTGAACAAAATAATTTAATTTGTTATGGTCTGTTTAACAGAAACTGTTAAACATCTTTTGCAGATGTTTGACATGTATGAATGTTGGCATGTTGTATCCAGTCCTTTTGAAATTTTTCATGAAGTCAGCATCAGTTCTTCATCTCCCAAAGAGAAAGCCCTTAGAAAAGTGGATTATATACATATTTTTAAACTAAGAAAAATTTTCAGGCAAAAAGGGTTTATTCTGTATTATACAGAGCTGTATATTGCAGTATACTATGCCATCCTTATCTAAATAGAGCTCCATTTTCACAGGAATGCCTGTGAAACTCTCCTGTGCATTTCACATGTGCAGTCATGCGATGTGGCTGCCATCCCAGGGTTTCCTTTGCCCTGTATTTCCAAGGGGTGGGAGGATAGACAAATATCACAACTTGTGTCAAATCCCTTACATAACTAAACAATTTAAGAATAGGAGAGCTTTCTTGTGGATCATTTTCCATTTTCAAATGTAGGGGAGAATATCAGGATTCAGCCCATGATTTTCAATTTATAGCCTACTTCTTAGAAATGCAGTTTAGGAGGAATGTGAGTGAGAGAAGATTTGGGTCAAAGAGAATGGTTTCATATGGTAGAAAAGCAAAAGAGGCCTTGAAGTGTTTTATCTCCATATTTTTAAATGAAATGATGGGATTTTCTTTTGGAAATGTTTTATCTAGAGAATTGCCATGCTCTTGTGCTTTTAGAAGATTAAAAAACAGGAATTAAAAAACCTTTGAGAGCTGAATAATATGATTCAGCTGAATCAAACTATGTTTTTCCACCTTGTTTTCATTTCCTCAAAAATTGGAAAAAAGTAAATAACCATGGGTTGTTCAGCCAGCGAGCTGAAAATGCTGCTGTTTAAGCTGTACAGAACATAGAGCGCTGCCATGGAGCATCTCTGTGGCAGGGGTCTTGCCACACTGTGGTTTGCAGATCTGGGTGCTCCTGCCACTTTATTAAGATGGAGGGGGCAGGAGCAGGCAGTGTGCAGCTGCTGTGGGCACCCTGACCCTCAAGCTCAGTGCAGACATCTGCAACGAGCCTGGCTTGCCAAAGTTTTGCTTAATTAAAAGTCAGCAAGGCTGTGAGTGCTCTGTTGCCCCTTGGTAGCCTTCTGCCCCAGGCACTTGCTACCTTTCCCCGTGTTTCTCAATCATTATGTCTGTCTCCAGCCTAAAAATCAGACTCTTCTCACTGGTGCAGTGGTTGCTAGTTATCAATACCGATCATCCTTAGTTGAAATAAAGATCCCAGGGTGTTGTGACCTGCACAGCTGCAAGAGAAACATCTCTGCTCAAGAGCAGTCACAGGCTCAACTGACAACACTTGGAAAAGAAGCAAAGGTAGAGAAACTTGTCATGGAGCACAGTGCATCAGTGGCAAAGCCAGGAGGGTGAACTCTCTTCTTTCAGCCCCTGTCTAGTGTCCTGTCCTGATCCTCCTTGTTTTAAGCTTGCTATTTCTGTAGTTCTTATGCTACCTGTGTATGAAATTCTACCATCCTCTGGGAGAAGCTGGGTTGTAGCAGCAGGGTGGATGTAGGGATCCTTTCTTTTGTGAATTCAAAAAGAAAAGTTCTGGTATCTGTAATCTATCATTTTATATCAGCAGAAGAATTAAATATGGCTCCTTATCCCAGAGCATTTATGGCCCTGTTGATATCACTAATGTCCATTGGTTCTACCCTATCCATGTGTCACACTGAAGGTACCGTGAAAAGGGTATTGCATAAATCCAAAGTTCAGCAGTAGACGAGTAAACTGCAGAGTAGCAATTTCTTTCTGTCCTTACCCCCTGAAAATGAACTCCACCTCCGGTACCTAGCTTGTTACAGATATGCGAACAAGTCACAGTACAAGGCTTTTCTGTCTTTTAGTAATAGGATTTTGTTTCCTTTAGTAAGAAAAGATTTCAGGAAATTACTGCTAAAGCTGTTCGTATGGCTAAAAACTACCCATGGCCATAGGGACTAAAACCTCTAGCTGCTATGTTTAACTTTTTCTTTAGCTCTGTATGGAGTCAAGGTGGGAACTAGACCTCCTGTTACCTGGTGGATGTCACAACAAATACTGGCTTGGTGGCCATGGTATATACTCTGGAAGCTCTACCTGTAGAGACCACTAGCATGTATATTACAAAGAGAAGAAAAATCAAGGGTAATGGCAGATCTGTTTGCTTCAAACAGGGATAGGTCTAATCAAAGGCAAGCTGGGATGTATCCAGCGCTTGCCAACACTATTCAGTATAATCTGTTCCCTCCCTGTTATTTCTTTTCAGAATCCTGCTGTTTTAGAAGCTCATTGTACCTGCCTTACCTCAGGCACTGCTCTCGTGCTGTGTCTTCAGAGGCCAAATGCCATAAAGAAGCTGATAGATTTACTGGGGCCAGAGGATCCTAAACTACCCCAAGCACTAGATCCGTTCCTCTGGAGGGCTCAGTATGGCATCAGCACAGTCCAAATGGATTTTATGGTAGGTAAAAGTATGAAGGCTCAGATACGCCAATGGAAAAAGTATATTATGGATTGTTACCTCCTGTATCATCAACACAGATCTAGCCTTGGCAGGCAGTAGAGACCATTATTCCCTTGAAAGCTTTCATTGTTTTCTTGGTGGCTGAGCTGAGTATGTCTCAAGCTATGAAATATTCTTCCAGAAGATAGATTAAAAAAATGTTTCGTCCCAGAACAGTCCTAGATCTGTCTTCCAACACAACAGATTTCCTTTTATTTCTTCACTGCTTGGTCATTTTGTACTTTTAGCTTGGTTATTTTGTAATGATCCCCTAGAACCCATCTGCCTTCTATCTGCTTGTGAGTCCCGTCCTGATAACTTCATAACCCATTGGCCAACTGCAACGACATTTCAGAGAGGGATAAAAGACTCCAAGATACTGAGTCCCCTGTAACATCTCAAAACGTAAATTACTGGCTTAGAGGCAGGTGATCAAAACTTGCTCTCACTGAGGAATGCAGGTAAACTCAGCTGTTTTCCATTCGGGGAGGCTCTTGCCAGTTGGCGTATCAGCAGAGGCACACCAGCAAGTTGGCATCCTCAGTGTGCTGAACCAGTCACAGTTCACCTGCCAGCAGGGAGGGAACTAGGAGGTTGCAGTGTGTATGTTGCGTGGTGGGATGGGAGATGGATAAGGGTAAGGGAAAATGGCAAGTATTGATGTAGAGGGTGGCCTATGGAGAACCAAGGTATTGCTGGAGGGGGCCTGGGCTATTGCCACAGGAAGGGGAGGATGTAATTAAAAAATTCATGAGGAAATTAAACGTCATTAGTTCACTGCCCATGAACAATTTTTCCTTAGTGTGGTACTGATTGTGCTGTATGTAGTTAAGGGAATCTAAAAATAATAAAAGCAATAGTTTCTATAAACACAGCTAAGCTAGCAGGTACTGTATGACTTCAGGTTCCAGAAGAACTTTCCTGTTAAGATCTGTTGGATTATTTTGCTCTTTCTGTTGTACTCTGTGCTGTCAAATCACTCCCTCTTTTCATCCATATCAAGTGGTCTTTTGTGGAGAACTAGTAGGGAAATGAAGTAGCCATCCTGTACAGCTTGGACAAGAGAATCAACCCCTTGATGTAGAATGTTTTTTGTTTGTTTTTAATCAGATATGATCATAATCCTTAGGACCAAGAATAAACTGAGAGAGAGATCTCACCATGATGACTCTCAGGATCTCATTTGTGGAGTGACTGAAGAGCAGGATCTAGCTACACAAAAGAAATGGTATGGGCTCTTCAGCCAATACTTTTCCACTCTCAGCCTCTGCTTCTTTTGCTCTTAAGATTAATGGATTGTGTATCCAGGTTGCCTTAAGAATGAGAACTCATCAGTCATGGCTAAGAATGGGTAATATATACCCAAAGCTTAAGATACCCATGCTACAGTTAGAGCATCCCTAGCATAACTTGGTTAAAGATTAGTTTATATTAGCAAGAGAGGCTGAGTCTTATCCTGGCTTTTGCTGGGAGTCATAGAGAACTCACTGTGTTAGAGTAAACCCTCAGATGTTTGCTTAGGGATCCCCTTCAGATCCCTGCTTCCTTCAGAGACTGGACTGAGTACAGAGCTGAACTAGTTGGCTACCACCACCTGCCCCCTGAGACCAGCTTGTGCATTATGTTGGAGCCAGCTTTATAGTTGGCTCACAGAGCCATCCTTGCAGACATTCAAGGAAAATGGATGCAGCTGTAGCTAATGTAATCAGTAATTCTGACTCAAGAATCTGATCCAGCTGCTATGCCAGGGAGGTGCCTGTCCATAAGGAAAGGAGTGTTCATAACCCCTTGCACCTCCAAGAGCTTGTCCTCCAACAAGGGTGAAACCTTTACCTACAAGTTAAGCAGTCACGCTTAATCATTGTGTGAGCAATAATTTGGGGGACTGTGGAAGACTATCTTCCTTTCCTAGGAGGGAATACCAACTTTCCTCAGTTTTGTTCCAGCTGAGGAAGATTTCTAGTTAACACTATCTTGCTGAAGTAGAGCAAATTCTAGCTGTGTGTTTCTTTCCAAAGCGACTGGGGAAATTCAGGTAAGATGAAGACCAGGTCCCAGTGATACAGTTAAACCAAATAATGCAGTTTTAATACTCTGAGGCTCAGCTACAGGGGTAAACCTGCACTCCTCTCATTTCTTCTGGCTCTTATGAAGTCATTGTATACTGCTTTTTTCTTGAACCCAAAAGCTCTTGCAAATGCATCTTATACAGTCTTGAGCAAAGTGAGAGTAAAATGTTGCTAGCTTTGGGAGCATTTGTATCCTCTGTAACAGCCTCAATGATTTAAATGAGGAAGATTTGTCATAGAGGTACATAAAGGATACAGCACAACTTGTACACTGGTGACTCATGCAGTCTTAGGATTATAAACTACTGCATTAAGGACCCTGGTTAGTTCAAACAGGGCTGAGTACTCGAAGAGCAGTAAGAATGGGTAGCCTGCAAAGGTGGTAATATTTCAGAGGATATCTGAGTTTTGTGTGTTTGTATCCCAGGAGTATGGCTCTGTGCCAGCACATTGACAATATATCTGATCTCCAGTTATATAGAAATAGCTTTTCCTTCTCTAACATTTTCCACCCACAAATCTCAAAACATTTAGAGTAGTGCTTTATAACGCTGTTGCTTTATAGGGAAATATTTAGATGCTAAGCCTGAAGGGATCTCTCAAGTCACTGAGTTCAGTTAATTCTCTCTGTCAACCACATCAAGTATTCCCTTTCATAAGCACCCACCCCAATTGGATGGTAATTAACAGAACTTCACTGCTGTGATAGCTAGAAATCTTCTCACAATTTCAAACTTAAATATCATCATATACAGTTTGCATCCATTTGTTCCTGTGCCAATACCTGTACTTTAATTTTAAGTAGTTCTTTTTTCTTCTCTGACGTTTTGCACCCTGATGTGTTTACCAGAAACCAGATTCCTTCTCAGCTTTGTGTCATATTGGGTCAAAGAAGCCAAGGTCTTTCAGTTTTAACTCTTCAGATGATTCTCCATGGTTTCCATGATCCTCGCATTCTTCCTTTGTACCTGTTCCAGTCTCAATTTACCTTTTGTGACTACAGGTGAACAGAAAAATATACTGCTATGTCTCATACTGATTTTTATTTCTGTTGTAAACCAAAGCCCCCAGCATATTTGAGACTTACGTTATTGTAATTAAGCACAGGTTTATTTACTAATGAGCAGCTCCTTCCCATTCCATAAGATCAGGCCGAAGTGATCCAGAAGCAAGGAAGCAACAGCAGGATATTGGAGCTGGTATTGAAGAGTTTCACACGCTCCTTAACACAATTTCCTTGACTACACTGTTAGGGAATACAAGGAGTCTTGTTTACATGAAGAACAAGCTGAGTGATAATAAGACAGAATCAAAATATAAAGAAGGAATGGATCTATTCTAAATATAATGGTTTTAAATGTTTGCTATTACTGTACAGAACAGCTGGCCTTTAAAGCAATTACTTCAGTAAGTTGCACATCATCAATCTCTCAGAAAGATGAGTGTGAGTCTAGAGAATGTTTAATTCATGGCCTGAGAGAATCTTCTCATTGTATTTACTTCTCAGGCTCCAAATCCTATCAAATAGCTGTCCGCGATATGAAGCTGTTTTTCCCAGAAGGGCTGTGCTGCACTCAGTGTCAGACATTAGAGGAGGAAGAGGTAGGATTCTGCCCTTTCCTGAGAAGTATCCTGCTGTTTCAGAGCAATGGCTTTGTCCCTGTTATCCCGTGACTTCTTTCCTATTGTGCTTTAGATAATGCTTTTTATTTTTTTGCTGTGTTTCACCAGCTGCCAAGTTTTCCTTCTTCCGTGGGTGTTCCTACCACAATGCGCTAACTTTGTATTGACCCAGGCAGTGTCAGTGGAAAAGTGCTTTTTCAGATATGTTTATTCAGTAACCTGTGCTGTTAATTCAGGAGGGCTCAGGGGCTTATACTTTAAAAGCAAAGTTCCCAGATAGAGTCAACATCGCTTTGGAAGCAGGTCATGGGGAGGGCCACCGACATCACTGATGATTGCTGAGGCACAGTTGGCCCAGAGGCTGGTTTTTTAACCAGCTTTTCTCATGTAGTGTTCAGGGATGGAGATGAAGTGGGACCGCAGATAATGTAACTTGCTGGTTGCTGAATGTCTCCCACAAAGTCTGTATGCATCCATGCACGAACAGTGTGGAGCACTGCCCTATTTGTGTGACAAGGGTGTTGTACTTTGTGACCTGCTAGCAGAGGTACCAGTCCTCAGCAATGAAAACGGTTGGGTTGTCTTTTGTAAGACATCTTATGCTATAAAGTACAGTCAGTTTACAGAGCTGCTGGGTGCCTGCATCCTTCCCTGCCCGCAGACAGAGGCAGAAAGACTCAGACGCTTGCCTCTTGGCTTGCCTTGTAGGCAGTGCTGAGAAGCCTACCAGTACTGGTGCGGTCTGGTCCTGCTCGTCTGGACCTTCACACTATGTAGCTGCTGGTCTCTGATTCAAACCACTGTAATTTTCTAATGGCTAAAATGAAACAAGAAGCCTTTCTGATTCAACTAGTTTTGTATGTCATTTCTAATCTGACCATTTTCCTCTCAAAACTGGAATCTGAAATGATTGGGTTATGCTCAATGAAGGAATGGAAATTTTCTGAGTATTGCTATGTCCACATGGCACAGGGGTGACCCAGCTGAGTTAGTCCAATGAGATTAGCTCTGGGACTGGAAGCAGCTAGCCACATCTGTAATATTCTTCACTAATGTGGATGCCCTCCCTCTGCAACTCAGTCTTGGAGCATCATGACTGCATTGTGCTGGGACATGTGGATGTGCCAGTCCATTCAGAGACAGAAGGGAGCTGCTACACACCAGTGTGGCACTGGATAAAGTCGTCAGACATTCACAGTCCTTGAATTTCTGGCCTTGAAAAGCTGTGAGCAGAAAACTTAGAAAGATGTCTGGGTGTAGGACCTTTAAAAGGATGACAAGATGCTGTACTGAATTAAGCCTCAGTAATAAGAAAAAATGCATGCAAAGTGTTCTTGTATCTCCAGGCAAACAGGTGTTTTCTAGGCCAGCAATTACAGAAGTACACAACACCATCAACAGCTTCACAGCTTGCCTGAATCAATTCTTAAGAAGTGTTATCCTTTCTGATTAGGTAACAGTGTTCACATGACTTGCCTCTCTCCCTCCCTTCCCTCCTGCAGATCTATAACCTAAAATGTGACCCCATAGACAGTTTGGAAATCAACAAGCAGCGCAAGAGCATAAAACGTGAAACGGGAGGGCAACGGAATTTTCTGGGCTCTGAGCAACCATGCCACCTCAGTAAGGAAATGCATAACTCTTGTTATAGATTGGGACCGTTATTGATTAATTGGACAGCAAGGCAAACCATCTGGTGGCAGCAAGATTTGGTATTGATGTCCTTTCAGAAGAGACAGACAACTCTAATCTGCAAAGAGCAGTTCCAGTGGAGTCCAGCCATTTAACTGTTTACCTGCCAGACATTTCCAATGCCAGTGCTTTCATGGGTTTAAATACAGGGCTGCTCAGAAGTGCTGACCTTAGCAGCAGCAGAAGAACAAACACTGTCAATATAGCTAGTGTAAGCAATAGTGCATGTTTCTCTGCTGAACTTGTCCAATGTGTTTCAACACCAACTTGGCCACGGTGGTTTGCGTGTGCATTCAAAGCCTGTCACAGGAGAGGCCCAGGCACCGTAGTGTTGGGTGATCATGAGACGTTTTGTTCTGTGAGTAGATAAATAACAGTTTATGCAGGGAGTGCTTTTGGCAGTGTGGACGTCTAACTCTTCGGAACTGGACTTGAGATCTCATTCAATTCCCACTAGCTGCTGAACAGCTGCCAGATGAAAAAGACTTCCAGTTATCACTGGTCTGACTTTGATTTGAAGCTGAAGCTTTAGCAAGCCTGTCAGTTCCCTCAGATGCCTACAGTTTCTCTGGGCCTTTTCTGTTGATTTTACTTGATAGGCATGTATATGATACAGGCTGTGATGCAGCACCATATATATCAGGAGGTGTAACTAACACGTGGGGACGCTTCCATGTTGGGATATTGTGGGCTGATCTGATCCCAAGCCTTTATAAACAAACAGTGACCAGGTAAAGCATCCATGTGGTGTTCACCGGGGAGCAGATGTGTTTGGAACCGGGTCATTCTCATTCCTGTAGCTTGAGTTCTAATGTGACTGGCAAGTAGGAGGGTGGGCAGCTGAGAAAATGTTCCTGTGCTACACCTGATTGCTGCTATTGTTAATTGTAGTAGTAAAACCACAAGATTCTTGTGGACTCTCAGAAGAATTCTACAGAATTACAGACTGTCACCTCCCACCTTAAACCCTTACTGATATGGGACTTTTGGGCATTGACCTCATACCAACAGGTGCAAGGAGGATGGTGGTAAGTCGAGGCCTTTGCCTTAATGACAGCATAGCTGCTTGGTAGGCACCAGGTCACTTCTGTGTAGGGGGAGTCTTTGAAGGAGGATTTTTCCTAAGGCAGTTATCAATGAATTCTTTCCACTGTCTTGTGTTAGCTACACGTGCTTCATGATCATTACAAAAATCACAAATCCACAGGCACGCACCTTTTCTTACATTGTACGTTAATACATCAGAGATTGCATGATGGTTTAAGACTTAACTGATGCCTGTGGTGAGGAATGAGGCCTGTCTCAATATATAGCTGACATTCCCAAGCTGTTGTATGAGTCCTGAAACAAGAGACTGGCAATTGTGCATATGTAACAGCAGCTTTTTGAGACGACTGGGCTGTTCTGCATGTAGCTGTCTGACCTTCTCATTTGGGTAGCTGCAGAGATGTGATCACATCGTTGTGTTTCTTGCGGGGTATGTCAGCTCAAGCTGTGTTCAGAGTACAAAGCTGCAGTGAGAGAAGACTTGCAGGTGTTCCCAGTCCAAAGTATCCTGTGTTGCTATTGCTGACAGACAGGGTATTTGCCCCAACAACCTACTGCAGGATGGGAAAGGACCAGGCCTGTAGCACTGTAGCACAGGTCTGCTGTGACTGAAGTGCTTCTTGATTTTTAGAAGAGATTGCAGAAAATAAAATAAAATGAGTGTTGTGGAGAGAGCACAAGTATTCTGCAAGCTTTGTACAGCGCAGTGCTGGGAGCAAATTTCAAAATATGTGTCCCTGATTTCCTGCTGCATGAGGACTTTTTTTGCTTTGAAGATGTCTAAGCAGAGTAAAAAGGAAACCAGTGCACAGCCCTGATGTTTGTGTCTCAGAAAATGTATTTCAAAGAGTTACTGTTCTGGAAAAGCAAGTACATGTGATCCCTGAACTGTCAGGCACAATAGAGTAAGTGCCTTCAGCAAGCCAGACACATCATTCACTTTATGGTCTCATCTGAACGCTAGAGGTAGCTCTTGCACACAGATAAACCTCTTAGCAAATAATTATCACAAAGCTGCTGCCTAATGGACAGACAGATTTATCATGAGGAAAATATGAGATACATTAAGTCTTATGTATGCTGATCAGAATTACATTTTGGATTATAAAAGCAGCTGCATTAACAAATTTCTTTGCTTGGAAGAAATGAAATGGAACAGTATCTCCTGTAGCAGACCAGCAGCTGTCCTCGTCTGACTCCTGAAATGAGGTCACTACTGCTGTCTTGTGATCTCCAGATACATACATGCAGGCATACGGCAGTTTTGACAGTTCAGGATGAGCAGTTGCATCTGTGAACATCCCAAACAATATGACAATGCCTGAGTTCTTCTGATCTTCCAGTTACTTGTCTGTGGAAAAGAAGAATTACTTAGAGGACTAGCAGTTGAGGGGGGGTGGATATAAAATAAACATCTGTTTTGTTTTGATCTTTTCCCATCAGATCGGCCATTGCTTGATAACTTCTGCCAAACCACTTGCTTGATATTGCCTGGGATAATTCTTCAGGGTTCAGAGTACCTACCTTATGTCAAACTGCTTGATCAGCTTATTGGCAAAGATTTCACAGTGACTGGAGTACGCCTCACTGTCCTGGATGCACCACAAGCTCACTGCATCTCTGAGGTGCTAAGCAGGGCAAAGTGCAGTGTTGCAGCAAAGGTATGAAATCGCTGGAGTTGTGCTTTGCTGCTTTTGCACAAAGGAAGAGCCTTTTAATGCCGTGCTGTGATAAGATATCCAGGCTAGCTCTGAGCAAACTTGCTTTGGTAGCAGTATTAGCACAGCACTGCATCTGTGCTGTAATATCACTGCTAAGTAATGTGGGCGACGTGCCTTGCCTCGCTAGTCCCTACCTTGTGTTCCTGTATCTCCGCTAGCTCACTGACACCTAACCTTGACATCAGTATGTATGAACAGATCCTTAATGTGAATGGCACATCCCTGTGAAACGTTTTATTCCACTCACCTATCAGTGCGCAGCTGCTGCTATTAGGTATGTTCTGCTGCTGCAGCCTGTCTTGTTTTTCCAGATAAATAGAGTTTGTTTCCTTTTCTCTAATCACACCCCATTAATCCTCTTCTACAATGTTAAATAACCCTTCCACTTTTTGGACTGTGTCCTGGAGTCCTGGACAGAGATTTAATTTAGCTTCTCACTTAGTTGGTGCTGACAGCTCGAGTCACAGTCCAGCATGGGGTTTCAGCAAGTGCTCAGGGGGCTTAATCAAGACATGCACTTCTGGGGATAGTGGATGCATTGCTTTACACCAGCAAAGTATCTGCCCAAACTGTTTTTCCCTTTGCACTTGGTGTAAGAGAAGCCCACCATTCCAGGAACCTTATTAGGGTAAAGCAGTAAGGTAGAATATGCAAGAAAGTGCTGTCGGGGCTCAGAGTAAACAAGAGGGGTAACTACTTATACTGGAAGTATCAATCAACAAAAAGCTGTCAGAGACACACAGCAGTCCCTCTGAAAAAATACAGACAAACATTTATGCTCCCAGCCTTTCAGTTGCAAGAGTCTTGAGTGTTATCTGTAATAAGAACAGGTAAGATCTTTTCAGGTTGTGATTTTTTAAACTGACAGCATCCCTTTGAAGTACATCTGTACAGAACAGCAATTACGTCTAGCATCCAATTAGTCTAAGCACTACTTTCTTCTCCTGCAGTTCCCCTGAGGATGCCATCCCTCCACACACGGGAACATGCACAGCTCTCTAGGAAGCACAAAGTGAATCAGCATGTAGGAGGGAGAGCTGTGGCAGCGGTACTGCTCTCCTGGCCATGGAAACACTTCCTCCTGTCAAAGATGAATTACTCTGGGCAGAGCTGGCATGTTTCCAGAAGGGTCTGGCACTGCTGAGCCAAAGGTGAATACTACAGCATTTGCTTTCCCTTGCCAGAAAGGAGTTGGGTTCCTTCAAGTAATAACTGTTTCTGCTACAATACCTAAACCTTTACTGTTATCTCTGTATTCCTGCTTCCAGCAGACTTAGTGACTAACACACCTAAGTAATCTGCTTATTTTCACTCTGAGAGAAGGGGACAGGAATAATAGTATGCCATAGGAGCGGGATAACTAACAGTTCCTACATGATACTCTTTCAATTTGAAAGGGTGTGTTGCTTTATGATTTTCATCCCCTCACACATCACACAAGCAGTTACCTGTGCTGTCAGCAGTTCATCAGTGAGGCCTACAGATTTAAGAGGATAGCAACACCAAAGCTCTGTTCTTCCCTCTCTTGTAGTGTACCCTCTTAATGCATGGTTTGTGTCTGGTGCTAGCAGCACAGCGAGGCAATGCGGTCATTTGTTTCAACTCCCTGCTAGACAGGTAAGTGAGGACAATATCGCTTTAACAGCACTGTCTCAACCCCCTGCTGGAGAGCTTGTGATCTGAAGAAGGGCAGCTGACTTTTCTCTCTGCAATTCACTTCCAGTTCAGACTCCCATGAGGTCAGGTGCCACTCAAAGGCAACCTATTCTTCCTAAGTTATGTTGTTAACAGGTCAATACCTCAGAGTGTTCCCCAGCTTCAAAGTCATGTGTTCTATACTCAGGACCTTAAGTACTGAGTTGTGTTGTTTGTTAAGGACTTGGAGTGCCTGTGAGACTTGGCGGCATGGTTCCGCGAATACAGGGAATTCTCTGAAATAAGGGCTCACATTGGGAATAGACCTGCTGAGTCAGTAAAATTCCTAGGAGAAATATCTTAGCAGATTCTATGTTTGCTATAAAAAAAAAAAACACTTAAAATGATCACCAGAGAGCAAAATCAAGAATTAGCCTCTTAAATAAGTCGCCAGAAATGCTGGGTAGAGGATGTATAAGCCTGGTAAAACAAACAAAATCCCTCTACAGGGACTGATTAGTGAAACAGGATGATTATCACTCCAATTAACCCACTGTTTCCTAGAGGGAAAGTTTCCTTGCACCGGGACTGGTATTTGGCAATGTGATGTCTAATTCATGCACATGGTTTCCTCTGTGAAAGGAAGCCAGGAGAGTCTTTTTTTCTGACACATTGGGCAGAGAGCAGTCCAGCAGCCACACTGGTTTTGACTTAGGCTGTTCCATCTGGAGGACTTCCAGATAACACTGTCAATGGAAAAGGCATAAGGAACTCAAGGATGCTGGAGTTTACAAGCATCAAGGGGATCAAACCTGAACACCCAAGCTGATAGACACCTTGGAGTTCTCGTACTTTGATGAAACATTGCGGTGCTTGGTCACAAGGCCGCACCAGGGAAGAACGGTTGGAACAAATTTCATCAGTAACTTTTCAAAAATGCTTTTAAGCTAATAAGAAAATTTAGACATTACTCCCATTAATTTTAAAATCACAACCTTGAGAGCCACATCCCAAACTTTTCACCCTGCAAGGTACAACACTAAGAGGAAGCAAAGAGCAAGTTATCCAAGACCTTTTTAAGGAGTTTTCTCCCCCTCTTTCCCTGGTTTACAGAGAAAAAGTGAGCTGTAGGGAACCACAGAGATCACTGCTGAAGGGTGTTCTGGTAGAGTGGCTCTCAGCAGAGCTGTCAGCCAATACAGGATCCCCACATCTCTATTTTCCCCAGGGTTTTGCTCATCAGAGTCATGGGTGCTGCATAACAAGATCAGCTGCAACCCAGTGCTTCCCTCTTTTGTAGGCTTAACTTGGTAAGTTTTAAGTTTGCCAGTCTCAAGGCAGCACCCCCAGAGCAAACCTTGCAGTGGATTCTCATTGCTGCTCACAGTGAGCCAAGGGGCTGAGAATGAAGCGGAGAGGATGAGGTGCCAGTCTCAGCTGCGTCTTTCACTCCTCATCCTGGTCTGTCCCAGTGTGGCTGTCTGTACCAAGGATAAACTTCCTTGCTGATCTGCAGAATACATGTGCATGAATTATGGCTGTTAGGAGGCACTCCCAAATGGCAGGATTCACTCTGCCTCTTACTCCAGTGACAGAACTAGTGTTTAAATGGCTGCATGATCCAGCTCTAACAAAAAAAATAAATTTGCCTTCGTGATCGATGATGCCTGTGGAAGGGAGGGGCAACAAGGTGGGCCCAAGGGCAGTGATCCCAGGTAGATCAACATTAGCCAACAGTAAAATCATACCCTTATTGTACCATAAGCTATCATACTGTTTAAAATCAGCTTTGCAAATATCTTTGAAAACCCAGCCTGACTTAACTACTGTCTTATAAGGACACTTCATGCTAAGATATATTCATTGCCTAGTTTATAAACATTTCAAATTAATATCTGAGGTGAATTACACCACATGACCTTTCTTGTACTGAGTAAATCACTGTACATTTATTTCACTCTTACCGGCACAGCCCAGGATTCCGATACCTGCACAGGTTTTGGCCTGCTTTTCAGCTGCATTGCTGAAGCACCACAGTGTAAGAGATTATTTTACAGCCCTGGGATTTGATTCACAGCTGAGCCACGTTACTTAGGCTTTGTGCCAGAGGCAGAAACATTGCCATCTGTATGGAAGCCTAGGATATGATGTCAGAGATGGGCTGTGATACGTAGGAATCAGGTGTTGAGAGGAGCGATGCGGGCTTTGCTAGTATAACTGCTCGTAGCTCAGAGCCTATTAAAGCTTTCCTAAGCCAGCTCTAGCAGTGGCACACAAAGGAGACACATTCAATCATTGGAGGATGTGCTGTGCCGAGCAGTTGCCTTAAAGACAGACACAGCCCCACGTAAATGTGTAGTGATCATCGTTCAGCAGCTGTGGTGCCCGCTCTGATCATTGTTCAGCAGCAGCAGTGCCCACTCTGTTCTCTGGACATCTATGAAGGCATTATTTCTGTACCAAAGGGCAGGAAGAACAGAGAAAGGGACAAAATTTATGCAGGTGGGGGCACAAAAGCGGCCTGTGAGTTTGACTGACTGCCAAGAGTGGAGCCAAAGTAGGAACTGGGGAAGGTGCCAAGGGCAACTCATAGGGCAGAGTGAAGTAAGTGTTTGGAAGAGGTGGGGAAGCTGAAGCACAGCCTAAGAGCAGTGGGGACCAGGGAGAGAATCCAGAGGAGGAGGTGACACAATCCTATCTGCAGACAAGGAAAAACTATGTGAGACCTGCCTCTCTTGTTCTGTCAGCATCCGGCTGCCTGGATCTCCAGTATAAAGCATTTGAATTTTCCCTGTCATAACTTGTTTTTACAGCCAGATTTCCTAGCTGCAGGGGGAAGAATTTACAAGCAGGTTCAAAGCAACAACTGGAAGAAAGGCATGCTCTGCTTTTTATGCATGACAAACTAGATTTAGCTACCTTAATAGGTGATACTGATTTAATAGTGATTACTCCTCTATGGTTATTTGAGCTTTTAAAATGTACTTTCAGATGCCCGTGAGGTTGTTACGACCTAACTATGTTGTGCACGGTCTTTAGTAACTCACCTAGTTGACATTGTACTGAATTCAGTAAGCAGTGTTTGACTAAAGCACACCAAAAACCTAGCTGCATCAGAAGAAAATCAGGGTGTAGGCTACACCTTACACCTTCCCGGTTTTAGACAACTCAGTGCAATCAGAACAAAAGTCAAGTGTTAAGGAACTTAGCTGGATGTTATTCTCTCTGATGAAACATTCTTACCAAGTGTTAATTGCTGTTAGCAGGGAGTGATGTTATCCCTACAGGAAGCTCATCTCTGGGAGCTTTGGAGGGAAAGGAGGTGTAGAAATCAAAAAATGAACACATGAGATGTAAAATCTTGGCACTGTTGAAAACCACTGAGAGGAAAACTGTTGCGAAGCTCAATACCTGGATATGGGGGCAGGGAGCAAGGAGTGGTTTCCAAAGCCTCTTGAGAGTTTTCAAGCCTAAGACTCTTGAGTATTGAGTTAGTTTAAAAGGCACTTTTGAAATTTTTATCTTGTCTTTGAATTTCTCTAGAATATGTCTTGTGGTCAACTTGTGTGTGGCTTGAGGTGGACCAGAGTAAAACAAGGTCTAAGGAAGCAGACCCTACTGCTGAAGGCAGCTTAGAAAGTCCTGGGTTTGGGAAAAACAGGCACATTACCTTTGCTGAGGAAAAAAAAACCTGCACAGAGGTATGTATCTACATTTATGCATATTTCCCACTGCCCCAGAGACCCCATTATGCAATGGGTCATTACTGTTTGTTTGAAGGCTTATGTTTTAAGGATCCAAATCCATTTATACAAAGCTTTGTAAACCCCAGGGTTTATCTGTGTAAAGAAGTTCAGTAACAGATGCACATGGCCAGAGCTGCTGGCACAGAGCATAGTGCTCCTCAAAGCCAGGTCATCTGCAGTCTCTGACAGCTTAGATGACAAAGTAACACTAGTTTCCATTTTCCTTTACCCCCAGTGTCTGTTGGCAGAAGCAGTCAGTCCTGGACACTGCATGGCATCTCCTTTATCCCCCAAATGAGAAACAGACAAGTAGAGAAGTTTATGGTACAGATATGTGTCCGTTGTGCCTCTGTGATGATTGAAACTTGTCAAAATTGTTTGAATTTTAGAAAAAAATTCAATTCCTATGCGACAGAGGTGGTGTCTCATGGCAGCCCCAAGCCTTGGCTTATACTAAGAGCCCAGCACATGGTAGAAGGTGGGACCAAAACCCTGTCAAACTGTCTTCCATATTACACCAGTGGCACTACTTTGAATCAAAATATTTTGAGACTTTGATAAAGATTTAATATTTTCTGTAGACGTCAGTTACTTTTTATGAAGAACCAACACTTCATAAGATATCTGTAAAACTTGTCAATGTTCATTCAGCCCTACTGCCAAGCTGGCACTTGTCCTATGTTTGGGAAGTCGTGTTTCAGAACCCGAAGACCAAATGGAAGATGAGAAATTAAGCTATTAGCGATTCCAGTGATGGGCTAGCTGAATATTTTCTCAGTAGCTTATTGCAAGAAAGGAAACACTAAGCTCCAGGTTTTTATAGACATGTGGGCACCTAATGGGAATAAACTGCACACCTTTAAAACTCTGGCTGTAATCATCAAAATTTAGTACAAAACAAGCAAGAGATTTGGATATGGGAGGGTGTGCCTGAAGAGTTAGAGCTAGGAGATGTAAAAGAATTGGGGAGAATGAGAAACAGCAGGAAATGGACAAGCATCTCCTGTGGATCCCTTTTGCTTCCCAAGAAAACCAGCAGGAAAGTGAGATGTGTTTGTAACCTCATATAATGTATCAGAGCTGCTGCCTTCAGTACCAGTGCTCTAAGGATTGAGCCTTAAAAGACACAGAGCCCTCTTTGAAGTCTGTGTTCCTGCTTTTAACACAGGCAAACCTACTCCAAACTTCCCAAAAGTCATACAGCTGCTGTTCTCAGCAGCTTTCCCTAAGGCGCAGTAAAATCCTCCCCAGGCGTAGCTGGGATTGTACGTGCTGCAGTGCCTGGGAAGGTCTGCCTGCACAGCTCTGCAATAGCTGCAAGGCTGTCATAGTACAGTGCTTACTGCTTCCAGGGTGCCAGGCTGTTGCCAAGAAATGTGACAGGGCAGCAAGTCTGGGCTGGCTTCTGATTTGCTTTGAAAAGGACATTACACATCTCTGGCTGACATAAAATCCCTTCTGCTTCATGGCTATGGGGAATCAACCTATCAGAAAGAGGCTTGTAGTACTTTCTGTGATAAATAAGAGTAAAAAGCAAATATGCTCAGCCCTTCTCTCTGCTTCTGGAAGCCTGGGACACTGAATCAAATCCCTCTGTCACTGATGGAAGCAGGGGCTACTCACAGCAGTTCAGAGTTTAGACCATGAGGCTAGTCCTGGGACAGTGGTGGGTGCAGCATTCCTCATTGTGGGTTACAAGAAGCACAGCAGCAAGTAATGTTTATTTTCAAATGGGCCTTTTGCTCTGAAATTCAGGGTAGGTTTAGAAATCTCAGAGCAAGATCTGAAGAGCAAGCTCACCAGGGAATAACTGTACATCAAAAGATGTCCCTAGAAGCAATGTTTGATCCTCTGATCTCTTGCTAATGAGTTTATGAAATGTCAGCCAGGCTTTTCAGGTCAAAGCTAACGAGCAACACGATATTAGGCAAAGTTCAGGAGGGTTAAATGAACATGGATTTCAAATCCTCATGGTCTGAGCAGAGCTGTAGTGTCTACTGGTGGAGTCGAGCCATGGAAGTGAAAAGGAATTTCAAACTTGCTCCCTGGGTGATCGGGGACTAGGCAATAGGATGAAAAATCAGCTTTCCAAATTCAGACTCTTTCAGTGCTGGCATCTGTGTCAGGGATAGTTGTCTTGCCTCCCACTGCAGTCACTGAGAGAAGCAAGCATTTCTAAAGCACTTTTCACCTGCCCTATTTGAAACACCTGCCTTAGGAGCAGTTGAATTCACACTGAAAGTTCCTTATTCTCAGACAGTGATTCTGCAGATGCCAGCTACCCATGCGGGCTTTGCTCGGGCACACACAGCAGCTCACATCTGGAAGCGATAGAGCCACATTTTGTTGGTGCCACTGTTAAGGGCCTGTTGAACTTCCCGAGGGTCCGTGTGAGGCAGTTGCAGATGTCCCTGCACCTGGGCCATACCCAGGCTGGAATCTCCCAGCAATGTGGGAGCTGTCAGGGAGTGCTGTGCTCAGCCTCACAACTGGGATGTCCTGTGACTGAACAGTTTCTCCTTGCATGCTGGGATGAGATCGTGAGGCTGGAGTGGCTGTCCCTCAGCGATGGTGCAGTATGTCATTGACCTGCCACCGTTAGCGGGTCAGAGCAGGGAGCTGCCATGGTCTCTGCACAGCCATTCCTCAGTAAAATCCCACAGATGTGCACTTGAACCTCCACTGGCAGGCAGAGCTAATCCCTCCACTCTGCCTGGAGCCCTGAGCTGTTGCCAGCAGCCACAATGCCTGCTCCAGCATCTCCCTCCCTGCAGAGGCAGCTGAAACCTGGGACTGGAGCAGAGCAACTCAGGGAAACCACATCCCAGCCGCCCTTGGCATGATCCTTAGCCCCTCAGCAGCACGCAGAAGGGCTGGAGTCCTATAAAAGAGAACTAAAAGCCTACGAGGAGAAGCAGAGTGCTGGCAGGAGGAGGGCCCCAAGGGCTGTGTGGAGCAGACTGACACCACAGCGTGTATAATGCTTTACAGGAACATGGTGTTCACTAGCATAATCAGAGTTACAAACTGGTCCTGAAGCCCTTGGTGCTAAGCTGGGCTCCCCATCTCTGAAGCAGCCACGCCAATAGAGCTGCACAGGAGTGAGTTTTGGGAAGGAGAGGCAGAAGAGCTGGGGGAGGGAGTTAGATTTCCCACCTGGCATGTTGCATGTTGTTGGTTTTCTTCAGTTCCATGAAAATGTGAATCTTGGGAATGGCCAAACAACGGTTACAAGTAGCAGACATTTCCCTGCTGTGGGACACTCATAGCCACCTCTGTGCTGGGATTAATTCAACCTGGTAAACACCCTCACTATGCTGCCTGCTGGCAGCACACACGAGAAACCTACCTCTGAAAAGAAGTTTCTTTGCGATGCAGAGAAATCACAGTTCTCCCCCCAACCCCTTCTTTCTTTTCTTCCCAGGCTGAAGAGCTGCTCTGTTGCCTTTTTGACTCCCTGACATCTGAGAGCATCCACTGAATTGAATCCCAGGACTGCTAACCAAGATGGTCAAGGCCCCCAAGCAACCCATGCATGGATGCCACTGCGGGTATCTGTGCAGATGGACGCACAGGGGACTCCCAGCCTCTACAAGCACTGATATTTGTCATTAAAACATAAAGTCTGAAGGTATGGTATTAGCCTCAGTAAGATAAATGAGTGGTGGGAGGAAGGGTCAGTGCCCAAGAACAAATCTGAACTGTAGATGTGATTTCTAGTGGAGTACATTCAGAGACAATCTGCTTGCATTCATGGAGCAAGGTTTGGCTGGGAAAAACTCAGGATGTAAAGTAAATAGGGGCCAGGGTTCACTGCTGTCTTTCTCTCAGGTGCCTGGGGACTCCACCTTCCCCAGGCCCCAAAGACATTATGGAGAGACTCCATTTTCTGCTGCTACTGTGTTTTTTCAACCAAAGGCAAAACCACAGTAAGTCTGAGAGAAGGTTGGATCTCTGGAGAGTTCAGTACACCCAACAGAGCCATTGAATAAGATTAAAAGCTGGACGGCTTAATGCTCACTTGCCTCTGCTCCAGCAGCCCTGTTAGCACTCTCTCTGCCTAGCTCACTGCCCTCCCATGGGCACACAGCCCTGCTTCTTGTTCTTCCTTCTATAACAGCTGCTAGTGCTGGTGCAATTCCTCCTTGGCTGAGCCCTTTCTGTGAGCTCTCTGGCAAGTAAGCTGGCTTTAATACGAAGGTTCTCAGTCTTCCTGGGACCCACTGGGCAAATTCAGCTCCTTTGGGGAAGACTTCTCAGCCCAGGAGGCCTCATGTTCCTGCTAGCCCTGCTAAGGCAAAGATTTAGATAGGCACATGCATCCGGATCCAGACATCGCAGACACAGCAAGAACAGACTCTGTGCATTCTCAAGTGGTATTAAGGCAGAGCAGTGTGCAGCCCACCCCTGGGTGCTGCTGGCAGGGTGAATCCCTTCTGTGCCCTGCCTTTCCCTCTGTGAGGGCCTGATGCAAGTCCTCCTCCTCCCCAGCCATCAGCTTGCACAAGCTGTGAGAACTCAACACTTCTCAGATCTCTGTCCCCTTTCAGACTAGGAGGGCTTTATGGTGGGTCCGAACATCTCCCAAAAAGAGCCTCCAGAAACACACACCCATGAGAGAAGCAGGCAGCTGTCCTGGTCCCCCGGAGGGATGGGGTCCTGGGAGTCAGCAGTGGTGGAAAAGCCTGCTCTGCTCCTGCAGCTAAGTAGGCCATTTCCTGCACTCCAGGGTGCATTTCTGTCATGCTTCTAACCCATGTATGGCTTTGAAACAAATGAAAATTAAAAGGATCCACCCCCAGCACTTGGGGAATTTGATCTGAAAAAGGAGCGTGTTGGAATAAAATGCAGCCAGATAGCAGCTGAAACACAAGGCCTGCAGAGCTATGTGCAAGAAGGGGGCACGCGGGGCCAGCAGCAGCCCTGCACCCAGCCAGCATAGCACACGTGGGCCATCAGCACTGCAGCCAATTTGCCTGGGCCCTTGGATCTGTGAAAAATGGGATCATGGGGAGCTAAACATCAGGAGGTGATGCTCTGGTGACTGACAACAGTCAGCCTGGGGAGGTGACATCCCGTTCGGGCACCCCTGGCCCAGTCGGTGCTTGCCAGCAGGTGGGAACTCTCCAAGCTTTGCAGCAGATGTTGAGACTACGACCCTTAATTCACCACATAATAAACCAGGGCCTGGCCCAAAAGCCACACTGTACCACATCTCCTGCCCAACAGCCCCACTGCTGAGGCCTCTTCTTTGTGAGCCTCCATCCACTGACATGCAAAGACCTATGCCTCAGTTTCCCATTCATGAAATAGAGGTAATGGCTCTGCCACATCCCCCAGACACACCAGCAGCATCATAAAAATGGGGCAGCACCCAGATATTTTTGAGCAAAAGGCTGCTGCAGTGGCTTTGATTCCTATTTTAAAGCCCAGCTAATTAGTCTCAGTGTAACAAACTAGCACGCCCTGCACAGAGCAGGGGAAAGAATGATCCTCTGATATTTCCAAAATGCCAGGATTCCATAAATAACTTCGCCAGCCTTTCCTCCCAGAGCACCCCACTCCTCTCCAGAGAGCTGACAAACAGGAGCACCACGGACCCTGCAGAAATCAATCCCGTCACCCCACTGCCAGCTCCAGCTCTGTCAAAAGGAGCTGCAGCTCACATACTGTTCTGCCCTGCAAACTGCCACAAGGCAGCCAGGATTAGCTAATCAAAGCTGAGGAGCAAATTAATGATTGCCAGAACTAGGAGAAAGGCAGATTTGATCAGAGATTGCCAGCTTTGCAGCTGGCTCCTACTTGCAAACAATTCATTTAGATTATGAAAGCAAGAAATTGAGTACAAAACCCCCTAGATTGTTTGCTTCCTAGAGAAAAAAAAGAAAAGAAATGGAATTTAGATTTAAAATTATGCAGAATAGTATTAATTCCCCACCCTCTTGTGCCTCCCCTCTTGCTGGAAAACCAGAGCTAATCAGAGTTTAGCATTGTTCTGCTGCCAGTGTCAGAGCTGCCTCAATGGAGGAGAGATAAAATACAGTAGGTGGCATTTTGTGTTAACTCGTTAGGCTCCTGTGATAAGAAAGATGGGAGCGCAGCGCCTGGTGCCAATCTCCCATTTTCCTGGTGTGCTCTGGCCTGATCATCACCTCCCTTCAACAGGCAAGCGCCCCGGGGTGCAGAGCAGCTCCTCACCCCATGCAGAGCTCATTGCTGAACCCAGCACCATCGGGTGTGGGCACCTTGCATTTATTTGCTGCACGGTGGGCTTGGTAGCTCTCACATGAGCCCTTCACTCCGCCTTACAGCAAATCAGTGTCCCAAAGGATGCAGAGGTGCTGGGTGCTCTTCCCTCTCACAAGCACAGGCAGTGGAGAGCTGCTTTCATGCCGTAGCTTTCTAGCTCACTGCGTTCCCCTTTGTGCCAAGGACAGATTTAACTAATTATCAGTTAGGCCTAGAAATCGCTACCTGGCTGCCAGCAGCAGCCCTGGGACACAGATGCCAAGTCAGGTGAGCGGAGGAGGGCCATAACGGTTCCCTTATCAGCTCTATCTAAGCAAGGTGCATGCATGTGACCATGCAATTCAGTGGTGGAGGAGCAAAACTGGCAGCCGCTCCGCTCTGCCGGGGAGCAGAGCTCAACCCCGGTGAGTGTGCACCAGCTGTGCCCTTCTCCAGGCACCCCTGGGCCAGGGTCGTCATCCAGCCGCTGCCAGGAGAGGTGGGTGGCATGTCTCTGCTAAGCCTCTTTCAGCCACCAGTGCAGACTCAGCAGCTGCTCAGAGGTTTTGCAATCTGGCCAAACAGACTCTTCCACTCCCCCCCTTCCCCAAATTAAGGAAAACCCCAAAATAAAATTAATCATCAAGCAAAACTTGTGGGTATTTCACTTTTATGTCCCACAGCAACCTTAGTTCTGCTGTATTAAGCAAGTTTGAAAACAAGCAACACCTGGAATTGAAACAACCCCCTAACACTAACATGTGGATTTGATTTGGGCCAGAATAATTCTTATTCTTTTTTTTTTTTTCTTAACACTTACATTCACTCAGAAAAATTGTTTCTGCTCTAGCTCTATGCACATAAGCCCTGCTTGAGCACCAGGGATGTCTCACCTCACCGCTCAGACCTGTCAGCCTGAAAATCACTGCATGGCAAACAGGATTTACTGCCCTCCCTATGAACTGCATAGACACGGCCTAGAAATTGGGCGTGGAGGCCCATGGCTGGCTCGGGAAGCAGAAGGAGCTGATGGACCTGCTGGAGCTGTTGCTGGATTGGCCATCCTCGCCGGGCTGGATGACCTTGGTCCGCACAGATCCCATGCCCACAGATATTTGCCTGGCTTTAGCTGGCATAGCCGTGAGCACCTCCCTCTTGGCCGAGAGCTGCTACTGTTGGATTTCCAGGTGTCTCTGGATCTAGAGGGCTTGGTGGACCACTGCACCACTGGCCATGTCAGAGAGCTGAAATGTTTTTGGGAATTAGTGAGGCCAGTGACCGGGATGTGGGTATGGCAGGGGTGGTGGCTGGTCCTTGCCAGGTGAAGCGTGTGCCTCCCCATCACCTTCCTGGGGCTGGATCAGGACCCAGGCTCTAGTCCCAGCCCTGTCCCATCAGGCAGGCAGTGGCCCCTCTCTGTTCCTTGATTTCTATCTTCCTGGGGCACCATCTCCCAGGCCCCTCACAGCAGGAGCTGCTGATTAATTGGTGCTTGGCAATTCCCCATCAACAAGGGCTGGAGGAGGACAAAGGGCAGTTTGTCTGCAAGGCTGCAAGCTTTGATAAAGCAGGGCTGGGGATGACTCAGATGTGGGTAATTAAACTGGTTGGAACAGGGGATGGCTCAGGCAGAAACACCAGCCTGGTGCACTGGGAGCTCTTTGAACTGCTCTAAGTGGGTCATGCAGGAGACCGGCGCTGGCAATGCCTTCTGAGGCTTCACCTGGCCCGGGTGTGGCCATGACCCAACAGCAACACAGCTCCCTGTCCCAAAAAGTGGATGGGTTTGCTCTGTTACAGCAGGGCAGAGGCTCTGTCTGGATGGTTTCATGTGGCCCAGGGTTAAGCTGGGGGCTGCTGGTGCTGCAAGAGTTCCTGGGGAGCTCAGCAGAGGGGCTGCAGGGTTGGTCGGTGTGTCTATCTTCATCCATCTTCACTCCAGCATGTAAAGCCATCACACCCCCAGGTCCCACAGGAGAGGTCCCCACATCTGTTTGGGCTGGGCCTGGCTGCTTTGCCAGGTGAATATATGAGATTAACTCTTGAACTGACCCCCTGGAGTCCTCCTCCTTGAAGACCTGTGTGATGTTTGCCATTTTCCAGACATCAGGAGCCTCCTGAGGTCTTTGTGAGCTTTCAGAGATGATTTTGAAGATGAAAGATCTTGTCTCCAGCTAGATCACCAATTTGCCACAGCTGATCGGGACCCTCAGGTGGCTCCAGTGGACCTGCTTGTGACCAGTTTACCCAAGACCTCCCTCCGCTGTGGGTGATGCTCCACGTATGCTGACTCTGGACTGAAGCAACCTGTGCAGTCTGCATACCCTCTTATGCTGCTAGTGCTGATCCAACAGAGATCTCTGTGCTGCAGTGTCCTGGCTGACCTGTCTGGGGCTGAATTATGGGAGACTTCTTAAACTGACTTAGAGAGGGAAGGATGGAGCAGGGCAGGGCAGAATGGATGTCCCTGCCCCTCTGCCTCAGCTGCATGTTAGCCCTCAGCTGGCAGCCATTGCCTGGAGCATGAAGAATGCATTTAGCTCATGCCACACAGCTGCAGGCACTCACACGGCTGTGAAGCTCTTACTGCAAGATAGATTTGTTTCTATGCTCTGAGTAGTGACTTTGCATGTGGGACTCATCCTTTCCAGAGCTCTGGTAGAAGATCCTGAGCTGTTTGTGGCTGTGCACTGAGATGCTGATGCTCTCCCAAAGCAGGCTGGTGAGTGAATGTCAACATGAGAGCTGTGGAGCGGCTGTTTGGACCTGCAGATCTGGTCTGCAGTGGACTGGGCTTACTCCATGGTAGAGCAGAGAACACTTTGGCATGAACAAGTGGCTCCCAAAAATGGCTGTGGGTTGTCTCCAGTTGAAAGCTGGGTAATGACTAAGAGCTGGATACTTCATGCTGCAAGGAGTTCGCTGGAAGGCTAATGTGACTGTTCTGCTGGTTCCAGTCTCTGACTCCATGCCTGTCCTTCCACAAGATCCAGCATCCCTTGGGAAGCCTGGAAGCCGGCCAAGATGTTCAGTTCCTGACCCTGCAAGCAGAGAATCCTGGTCTGCTTCAAGCAGCTAGAGCCAATGCCAATCAAAGTGTCCCTGAGTACTGCAGAGCTGCTCCTCTCCACCAAGGGGAGATATCCAAACACATGGACCTGAGCATACTGAACAGTAGCTCTAGGAAGCAAATTAAAGACCACTAGACTACCACTGTCTTCTGGATATCTGTTACTGAACTTCTCAGACAAGCACAGACCATATCCTGATGCCCAGCCTCCAAAGCCTCAGCTTTGGCAGCCTCAGCACGTCTGGCAGCCTCCAAATATTGAAGGCCACTTGGATTTGAAGCCAAGCGAGTGTCCCAGGCATCTTTGTGGGTCAGCCAGTCAGTCCTGCTATGTACAAGTTATCCTGGCCAGCCTTGGCAAGCAATGCCCATGAGGGCAGATGTGGCCGAGGAGCTCTGCAGAGCAGTACACCGTGGTGCCCTGTCTGGAGGAAACAAGGCTTTGAAAGTAGGCCTTGGTCCTTGGGACAGGGTCCTTGCAGTGCTCCTCAACCAGGCTGGGGAAGGGTCAGTCCCTTGAGTGACTGCACACATATCACAAGCTGGAGTGAGTCCAGCAGAGACTGAGGGAGCTGGACCTTCTTCAGTCTGGAGAAGAGGAGGTTGAGGGACTGTAAATTAAACCCTCTCTCAAGAAGCTGGAGGGATGAGGCAGTCTTCCTGTCTCACTTGCAATCTTTTATGCTAAAGTTTCTTTCCAATGCGGTGTCTTCAGAGCTACAAGGTGTTTAACGTCCATTTTAAGCATGTTCCAGACATGTTCTGGATGGCTTTAAGCCCCTGAGGTGTTACAGATGGCTTACAAGTTGGGCTCCATTAGCAGTTGATTCACTGTTTGTTAAAGCCTCTATTAATCTTGTATTAATGCTTTTCAAATGAGACCTTTCTGGAGGTGTAGCAGCCTCTGGGGTGAGGAGCTTAATTTCTCCCCAGCCCAGTGCTACCGATGTCAGTGAGGGTTTAGCTCAGGATCTCATCAGTCTGAGAGCTGAGGTCTTGCGAGGCTGCCAAGAGCAAGAGCCACCCATGATGATGCTCTAATTAGCATGGGGTAACGCTGGTCCCAAAGATTCTGGTGGCTTCTCTGCCTCAAAAGCTGGAGTGACTGGGGGAGAAGGGATCCAGGAGCTCACGACCCACCCTGTTCCCCCCAGGGAGGACAGGAGGGGTTTGGGGGAAGCCTGGGGACGTTGTGTCTAGCAGAAGGATGCTCTGTGGGCTGGGACCCGGCAAGCCAGAGCAGGCAGGAGCTTTGCAGCCAGGCGGCTGGGGAGAAACCTGCCTGCAGCGGTGCAAGTTGTGTGTCAGCTCGGGTATAGCACACGCTGCTTGGCTGCAGAGGGTGTTTGAGTGGGCAGATCCTCACGTGAGAAACAAAAGCTTCTCGTGGCGCCACCAGCCCTGTGGCTTTCAGAGGAATGTGAAGGAAGGCCTAAATCAGGAGGTCCGTGGACTAGCACCTAGGAGCCACTGTAAATAGAACCTTATGCTCAGCCGTGGGCTTGGGGTGCTGCCCGTGGCACCCTGAGCTGGCAGCTGGGCCTGAGGGCAGAGGTGCTTCCTCTGCCTGTGCTGGCATCCTGAGCCATGTCTGGGCAAAGCAGTGGTGGGGACGGCAGAGATCTCCCATCCTTGCTGAGGCTGGGATGCTGCGGTTGTCATGGCAACGTGGGAGGCCTGCGGAGCCAGAGCCTTAATTCCCAACCATTCGGGTGGCGGGGGGGTGTGCAGGGCTGGGTGTGCTCCTTGTCACCTCCCCGGGCCCTGGCACCTCGCTGTACCCAAGAATTGCAATCAGAAAGCTGACAAACCCACCCATTTTTCAGCAAAAACACCCTGGTGAAAAACACTGGGTTTTCCACAGGAAGAAACACCTTTGGGTGAAAAAATGTGTCCAAACCTGCTGCAGGGAGCACACAGCCAAGTTGGAGATGCTGGCAGCTTCCTGCCTTCCTCTACCCTGTGCCAGAATCTTCCCAGCCAGCTAAGGCTGGAGTAAAGGCAGTTGACACCTGGCAGAGTTTGGCCCAGATCCGTTCCCTGGGGGATGCTCATGGGGCTGTTTCCACCAAGAAGGGACCTGCCCAGGAGAGGGGATGGGATGGGAGGTGCAGCCAGCTCTGCTCTTCCTTTGTCCAAAGGGGGCTGGATCTGCCACACAAGGTCACCTCTCCCTTCTGCCACTAGCCATGGCCCTGCTGAACCATCCCACGTGGCATGGGGCTGCATTCTTCCCCACCTCAGGACAGCTTTTGCTGCCTGGCTCTGGCAGCTTGTACCCGCAGGGGCCCTCTCAAGCCATCAGGCTTTGACTGACATCTGTCCGTCATCTCTCTGGCAGCTGTAAACGCAGGCAGTGGAGGGGCCCTGTGGAGAGGACAGGCAGGGGACAAGCACAAGCTGCACCCCCTCTGTAGGCAGCTCTGCAGCTGCCGGAAAGGGCATCAGGATGCCCTCGTGTGTCCTAAAGCAGACGCCATTGTCGGCAGCATCCCTGAGCAGCGGCTCAAGCTCTCACTCAGGTGGCTCGTTTTGTGCAGCGGCCTCCAGCTCGTCCGATTTTGCTCAGGCGCTGGGTAGCACATGAGTCACATTTCCTTCCAACGCCCAGCTCAGCTCGGTGTTGTTGCTATTTTTGGAAACTCTTGAAAGCGGATCAGCCCTAAGAAGCACATTTAATGAATACTCTTGCCACATCGGGCTCGCGTCCCCCTGATGTCTCCGTGCAGCAGATGGGGAAGCCGCCGGCAGCCCAGACCCTGCGCTCCTCTCCTGGCTCAGGATGCATGGGAATACCTGCAGTGGGCCTCATCCTGCAGCCCCTCCTGAATCATCAGGGTGCTAAGGCAGCATCTTGGTGGCAAAATGCTTCCTTTTAAAGGGCTTGTTTGGGGTTGGGGTTTTTTTTGGCAGTGCTGGCTTGTCATTGATTGCTTGTGATCCAAACAAGCAGATCATTCACAGTTATTTTTACTCTCAACCTCCAGTATTTTAGCTGGGGCTGCAGTGGTTCACTCAGCATCTCTAAGCAAAAGTGGGCAAAATTCAGGTCCAGGAATTAAGAGCCGGATGAAATTGGAGGTGGGCAGGTTTTGCTGAGTATTACGGCCAGGGCCTCCTGGCCTTCCCAGCTTGGGAAGGATCTGGTTTTATGGGGCCCTGGTGGGGATGGACCTGCCGCACCCATCCCGCATCCAGCACTGACACTGCTTTCCCACCTGGCACCCTGTGCCTCTTCCCTCGGGCCTTGTGGCTGGCTCAAAGATCTGCACAAATCTATTAGTTCTTTTCTTTCAGAACAGTGCCTGTGCTGCTTGTCCATCTCTCGGGGACTGCGCAAGGTCAGCAGCCGCAGCACTGGTGTGGCCGCCTTCCCGGCCAAAGCCGGTACCAAACTCAGAGGGGACGTGAGCAGGTGATGGCTTTGCTGAGCCACTGCTTTTGCCGTGATTTTTTGGGTCTGAAGGTTTCACCTGGAGACAAGCAGCCCCCACCCTCCCGGCACTGACGGGCTCTCAGCATCCCCAACCTTGCTGGGATAAAATTAGCCATTTCACTTTGAATTAAAGACAGTTCAGCTGAAAGCAACCCAAGCGGTTCATTTCAAAGATGTCAAATGGCAGTGTTTCCTTTTTTGTCTGCGATCAGGGAGGGGAGGGTCCTTCCAGCCAGTGCCTGGTGACAATGACATTGATTTCCTAGACCTTTTCACATGGCCAAATCTGTATTTTTAGCTGGAGGAAGAAAAAAAAAAATCATGCGATAAAGAAATGCTTTCCCTGCCCTGATGAGAAGGGAAAGGAGATGAAAGCCTTCGCTGCTGAAGTCAGCAGCTGAACAAGGCTTGCTGCCTGCTGCCCTCATCCCTGGAGTGAGGACAGAGATGCACTGGAGGAGCTGCTGCTGCATCTTCCTGGGGTCCATCCCAGGTCCTGCCCCCAGCCACACCGCACGCCAGTCCCACGCAGCCCCCTGCCTCTGGGCTGGGCACCCTGTGCCCTCCTACCATGGGGGACGACGGCAGGGAGCAGGCAGGACCCCGCTCCCAAGGAATGGGTTGCCAGCCCATTGGCATCCCCTGCAGCCATTTATCTTCCAGGGCAGGTGCTGCCTTCATCTCTCCTTCCCTGCCTCTTCCTCCTCGTTCCTCTCCCCCACCCTGTTCTCATTTCCCCAAGAATACTTTAATGAAATCCGCCCTTAATTAAATCCACATTCATTTGCATAATTACCAGGAAATTGAAATTAGCCTGCGGATGTGGCTGGAATACATTTGGCATCAGGCAGCCCTGCCTGTTTAGAGGGGGCTGCACGGACTGGGGTTTTGTTCCCCCCACCCATGGGTGCTGCTCCACGCTCCCCTTCCCTCCTACCCTGGGGTGCCACAGCAGCCAGGCATCGAGGGATGGTGTGAAAGTGGGGGGAGAGGGAGCCCCAAGGCCATGGCGCAGCAAAGGCAGTGCCCCCCACCCACCCGTGGCTGCACAAGCAGCATCACATTTATTTTATTAAAAAAAAAGTCTTTGCCATTGAGATTTTTTTTGTTGCTTTTATAACTATGTATTTTGTAATTTTTTTACGGTTTTAGGGTTTGGGATTTTTTTATGATTTTCAACAGTGACAAACTGAGGTAACATCTGTGACACTACAGCTTCTCCTACGGGAAGAAGGTCCGAAACCCAACAGCCAAGGGAACTGGAAATAAAAACCCAACAACCTACCGACACAGCAACCTTGACGGGAACAGAAATCACACCCAGGCACCCCGCTGCGTGACAGACTGCCTGGAGAGGTACAACCAAGCCCTCCTGGGGGCAGTCGGGATCCCTTATCTACATTATTGCACGAAAGATTGAGGACATTGAGGGACCTAAGGCAAAAAGGAGAAAAAACCACGCCTAGCATCTCTACATCGGGGCAATGCTACTTCTAAAACCAGCCCTCGGCCCTGGCATGGCGGGCGGGCAGCGGGCAGGGGTGGGTGCCACGGGGACGGGGGGGCAGCGGCGGTGGCGGGGGGTCCAGCCGGGTGCCCGCCTCCTGTGTAAACTGCTGCTGCTGCTGCTGAAATAGCGTTATAGCCCTTTGTGGAGGAATTGTGGGGACAAGGGGGGTCCCCACGGTGCCCACCCAATGGGAGGGAAGCCCAAACCGTGCCAGGGCTTGGGTGCTGCTGCCTTGGGGTGTCCCCCAGCCTCCCCAACCCAGCAGTGGGGTGAACCCCTGCTGCCCTGGGTGCCAAAACCAGGAGGGGGGGTTGTGACCCCCCCCAGCCCATGACCTTGTCACTAAGGGGCCACCAGCGGCTCCTGCCACCACCACCACCCCCCCTCGCTGCAGCCAGCCCCGGGGCGATTTACCCCACTGCCTCCTCCCCGCCACCCCCAGGCAAGAGGAACCAGGGTTTGGGGAAGGAGTGACAGCAAGGAGGGTGATGGGGCCAGCACAGAGAGCCATGGGGACCTTCAGGAGGCCACTTGAAGACCCCTCACCTGCTCCTCAGGTCCTGCCCTGGAGATGTGCCACCACCAACTTTTCCAGTCCCTGGGTAAAAAAGTCGGCAGAGGGGACATGGGGACGCCACAATGGCAAAGCCAGCCCGTCCCCGAGCTTCCAACCCATTCGATAGCTGGCACTGCGACCACCAGCCCGAGCCTGGAGCACAGCTCCCGGCTGGGAGGAGACCAGTCCCTCCAGCCAGGGGTCTGGGGCTGGTACACAGCTGCCCAGCAGAGCAGGGCAGGGGGACGGGGGCTGCCAGTGGCAGGGACGCACAATGACACACAGACAGGGACACTTGCTACATCGATGGCTGCCAGCACCTCCCGCAGCAGGGAGGCAGGGGTCCTGGGCTGCTGGCGACCCCCTGGCTCTCCATCACTGGCCCAGCACCCGTCTCCCCATCCCCTCCCAGTCCCCACCAGCAGGGCAGGGACCTGTGGAAGGGGGCAAATCACCTCCCATGCAAATCTCTTCAAAGGCCTCCTCCACGGTGCGGGGTCATCGGCCTTCCCTCGCCCCGGTGGCCCCTACCCACACAGCTCCCCCAGGCTCTTCCTCCCTGTATTGTGAGACTCCTCTTCATGCCACCATGGTGGGAGCCTTGGAGGGAGCAGCATGGCCGTGGCAGGGGCCGGGGGCACCATGGCCGTGGCAGGGGCCGGGGGCACCAACATCCTCCCTGGCAGCAAGTGGTGCCCTTGGCCGGGCTCCTGCCTCGGGCCTCGCCCAGCCGGGTTGGGGGGATCAGCATCCTTGGTGCTACAGAGCGCAACCAGTTTTGTCCTTTTCCTCTTCGTTTTTGTTTCTTCTCTATTTTTTGCTTTGGGAGACCTGGAGCCTGGTCCTGGCTCGCAGCACCACCAGGAGCAACCCCTCCCCCGCCCAAGTCCTGTCTCCGAGGCAGGGGGACAGGCCACCACGTGCCACCCTGACGCCGTCAGACGCAGATCTCTATTGCTGTGGCCAGGACCATCTGCCCTTTGCCTTTGTCCTGCCGTCCATCTGTCCTGCTCGCCGTCCCCGGGGGGGCCACGCTTGGCTCAGAGCCGTGGGATCCGCTCCCTTCAGTCAGAACAGTCCTCTTGAGCGGGGCAGGGGTGCAGGAGCCGGCTGCCTCGTGGCGATGGGGACCGGCCGGGAGCTTGTCCCCGGCGTGCTTGCGGGAGCGGTAGGAGGGTCGGCGTCGCACCTCGGCCATCAGGTCACACTTGATGAAGTAGAAGACCTCCTTGACAGGACAGCGCTTCTCGGGGTCGAGGGCCAGCAAGCGCTGGAACATGCGCAGGGCGCTGTCCGTGAAGCGCCGCCACTGCGAGGGCAGCCCCCCCAGCCGCCCCTTCTGCCACCGTACAAACTCCTCAAAGAAGGCGTCGGAAGCTGCCGCGGCCTCCCAGGGGAAGTTACCGGTGAGGACACAGAAGATGAGCACCCCAAAAGCCCAGACATCGATGCTGGTGTCCACAGTGAAGCCCTCTGCCCGGCCGGCTTGGCAGACCTCGGGCGCCGTGTAGGGGATGGTACCGCTGATGCGCTTGACCCGGCAGCCCACCTTGCGGGTCATGCCAAAGTCAGCCAGTTTGACGCGGCGGCAGTCACGGTCGAAGAGCAGGACGTTCTCCGGTTTGATGTCCCGGTGCACCAGGCTCTTGCTGTGCATGTAGTCAAGGGCCAGGCCCAGCTGCTGCACACAGCGCTTCACCAGATCCTCGGGGAGCCCCACCTGTGGGCGTGGGGACACAGCATCAGCCACCCGCCACCAAACCCTGTGGTAATCCCACCCAGCTTGGGAACCACCATATCTGTAGGTCATTACACATCCGACACAGTTGCGGCTGCTTTCATCTAGGGTGCTCTCTGTGGCAGGGAGATAGGTGGTGGGTGATGGGTCTTAGGACCTCCAGGGGATAGATGATGGGTCCAAGGCCACCCAAGGGATAGGCGATGGGTCTCAGGCCATCCAAGGGACAGGTGATATGTCCCAGGTCATCCTAGGGATGGATGATGACTCTCGGGCCATCCAAGGGACAGGTGATGTGTCCCAGGTCATCCTAGGGATGGATAATGACTCTCAGGCCACCCAGGGGATGGCTGATGGGTCCCAGGTCATCCTAGGGATGGCTGATGACTCTTAGGCCACCCAGGGGATGGCTGATGGGTCCCATACTTGCTTGTAGGTTCTTTTGGTGGGGGATTAGTCATACAGGGATACCCTGTCCCAGCACATGGGGCCTCTTCCCACATGGCCACCTTAGCACAGCGGCAGTGCCCTGGGAATAATGAGTCCCCAGACCCCCACAGCCCAAAAAGGCTCCCATGAGAGGTGTGGGGGCTCCCACCTGTGGCGGAATGATGTCAAAGAGGTCCCCGCCAGGGGCATACTCCTGAGCGAAGACATAGCAGTCCTCAGTCTCGAAGACCACGTCAAAGACCTTGATGATGAAGGGGCTGGAGGAAAGTGTGTTGGTGATGCTGAACTCCCGCAGGAAGTTCTTCAGCTTTGTCTTGCTCTTGTTGACGAACTTCAGGGCCATCTTGGTGCCTGCGGGGGGCAGGGGATAGGCGTGAGCCTGGGGCACAGCTGGGATGTGCCAGGCACCCTGCTCCCAGCACAGCTGCGTCCCCTGCCCCCCCCCCCCCCAGCTCCCCTCACCTGTGCTTTTGTGGGACACCAGGTCCACCTTGCCATAGGTGCCCTTGCCAAGCTCACGGATGAGGTCGTAGTGCTTGCTGATGTCGGTGCCTGAGAGGGTGCGGATGGCCAGGGACTGCATGTCCTCAGTGATGAGGGGCACCCCGCAGCAGGCCAGCTTGCGCGATGGCTCTTGCTCAATCGAACCCGCGCTCATGGCTGCACTGCAAGGCAGAGGCATGTCACCGCTTTCGGTGGCTGCTGCAAAGCCACCGCACCCTGTCCCATCCCATCCCATCCCTGGGGCTGGGAGCCACGGGGCCTTGCAAAGGTGCACTGGGCTGCTCAGGGCGGTGCTGAGCAACACCTGCTGCATGCCACCCCTCTGTCCCCAGGGGCCACCGACCCTGACTCTGGAGAGGGTGCTCCAGCCTCCAGAGGGGCTGCAGCCATGTGGGGCAGGGCCAGAGGTTCAGTGGCCCCTGCACCTCCGGCATTGGGGGGTGTCTGGGGGCAAAGTGAGGGCTTGGGGCATGGCAGAACCAGGAGAGCAGGGATGTGGAGACACAAACACACACACAAACACACATTTCCTCAGTCCTGGTGTGTTCACAGCCACCACACAGGACAGGATCCGAGGCACTTTGGGGCTCCCCATGGCTGCTGCAGTTCCCTGTGGGGACCCCAGGACCTAGCCCTGTCTCCTCCACCCTCCCACCTTTGCAGAACACTGGAGCCTCCTCCAGAACCAAGTCTGCCTGCAATCCAGCGATGGTCTGGAGCAGGGCTAGGGCCATGCCGCTAGCACTGAGTGGCACACAATGGCTCTGCAACAAATCACTCCGCCATATGCCTCTGATCATCCATCGGCACCAACTCTCGGCTTTCCCCTACCAGGGCACAGGACTATCCGGTGGAGAGCCTGGCCAGTGGTGCACAGATGACAGCACTGATGTTCCTCATTCCCAACAAACCGGCGGCAGTTTTTCCTCACCCCTGCCATCCCCGCAATGAGAGCCGAGCTTGGACTCACCCGCCACACCACCACGGCAGCAAAACCACCCCAGGATCTCTTCTGATGTCTTCACGGCACTGCATCACCCTCCATCATCCCCCAAGAGGACAAACCTGGTGCCTTGCTGAGCCACCCCATGCTGCAAGCACAGCACGACCGCCCTGTGCAAAGCAAGCCCCAGCTGGGGACATGGGCCCCCCAGGGCTGGTGGGACCTCAGTAGATAAATCTGGCTGCTTTTGATTTTGTAGCAGATTGACAAAAATCATGGGACAGCAGCCGAGCGAGCGCTGGTTTATATTTAGATTTCTAATGCAGCGTCTCACCGGGGGAGGGGGGGAACTCCTGCTCAAAATGAATCCCACTTGCCTCCAGGACCAATGGCACCCGGGGGTCTGATCAGTGCCGGGACAGAGCCGGGAGCACAGACGGCTTGGGAAATGGTGCAGGAGCTCAGTGGCTGCAGCCGTGGGCTCGCCACCTGCGAAACACACTGTACGGGTGTTTTGCAGGCGGTGAGCCCACGGCTGCGAAAGATGGAGGCTGAGAGCGGCTGTGCCGGAGGACGTGCACCAGGCGACACCCATGGGCTGAGCCCCATGCCACGGCTATGGAAGGGCTATAACAGCCACCACAAATGGTGCTGGACACCCCACAGGGACCCACCAAGCACCCACACCACCCTAGAGTCAGAATCCTGCCCAACGCACGAGGATCCTTCCAGTCCATTCCCAACAAGGCTGAGCCTGATCTCCAACCTCTCCCTCCTTTCTTCCCACCGCCATGCTGCCTCTCATCCCAAAGCAGAGCTCAGCTTCTTCATTTTTTTCCCCCCCTTGGAAGTTGGGCAAAAAATAGAAAAGGAACTTCACCATCATGATGTTCCAAAAATGTAACGGCTTGACTCATACGATCTCCAAAGCAGCTCATCTCCATAGTGTTTTATTGGCCTCCTGGAAGAGGAGCACCATTTCAGCGTCTGGGTGCTGGAGGTGGAGGTGGATCAGTGCAGCAGCTCGATGGATGCATGACTAAAAACAGCTCCCAGCATCCTGCAAGAATTCTGTCTACACTTGAATTTACAATCATGCTCATCAATGTCTCTTAATTAACCAGTGTTGAAATGCAATTATTCAAGTCAGCAAAGTTGGGGTTTGAAGAAAAAAAACTGCTGGTGGGATGGGATAGAGGAGACAAAGAACTGACAGCTGCTTAAAAGGGCTCTCCAAGTCAAAGGCTATTTGCTTTTCCTCTTGGCTAAACCTGTTGGGTTTTCCAGGCAGCTCCTTTCCGACCAGCAACTGAGAAACGCCCATCAGAAATGGGTGTCGCAGCACATGACATCCCCTGCCTGCTGCATGCCTGTCTGCCTGCTGCATGCCAGGCTTCTGCAGTCACCCCAGGGCTGTGGCTGCTGCATTTGCGGTGCTTTATGGAGCAGGCAAACCTGCTGTGGTGTGGGTTGGCAGGGCAGGTGCGGGGCCGTGTTGCCAGGGATGCTGCCAGGGACGCACTGCCGGGATCCTGCTGCAGTGCCGCCATTCCTGCCGGCTCAGTGTGACGCATCCCATGAAGGCTAACAGGAGCACAGAGCCAATGCCAATGCCAGGGAAAACCAAACAGCGAGATGGCCAAAATACCAGCGCACTGAGGCCAAAAACAGCATAAATGCAGAAGTATTCCTTAAAAATTGAAATGCTTTTAAAAACAGGTTCGTTTTGATGTAAGCAGCGAAGCAGGGTGGCAGTGGGGAGAGGGAGCAAGGGCTTGTTTCCAGCTGGTTCTGGACGCTCATGGGGATGGGGGGGACAGTGGGACATAGTGGGGGACAGTGCCAACACAGTAAGAGACGCTGCCAGCCTGGCATGGCCGGGGTCGAGGTCCTGTGTCCTTGGCTGCCTTCTGTGCCTATGCCAGTCATGCTGACGCAACTGCCTGTGCAGCCATGTGCCAGATCAGGTCAAACCAGAGCAGAAATGGGGCCTTTTCCTGGCACACCAGCTCCTCTCCCGCCTTCCTGGCACAGCCCCAGAGCACCCAGGGAGAGGAGCCAGCGCTGCGCCCAAAGGAAGCCCAAACTGCCCTCCCAGTGCACGGTCCCCCAGCTCAGTTGTTTCAGGTGTTCTTGAAGAAGGAGCTTTTAGAGGCATGGAGGAACAACACACATCCTGGCTGAGTCCCGGCGAAGGCCCCCACAGCACGAGACCCCAGGCAACGGCAAAGGGGCAGGAAAGATGCTGCCAAGCAGCACCAGGACCCCGCCGCTCACCACAGGCAGTTTGTGCCATCATCTCCGCATCCTGAACCATTTCTCCTACTATTCAGACTAAAATTGTTCTGTGTTTAAGCTTCAGAACCATTTATCTCATTGAGTGAGGAGGATAATCCACCCACCTCTTCCTTGCTCCCTGGCAGGTATTTATAGGCAGCCACTCGTCTCCCATCAGCAATTGCCGCTCCTCTCCCCAAACCTCCCTGGCTCCATCCCTAACACCGCAGAGCAGCTCCTGGGAGGACGGCATCCCATATCCAGAGCCCAGCATCTCACCGGGTACCACCAACCTGCTCCCACCCCAACACTGCTCCCTGCAAGGGGATGCTTTCTCCTGTTCCACATGCTGCTCCACTACACAGCCAGCCCTGGGCACATCGGCTCTGCCAACAAGTAATTGCAAACTCATCAAGAGCTCATCAAGAGGAGCAGAGGCTGCCCAGGAGAGCTGCCCCAGGCACCCAGCAGAGGAGGCTGCTTGAAAATTAAGAGGGAAAAGGGGAAAAAAAACCCTCTGGCCACATCAGAGACAGGTCAGGAAAACAACCAGGTTATTGAGCAGTGTCAAAGGAAAAGGGTTTCAGCCCAACACAGGGGTCTCTGCGGCGAGGCAGCATGCTGGAAGCCTGGCAAGGGACCAGGACTTGCACTGTGGGCTGCTCTGAGGCAAGGAATTGGGAAGATGAAGGGAAAAACCATGTGGGGCAGGGTTAGGGTCTCTACAAGACTCATATTTCTCTTTAGAGAGGGGAGAAATGAGAAATACCTGGCAGCAGGGCAGGCACAGGGACATGCTGCTCTGCCGCTGTGGATGCCCTGGCTGCACCATGTGTATTTTGCAGAGCTTTGATTTCCCCCCATCCCCAAACTCTCCCGCCGCGGCAACGTTCTCTAAGACAGCAGCATGCTCGTTAATTATGATGTAATTGGCTTTAGTTATTAGCGGGTAACACTGACTCAGCCCCAGCCCAGCAGGCTGGAGACCAGGGCACCCAGAGCTCACTCCCTCTGCACTCCAGCCGGCTCCCACACCTCCTCTATTTTCTCCAAACCACCTGCTGAGCCAGCAAAGTAATTTCCAAGCAAGTGCTTGGCCCTGCTGGGACCACCCCTGCTCCCAGTCCCCCACCTCCCGCACCACCCTGGTGCTGCCTGCGTGGCGGTCAGTGAGGGGGGCAAGCGGTGCCTCAGCCGTGCCCTGCACCAAGCCACTGCCTCCTAGAGCCCCGCTCATTTCCAGGCTCCGCCACCCCTGTTCCTGCATGACCCCATTCCAGGGACATCCTCTCATCTCCTCTGTGCCGCTGGGACCAGAGCACTGGTGCAAGGCATTATTAGCTGCACTTCCCAGGGGCAGCAGCATGCCAGCATCCAGGGATGGCTCGCAAAGGCACCTTCGCCTAATGAGGCCAACGTCTCTATGGGCACGGGATGGAAACAGGCGTCTCATGGGGGCTCAGAGCCATCGGTACCCGCCGCATCCCGACATCCTCAGGCTGGGCATGGGGGCTGCCTGCAGGCAGCACCGCCCTCCACTGGGGCCAGCAGCCACCTCCCACCCACCCAAGAGCAGTAAAATATGGATGGGGAGAGGGTCCCTTCACCCATGCGCTGCCCCAGGGGCATCCAAAGCTGCTCAAGACAAGCTGAGCCCATCCATGAGGTGGCTGGTCATGCCATCTGCACATGCACAGCACAGGAAAACCAGCCAGCAGCTGCAGGCAGGGAGCATTTTGGGAATGGTCCCTCTGCCAGCATCCCACAGCCCAGGAGAAGCGGCCATCCTCCACAGAGGCAATGGATGGGTCACATCTCCACATCCTCTCGCCCCTTGCTGGCTCTGTGGCGGTGCGAATGCACTGGGAAGTGCTTGTGTGCCGCTTGCTCATCGAACCTGAACCAGCACCAAATCCCCACGGAAGCACCCGCAGCAACAGTGGCTTCCCAGTGCTCCCAGTTTGGGACACTTCTCCGCACGATGGCACTGAATTCCCAGTTATCCAGAGTTTCTCATATCACCTCCTTGCCTGGACCAGCGCAGAATGCCCAGCACCAGGATCAGCTTTGGCAAAGCCGGCAAACACCCAGAAGGACATGGTGTCCCAGCAGGCAGGAGCTGCTCTCCTGGTGGGGACGTCTCAGCCGCGGGGCAGGGTCAGGCCCCGTCACACCCATCTGTATCTGGAACCATCTCCCATCCCAGCCACAGGCCCATGACAAGCTTCTTCAGCCTTTGGTCCCAGGATTCAGGTTTGACAGACAGCCTCCGCAAGAAAAATTTGGGAAGAGCAGATAAAGCAGCACCTAGGTTCTCTCCTCCAACAGCCCTTGCTGTCCTCCCAAGGGACGGGCGGTGCCACTCCACAGGGAGCTGCTGCTCTCCCCTCCCGCCACCATCCTCCATGCCCTCTGCACTGCTCTCCCGGAGCTGCCAGCAGGATTTTCCCTGCTCTCGTCTGCACCGCACTGCCTCTGTCCATTGGCCCCCGATGGCAGGACCTTGGCTGAATTTCAGCACTTCAGCCTCCCGGGGTTTTTCTTGACAAGCGGGATGGCTTCGTTAGGACCTCAGCTGCTCCAGCCTCCAGCTCCTCCCGCCTTCGCCGCTGGCACCGGGGTTTTATGATTACTTCATTGTTTGATTGGTTTCATCAACCTGTCATCATCTCCCTCCCAAAACTCTTCCACCAGCGCCGGCAGCATCGCACGTTTGGGATCTGCAAAGACAAACGCCCCGAGCGGCACCTGCCCATCGCCCGCCCATTCCCCGCAGGCAGGGCCAGCCAGACCCTCGGCCCCTCTCGATTGCTCTTGGGGGGCAGCGGGGCACGTCACCCCGCTGCAAAAACCAGCCCCATCTCTGCACCAAGGGCTTCGCGGCCTTTACATGCGGTGGGGTTGCTGTAAACCCGCAGCACGGGCATCGCCCCGGTGGCCCCCGGCTCCCACCGCGGGGCATGCTCCCGCCTCTCCCCTGCGCGCCTTTGCCCCCTAGCCCCCCGGGCAGCCTCCTCCCGCGGCATCCTGGGCAGGGTACAGAAACACGCCGCGGTCACGCCGAGCGCCAGGCGGGTCAGGGGCTCGGCACCCGGGCACGCAGCTCCGAGGCTTCGCCTCCCAGCAGACGACACCCCAGCGCCAGACCCAGCTCCGAGGGGCGCCGAGACCAAACGGCCCCGGCCCCCCACGCCGCTCACCCGTCCCCAAGCTGCGGCAGGACTCCCGGCTGGCGTCGCCTGCCCGCGGCCACGGCGCCAGCGAGGCCGGACCTGGAGGAAAGTGGGTCACGCTCCCCCTTCCCGAGCTGCAGCCGGCGAGAGGCTGGTGCGGGCTGGAGGCCGGCTCCCGCTCCCGCACCGCGCCGGCGGCGAGGGGAGACGGTATGGGGAGATGGCCTGAGCTGCCCCCGAGGCCACCTCTGGCCCGCTCTCCCTTCCCTGCTCCCCTTCCCCGGCATCCAGCCGCCCTCCATCTCAGCGCATCCTTCCAGATCCCCCACCCAAAATTCACCGGGACCCCTTTCTCCTTCTGAAACCGGCCCCGCCTGCGGCTCCGGAGCAAGTGGAAGGCAGAGGGCCCCCCAGGCGCCTCCCCAGCCCCCGGCTCCAGCCCCGCTCCGGCACAAAACTCCTTTCAACTGTGACTCACGCCGCTTCCCTCCGCGGCCCCGAGTTTGTCCCCGCAGCCGCAGGGCCGGGGCGCAGGTGACAGTGGCCGGGGGAGGGACCCCGCGCTCCTCCCGGGAAGGGGGCCGAGCCCCCCGGGGGGGTAGCACCCCCATCCCCCGCTGATCCCCCCCCCGGCTCTGCGGGGGGCGGCGGGAGGCGAACCCCCCCGCCCTCAAATCACCCGGTTGTACCGTACTGGCTATTGTGGCGGGCGGGGACCCACCGCCACCGCCCCGCTCCCTGCGGGCAGACAAAGGGCGGCCCCGCCACAAAGGAGCAGGTTGGTACCGGCGCCCCCCCCCGCCCCCTCCCCGCCGCCCCCCGCCCCTTACCGGTAGGACGAGCGGCCGCGCCCCGTCCTCGGGGAGACAGAGGAGCCGCCGCCCGCCCCCTGTGCGGGGCCGCGCCGCGCAGCTCGCCTCCCGCACCGCCGGGCTCATGCCGCGGCCCCACCGCCGCCGCTACCGGAGGAGCGGAGCGGAGGGCGGCCCCCCTGCATCCCCCTCCTCTCCCCGGAACCCCCCGTGCAGGCGGCACCGCCCCCCCGCCCCGCCCCGCGCCCCGCCCCGCAGCCCCCGGGGAGCGGGATGCGGTGGGGGCTCCGTCCGCCGCCGTTCCCCCCGGCGCTGCGGGGGTGCGGAGCGCTCCCCATCCGCGCCGCTCCCACGCTCCCCACCCTACAACCGCACCCCTCCAGCCCAGGAGCTCAGGCCCACGCGGGGGTTGCGGGGGGTGGGGTTTGTGTCGGGTGGAACCGGGGATGCTCGGTGCGGGAAGCAGCGGGCTGTCCCGGGGCAGGAGGCAGGGGCCCCCCGGAGCTCCGAACCCTACAGGGTTCAGCCCGGCAGAACCACCCCACGGGCAGGGCATGCAGGTGAGCAGAGGCTGGGACAGGTACCTCTTCGGTTACCCATGCATGGACCATGTCAGCCACCCCACTTGTCCTTGTGTGCAGCAAGAAAGATGCCCGGAGCACCCAGGGTCCACCGGCACCACGCCTTGGAAGCATCCTTATGCAGGGCCACATCCCGCTGTTGGCACTTTCCCTGGCTCCTGCCCTCCCTGAGCCTTCCAAGACTTTGTATTTCTTCGCCTCTGGCATGGGTGATGCCCACCCGCCCCTCTGAAGCGCCACTCCTAAACACGTGCAAGACGTGTGGCTTCCCCACACACACTCACGAATGGTGGGACCATTTGGGCCGAGCCAGGGAAAGCTGGCAGAGGCAGACATGCCACGTGGGCTTCCTTTCAGCCTCGTTAAAGTTTGGCAACACGTTCAGCAAGCAATGCCAGAGCCCGGCACCAGGAGGGCCCCGGCACCTGCAGCCCAGGGGACAGTGGCAGCTCTCCTGGAGGAAGGCGAAGGGGAGGCACCATGCTCCTCCTCGGAGCATCCCTGTGCATATCTAGTCTTTCTGGATTTCCTTTTGCGCTCACCGGGGCTGAGGAGGGACATTTTAGCACAGGTCATGGTCTGCTTTGGGGCTCCCTTGCCTCTTAGCTGGGCGCCAGGTCCCTTTGTTCCTGCGATGCTGCTTTGAGCTGACCCACAGCCGTGGGGTTGCCCCGCGCTCCAAGGGGTGATGGCGGGTTGTTCCCACTCACTGCGTGGGCTGTGCAAGCCAGCTGTGCCTGCTCCAGCGGGACTGGGGCCGTCCTGCTGCTACCAGAGCCCCCGCCACCAGGGAGCTGTCACCACTGACTCACTGGCGGCTCTAATCCGCTTCCAGTTTAGAGCGCAGAGCAATTAGTCTTTTTATGAATGACTTTAAAGCAAAAGGCTGAATCACATTCCAACACTTCTCTTTTATTCGGTGCCAGGCGCTGCTGTGACTTTGCCACCCTTCTCACAGCTGGCAGCCATGCGGGGCACGACCGGCCTCAGGTCTGGGCAGCAGGAGAGGCAGCTGTGGCTCACAAGCGCTTGCCAGTCCCCTCAATCCCCTCTCCACTCACCTGTCCCTGCCACAGCTCATGGCTCGGATGCTCTAAGTATGGATGATCCCCAGTGGGATGGGTGCATCTGCATGCCACAAGAGGAGAAATGCTGTCCCCTGCATCACCAGAGCCCAGGGACCCAGCAAGCTGGGGCATGCTGGATGGGTGCTGGATGGGTGCTGGTTGGGTGCTCAGACCAGCTGCTGTGGGGCTGGGAAAGGGGAGGCAGAGGGCAGGAGACTATCTTAGGGGTAATGGTGCTGGGAATGGGCACAGTATGGGAGACAGGGCGGAGCTGGGGTGCTTCCTGTGCTGCCACGCAAGCAGGACATGGGCTGGTAAAAGCCACCGCAGCCTTCCTTGCATGCACTTCTCCATTGGCCCCTGGGGGTGGAGCAGGCCCAGCCTTGTCCCTCCCCATAGCACCCACAAAAGGCACCTGTCCCTCCCTTTCCCCTGCCTGCCCTTGCCGTGCCACCTCCGGCTGCAGCTCCCTGGCTCCTGCAGCCTCCTGCTTGTGGCATTTTGAGCTGCGCCTCTGAGCTCTCCTTTGGTTCACCCTATTTATAGCTCTGGGCTGTTTCTAGGTCAGGCGTGAAGCGCCAGTGCCCAGGGAGCCTGCACGGGGGCCGTAGGGGGCTGCAGGGACGATGTCCACACCCCACACATGGCTTGGCTCCTGGTGTCACCACCCCAGTGCTGGAGGATGGGGCTATGCTGTGCCCCAGGTACACAGAGGCTGAGCTCTCGGTGAGGGACAAGCTGGGCTGCAGCAGGGCTCCATGGGGCTTGGTGGGGCTCAGCAGGGCTCCATGGGGCTCCGTGGCGCTTGGTGGGGCTCCATGGGGTTTCATGGGGCTCAGCATGGCTCCATGGGGCTCTGCGGGGCTCAGCGGGGCTCCATGGAGCTCAGAAGGACTCCGTGGGCCTCCATGGGGCTCAGTAGGGCTCTGTGGGGTTCCATGGGTCTTGGCAGGGCTCCATGGGGCTCAGTGGCTCATCTGTGACCACCAGGCTGAAGACCAGCACATCACCAGCACGTGGGTCACACACAGATTGAATGATAGTAACACCAATAGCACCAAATAGTGTTTGCATTGTGCTCATGGTCTTCAAAGCACTTAAAGAATATTAATAGCTATTTAAGATTAGCAAGATGAAAAGAGCCGGATCAAACATGTTTATCACCTAGCTTGATACCAAACTATGTGATGAGCCCACGGCTCCGCAAGGGACCATGAATGCCCCCAGGATTTCTGCTCAGAAAGGGAATATCCCAGCTCGTGCCATGGGGGATGTGCTTGGACAGGGAGGGAGGCAGGGAAATGACCTGAAAAGCCCAAAATATTTCTAGCAAGCCTGATCCCCTCCAAATTCACTGAGAAGGTCACTCGTCCCTTCGCCGTTGCTTGATCCCCACTGGCAGGATGGGAGCAAAGGGGCCGTGCTCTGCATAGCACATGGGCCGGGGTGCCATGGCCATCCACAGCCCATCACGCTCTGGTGACATGAGCTAAAACCTGCCTTAAGATGCTGGCAGGGATGCTGGGAAGGAGCAGGCGGGGAGAGAAGGAGGGAGTGTGACGCGGGAGCAGAGCACGCTGGGAGCCGCAGCGCTAGCGGAGGGGACGCGCTCTGCCTGGGGAGCTGCCAGTGGCGTCCCCCAGCTGCATTTGGATGTTACCCCACCACGACCCCATAGCATCCACCAAGCTCCAAAACCTCCTGCTCTACTACTACACTCGGGCTGGCCCTTCACTCTGCCTCACCACTCGGTGCAGGCACTGGCATGACCTTCGCTGCCCGTTGTCCGTCTCCTGAAGCCAGGGCTGCTTGCCCAGCACCCCTCTGCACAACCAGCCTGGGGTGCACGACCCATGCTGGGGCACTGGGTGTCCCCTCGGTCCCTGGGGACCGCGCCCGGCCTGGGATTTCACAGGGAAAGGGGGCTGGTGGGAGCTGATTCCTGGAGCACTGGGGTGGGAGGTTAAGCGTCCCCCACCTTGGTGGTCCCCCCACGCAGTGTGCTGCCATCCCCTGCTGTGGCTGCAGGGACAAGATTCCCGCAGCTGCTCTCAAGGTCAGGGAGGAGACACAGCCCAGGCACCGTGGGGCACAACCTGCAGCTCAGCTGTGTGGTGGGGATGCGCCGAGCTGCTGCCAGCAGCTGTTAGGGTGCTGTCTCCCCTCCCGCAGCCCCCCTAGGCCCCGTCCCTTGCTCCTGGGGGGCATAGGATGGACCCGATCCAGCCAGGTGGGGGGCACAGCGTCCTCCGTGCTGGCCCCCCCAGCACAGGGGGTCAGGACCTACAGCACCATCTGCCTGCAGCCACTTGCAGGGGACTTGCCAAGTGGTGTTGATTCTGGAGCATAATGATGACTATCCAGCTACTGGGTTGAAAGGAAAAAGAAAGGTTTTCTTTGAATGGATTTCTTCTGAAAAGAAGCTCAACTGCTTTATTCATGGGGGAGGTGAGATTTGGGGGTGTAATGGAGTCATGGCACTGGCCCACTCCCATCCCCCATCCAGGTCTGCAGCCGCAGACGGTGGCTGAATCAGTGCCTGGGGCCATGGCACAGCTGTGCCCGCAGCTCCTGCTTGCAGCATTTCCCATCCTGTCACCAACCGAGCCGAAGCAGCAAGCTGGACTGAACTGGGAGCACGGGGAGAGCCATGGGCCCTGCCCCGGCACCCTGGCTGGCTTGGCACCGCACACCCGCTGTCTGCCTCCGCTCGCAGCTCGTTCTCCTGGCACCATCTAGCGAGGCTGCGGGGATAGGCACGCTGCCTCCAGCACCCACATGCGTGGGCCCACGCAACCCCCCTGGCTCAGGGTGACGGGCCCAGGGCTGGATGGTGGGTCAGTGGCAGAGGGGGAGCACCCGGTGGGTCCCTCTGCCGGCACCCCAAGGCAAAAGCCCGGGGCAGCCCACCCCAGTAGGTGCTGTGCCAACGGTGGCAGGCAGTGACAGCCCTGTCCCCATGGGCTGGAGGCAGGCCCAGGGAAAGGCTGGTGGGGACAGGCTTGTTGACAAATAGGGGAGTGTTTGGGGATGGGGAGCCCCACCCACCACAGCCCCCTTTGAAGCAGGTCAGGACTGGGAGAGGTCCCTGGTGACAAGGTATCTGTCCCCCCACGCAGGGAGGGGTCGTCCCCATGGCCACCACACAGGACCTCGGGCCACCACACTGCTACTCTGGGAGCTCCCCTCTCTGGCTGAGAACGCCAAACTCGTGCCACCTGTGGTGCAGCACAGGCTGGGTGCCTCTGGTCGGGCTGTAAGATGGGAGCCCGAGGGATGCTCCGCACCCCTCTCCAACCAGCAGCACCCGCACCCAAGGCCCGTCTTCCATCCCTGGGATCCTGGTCCCCCCCTCCATCTCCCAGCACCTTCCCAACCAGCACTAAGTTCGTGGGCAACAACTCACGGGAACTGAGGCCCCAAAAAATATGATTTACACCAAAACAAATCCTATGGCTTCTTGCACATTCATGAGGAAGGACAGACTGCCTGGACTGGCACATGCCCACAGCCCAGCTGATAGCCCTGCCTAGCTGCCAGCCCAGCACCACCACTGACATGGCACCGCCGCCCCCCAGGTCCTCACCATGGTCAGCCAGTGCTTGTGGGGGGCTCCCAGCCATGGCGGGGCAGCTGCTTTGCTCCAAGGATGGTGGTGTGGGACAGAAGACGGCAGTGGCTCGGTGCCACAGAGGAGCAGTTGGGCATGACATGTGCTGGCGTTCACACCTTGCATCCCTGCCGGCTGCCTGGCTAATTCCGGCACCGACACATTTGCCTTGGCTGCCACTCAGCAGTGTGGATGGGAGACGAGCTTTCGGGGAAGGGGGAGGCAAGTGGTGGTGCCACTGCTGAGAGGGGTTGGCCTTGGGGAGCCATGGGTCCTCCTTGGGGACCCCCCAACAGCCCTGGCCCCTGTCTTTCCAGCCAGCCCCTGGCCCAGGGGCAGCAGCAAGGCCCTGGAGCAGCATTCGTCCAGGGACCCCGCTCAGGTGAGCAGGAGTGGGCAGGATGGCTCCAGGATGCCAACAGCCCTATTCCCATGGGCACACTGGCACCACTCGGCATGGCACGGCACAGCATGGCATGGGATGCCCAGCCCCGTGCCCTGGAGAGCTGCTGCTGGGGAAGCACATGCTGTCTGTGCCCATGTGCTGTGCACACAGCCCCTCACCAGCGTGGCCTGGCATGGCATGGCATGGCACAGTGCTGGGTCCTGCTCTCCTCCAGCCAGGAGAGGATGCACCTGCTCCAAGGCAAACTTTGGCACAGCCAAGTCAGGCGGCTTTCATGCCAGGCATTGTTCCCCAGCTCAGCTCAGTGCCATGCTCCCATGCCCTTCATGGGTTTGCAGCGTGTCCCCACCAGTGGCGTGCCACCCAGCCGGGCATTGCAGCACTGACCTGTGCAGGTGCAGGGGTTGCAGCTCCTCTTTCTGGAAGCAGACGAAGCAGAAGGAATCCATCGCTCAGCTCTGGCAGCAACTGTGCCCAGGCGAAGGGGACCGCAGGCCAAGCAGCACCAGAGTGGTGTTGTCATCTTCCTTCCCCTCGCCAGTGCTGTCGGCAGCTGGAGGCTCACGCTTGCCCACACAGGGCCATGGCATTGGGGAGCCCTCCACGCAGCCAGTGCCAGAGCTGGCTGCTCACCACGCGTGGAGGCAGCCAGCGCAGGGCTGTGCAGCATCCTGTGTCACCCTTGCTCCAGGGCAAGCAATGCCCAATGCCACCCCAGCACCCATCACGCAGCCCGGCTGGAGGCAGTACCATTCCTCAGGGGACGTGGGCAGGGGACTGGGGTGGCATTGCCTGGGCCGAGGGGTCCAGCAGGGCAGGATGAGGCCCCAGCCAAGCCCTGCAGTGCTTCAGATGCTGGGGGAAGCGGCTGCCCCTCTCTGGTGCCCAGTGCCCATGTAGCACTGGACTGGCAGGCGCAGAGGACGGTGCCCGCGGTGCTGCCACGGGAAGTGTCCCCAGCTCAGGTGCTTGCAGCAGGTGGGTTCTGGCAGGGTCTGGCAGGATCCAGCAGGGTCTGGCAGGGTCCAGCAAGCAGGCGGCCAGGCCGGGAGCCCTGCACGCTCATGGAGAAAAGTTGTGTCGTCGGCGAGCTGTGGCTCCGCGGGGCTGTCTCACTGGCAGAGCAGCCGCTCGCTCTGACAGCTAAACCAGCATGCGAGTATTAATAGCTCCAGATTCATGCGGCGAGGCTGGGAAGTTAACTCCTCAGCTGCCGCCTCCAGCCCTGCCCAGGCTCCAGCCACCCTCTCCTGGCTCCGGGCTGCTGCCTCGAGGCTCACCAGCACTGCAGCTGAGACCTGGCAAACTCAGCCCACCCGCCTGGCATACAAGGTGTCACCGAGAGACTCGTGCTCTGTCCCCTGGTGCCCCATCCTTCCCCTTCGCTGGGCTGTACCCTGGCCAGCCCTTGGCACAGGGCATATGGCACAACCAGGGAAAGGATTTGTCTTAGCCTGCATGTCCATGAGTGCCTGTGGGTGCCCAGCGCCCTGCTGATGGTGGAGAAGGTGGCCTGGGAGACATTCCGGGGGGGCTGCTCCCCGCTGCATGGCCAGGTATGGTGGGGCATGGCAGGGCTCAGCATGCCAGTCATGGCTGGGCACAGCTGGAGCATCATGGTGCCTTGTGAGGGGTGTCCCTGCCCCATAACATGTGTCCCTGCCCCACAAGCAGCATCTTTGCCCCATGATGGGTGTCCCTGCGCCACAAGGGGTGGATCTGCATCATCGCTGCAAGCCAGGGCAGCTGTGCCAGTGATGCCTGGCTACTCCTGGGGGGCAAGCTGGGCCACCTTGGGGGCAGCATGCAGTGTCAGGAGCCCCCTTGCCCATGTGGCCACATGCCCTCACTGAGCAACTCTGGAGTCTTGCTGTTCCCCATCTGTTGGGACCAGCTCAGGGACCAGTGCAGGCTCCTGAGGTCCCTGAGACAGAGCGTTGCACAGGTCCCTCACCCCAGCCCACATCCAACACCCTGGGGCAGAAGCAAAGGCCACATCCTTGGGAGTCAGCAGCAGGAGGACGTGGAGAGGCTTCCCCAGCCTGGCCATGGGCTTTGTCATCTCTCGCCGTGAATTATTCAGTGTGTGGCTCTGCTTGCAACGCATCTACTCCAGCCACACCCCTTCTAATGGCAAAAATCAATGGCTTTTTCATTTCTCATGGCCAGAAAGCTCCCAGCCATGCTGCTTGAGCGTCCCAGCCTTGCTGCAGAGCTGCCCCAGGAGAGAGGGGACTGAACCTGTAAGGTGGTTTATCCCAAACTCATTTCCATCACCACCTTCTGTGCATCCAGAAGAGTGCTGGGCTAGATGGTCCCACACACGAGGCTGCAAGGTGCCTGCACTTCACAGCTCTGATGGGATTCAGCATCCCCGTGATCGTTCTGATTGGGGATGGGGGCCGGGGCTCAGCAGAGACCCCAGCCCCACAGCCAAGTCTTTGGACCTGCCTCCAGTGCCTGTGGCTGCCTGGGATGGGGCAGACATGTCCCCTGGGGGTGCACGGGAAGGAAGCCCAGCGCCTGTGCTCTCTTGCCATGATGTGGGTGTGCTTACACGCGGGGCTGGCTGGAGTTGGGGTACACCTGCACATGTGCGTGGCTGTGCTCAGTGCATGCCCAGCTCCGCTCAGTGTGTTGGCACATGAATAGCTGAGCTCCATGTACACGCGTGTGCAAAGCCAGGAGCAGCAGGAGCTTCGTGACTCAGAGCAGGACTTGTCCTCCAGCCATCCAATTCCATCAGCTATTTCAAGCCTGAGGATTTCTCTTGCCATTAAGTGGAGTCTGTTATCCCAAGGCACTTCAAGGACGCATGTTATCCTTGGACCTGCCCATGGCGACTGGAGCTCACCCTGCGAGACGCTTGCTGGAGACCTATGGCAAAGAGGGGCTGGGGGACAGCTTGTGCTGCAGGGTGGGGAAAGCGAGTGCCCTTTGCATGCTCCTTGGGGTGGTTTGCACCAAGGGCAGCAAAAATCCCCTCGGTAGCAGTGAAAACCACCTCAGGAGCAGCAGCCATGGGCTGTGCCTGCGACCAATGCTTGCCGTTTACAGGTTTCCTACCTACACAGAGCGTTTTGCAAGGGCTGGGGGCATCAGCAGGGGCAGGGGGTGAAGCTGGTGGGAAGCTGGGGTCAGGGACTGCTACTGCAGGTCACAGGGAATTGCAGGGCTGGAAAATAGGATGGTTGCCCATCCCAGAGGTGATGTCGAGCAGGCAGGGTTGCAGGCAGCATCACCTGAGGCTGGCCGTGCTGTGGGTGCTTGCCTGGCTGGCCTGGCTCGTTGGGCTGATGTGGGGGTGGTGCTGTCTTGTCACCCCCTTCCAAGGTGGGAAGCTTGCAGGGATGTCTGTCCAGGACGATGGGGCTGTGCAGTGTGTTTGCAGGGGTGCTGCTGCCCTGCTGGTCCTTAGGAGCTGGGAGAAGCATCAGCATCCCACAGGTGTCCAGCACAGAGGAAGACCCTCTCCAGCCCGCGGGGTGCAGGCGGGTACCCCCCACCACAGCCAGGCTCCCATAGTCCCACAGGCCCCCTGGGTGTGGCGCCAGGGCCTTGGCACCTACCCAGGCACCCACTCATCAGGAACACACTGCAAGGAGCAACAAAAAATGTTAAAATTTAATGCCTCGGCTAATGGGCCAAGCGGAGAGGAGCAGAAACCCAGAGAAAAGGGATGGTCTGACATGTAAGGGAAGAGACGAGTGTGCCCAGCCCCAGGGAGCCCCTAATGGCTTCTGGCTTCGCAGCCCACTCCACCCCACGCTTCCTGGAAGAAGGGGAGACCATGCCGGTCCACGGCGGCGCCTGGCTGATGGGACCCCGCTCCCCCCTCACCTATAAAAAAACATTAGCTGCCTTCCAGTGCCCACAAAAGTGTGGGACCGAGCATCTGGTCACCAATCCATGCAACTCCTGGCAGATGCCCCACAGGAGCTTGTGGTGATGGACCCCTCAAGGTGGGACCTTGCCCATGGGAGCCCAAACTCCAGCACCCTCCTCCACCTGCACCTCTGCCGGTCCTCTTCCAAAACTGTGGGAGGCTGAGAACAGGGAGAGATGCATTGCCTGTGTGATTTTCTCAGGTCTGGGAAGATGGCAGGGACAAACTCTGAGCTTTGTGTAGGTTTAAAAAAAGCCACAGCCCGAAACTAGTCCTTCCTCCTTCACCTGTGAAGAAGAGAGAGTGAGCTGCCTTGGCTGCCCACTGCCCCTCTCCCACCCTGCTCCTCCGGGTCTGAGGCTGTTGGAAGGGGTGGTTTGGACACTGGGAAGCCATTCCCAGTGACAGCCGGTGGAGGAGGAAGGACACTCATCATGGGAAGAGGTGTCTCAGGAGAATCCCCTCCCCGGAGCAGTGGGCTGCAGTGAGATTTTTTAATTAATTATGCATATCTGTACTTTCCACAGGTATTTGTACTCAGAGCCTTTACATGCTGTATTTTTTATAGCTTGCTAAACAAGCAAACTTACTGCCAAGCCACTTGCAAGACACAGGGAGTGGTTGGGGTTTGCTGCAGAAAACTTGCCCTTGCATTTCGAAGTTGCTTTACTGTACTTATAAAATATGGTTTAACCCTTTTCATCAAATTACTTTATATTAGGTGGCAGGGCAGCAAGATTTTAATTTATACATCGCATTCAGAATGAGTCACAGCTCAGTTTGTTGCAGAAACAATAAAAGGAGATGGAAACAGACACGCGGCTGGATGCAAAGTGAAGCGTTGCCAGCTGCTGGGTTGGGGTTAGGCTCAGACTAACCCTGGAGGCAAAACCCAAACTCTGCAAAACTGGAATAAAGCAATTAAATGTGGTGAATATTTGAATGTGTGATTGAACGGGCTGGAATCAAGGCTGGAGCTGTGCAAGAAGCTTTGATAAAAGGGCTTCAAATCATGTTCTAGTGCATTTCTGTGTGTGTTTACACGAAAAGCTGAGGGATAAAGCATGCAGTAACAAATGATTTTCACAGATTCTGTTCCCTTGGTCTCCCAGTGGTGCTGTTCAACTCTATGGTATCTCCCTTCCTTCTGTTTTTTTCAAACATAAAGTTAGGGGGAGAAAAAAGGTTGATGGCTTCTCCCATGTTGGGGCTGATAGTCTGAGCCTTGCTGCCTCCTTCGTTAGGAAACAGATGGAAGAGCCCCAAATTAAAACAAAAGGGCTGCAGACAGTGAGTGGTTAGGGTGGCTATTTGTTGTCTTTAACAAACAGCCCTGCCAGCAATAAGCAGAGCCCCAGAAAGGGGATAAAGGAGTCAGGGGGTCTGGCACAGCAGCATTCCCAGGCATGCTCCCCCTTATGCTCCAGTGGTGCTGGTGGCAGCTGCGGTCCTCGCACCCAGTTTTTTCCCAGATCAGCAACAACTCGAGGTCGCAGCCAGGACTGTGTGAGACCCATTGTTTCCACAGCAATACGAGGCATAAGGACGTCTTCCTTTGCCTTGGGGAAGATGTTTCTAAAGCAGGGCTGAAGCCTTGCAAAGCACAGAGCTCGCTCTCAGCCCCAAATGCTGTGCTAAAAGGTGTTGCATCCCCTTGGGTTTTGCAGGAGAACTAGGAATAGAGGCGAAAAGCTCCCTGTAAAGATCCAGCACTTTGGTGGAAGGTTCCTCTTCTGTATTTTGGTCCCCACCAGCTTGCCCTGTGTCCACAGCATGCCAGATCCCTCCCACCCCAGCCCAGGGAGCTGGAGTTGCTTCAGTTTTGGAGAGCAAAGAGAAAAATAAACCCCAAAAATGCAGAAGCAGCCGAAGCATCTCTCCATGGCTTTGGAGGCAAGGTGTGCATGGCTCAACCGGTCCATGTCTGGCAGCTGGTTCTCCCTGTCCGGCAATTTGCACCTCAGAGCACGTGTCAACAAACAATCCCGTTGGAATAACAAATGGCAATAATAAGATTATCTTTTTAATAGTCACCATGGTAACCTGCCCTCTGCCAGCGCAGCTGCAGTTTCTTGATGTAACCATCGCTGAGGTGGCGTCTCAAGGCAGTTCCAGCCTCTGTTGAACACACTGGCAGGCATGGCACATAGCTCAGCTCAGCCTGGCATTTTGGAGGTGCCAGAGGGGTTTGGGAGGTGCTGGGCAGGGTTTGGAGTTGTTGGGGAGATTTTGGAGGTGTTGGAAGGGTTTTGGAGGTGTAGAGGGGTTTTGGAAAGGCTGAAGAGGTTTTGGAAAGGTTGGAGAGGTTTTGGAGATGTTGGGGAGATTTTAGAGGTGGTAGAGGGGTTTTGGAGGTGTTGGAGAGGTTTTGGAGATGCTGGAGAGGTAAGTTTGGAGATAGTGCTCTGCCTGAGGATGCATACAGTAATTCACCACATGTAACAGACGTATCCCCTATACACCCAGGCAGCATCTGCTCAGCTGCAAGCTGCACATCTCCCTCTTGGTGAGTTTTTATCAGCCTGCATGGCTCAGGAACAGCATTTCCATCCACATGGAAAGCCTGATCGGGGTGAACTGCTCTGCAGAAAGTGTGGAAGAAAATCTGCCATGGAAAAGACAAGGGACTGCTCAATCATCATCTTCTTGTTGAGCCTCATGGTTAGTTACACCCCCATGGAGGGTTTATTTTCCTCCCTCTCTTGTTCAATCCTCTAATGTAACTGCAAGCATTTGCAATATCCCCATACGTATATTGTCCCCTCTAAAGCCTATTAAGCTACTGGTTTCAGCAATCTCTTGTAACAGCAAATGCCATGGGAGAGTTTGGGAACCATAAGAAGTGTTTTGATCTGTATTAACTTCATCGGTTTGGGGCTCCAGTTGGTTCCAGCTTCTTAATTTTGTCAGGCAGCAATTAGGGGCTGGATTTCCTGTGTTTAAATTCACACGCTGTTCTGGATCTCTCCATTAACATCATCTCTCCTGGCCGCACCAGGCGTCAGAAAACTGAGGGCCACAAAGAGCCCCAGGTTTGGTTAAAACTGGGTATGGAAATGGGTGTTTAGGGACCGTTTTCTACGTGATGTAGCTTTGCTATTGTTACTGACGAGGACTTGCAGCGTTGGGGGTTCCCCCTTCCCAGTTCATTTTAATTGTTTAGTTAGTTACACGGGCACAAAGCCAGTAACCACAGGTAGTGTCCTTGTAACTCTCTTGGGAGGTTGAGAGGAGCCGAGAGGCAGCACAGTCCTCCCTGAGGGTCGAGGTGAGGGCCAAGGCGTGGGCCTAGGTCCAGGCCTACGCCTAGGCTGCCCCATCGCGTTGCTAGACAACGCGTGCCCCTCTCCCGTGGGCGGAGGCTGGCAACGGGGAGCGCCCAAGCCCCGCCTTTCGGGAGGCGGGGACAAGAGGAGCCCCGCCTCCAGAGGGCGTTTCCCCCCACCGACACGCGCGGGCACGTACCCTACCCCGGCCGCCGCTCCCTGCCGGGCGGGAAGAGCCTCTCGCGCATGCGCAGACGCGCTGGGGTGGGGCGACGCGCACCTCCGGGCCTGCACCTGCCCTCCCCCCTCCCCGCACCGTGAGGCACCGCGCCCTTCTCCAAGATGGCGTCTGGGGGCTTATCCGCGGCGCGCTGCGCATGAGCATGCACCACCGCCTCGCCTCTGGTTGGCAGCGGGTGCCCGGCGACAGCTTCCGGCGGGAGGGCGGGGCGGGACCGGCGGAGCCGCCTCCCCGGTGCGCGGCAGGATGCGCCTGGCGTAGGCACCGCTGCACCGATAGCCGCCGCGCCGGGCCGGACCGAACCCCGCTGGGCCGCGCTCCGCTCCCTCTTCTTCACTCCCGTCCCGGCCCTTCCGCCGGCCAACGCCGCGCCCTCCCGCCCCGCGAGGGCCTGCCCTCCGTCGGTCCTTCTCATCGCCCCGGGGCTCCCCGTCCCCGCCGGCCGGGGGAGGCCCGGGGGCTGGGAGGCGGCGGCTCTCCTGGCGTGGGGCCGCCAGCGGTGCTCGGGGGCTCTGCGGCCGGCGGGGGCTCGCCGGTGCATGGGCGGGGAGGCCCCACCGCCGGCAGCCGCCGGCCGTGAGATGAGCGGAGCGCGGGGCCCTGCCTAGAGCTGCTCCCGGGAGCCGCCGGCAGCCATGGTGAGTGCGGGCGGGGAGTGGGGCCGCCACCGGGCCCGGGGGCGAGGGGTGGGCTGCGGCCTGCCCCGGGCCCGCCAACTCTCGGGGCCTGCCCTCGACAGCGGGCGGCCGGGGCCTGCTGCGGGGAGCCGCCGGGGCAGCGGCCCGGCCTCTGGGGCCCCGAGGGGCCTGCGGGTGCTAAGGGCGGCCCTCGCCCTCTTGAGCCGCCGTGGTGACAAATTTTAACAAGATGTGGAGGCAGAAATTCAGCCTGGGAGCATTAGTGCCAGGGGGTGCTGAGAGTCCCGGTTTATTTCCAATTCCAGCCGTGAGCATGCCTGCTTTGCCTCCGGTTTAGCCTTGGAGAAGCTGCAGAGATGACCCGGGTTCCTTTCCATGCAGAGTATTATTTAATTTTGCCATAGATACTGGTCTTCAGCTGCCTTCCAGCAGTGGCAGTCGCAGCTATGTACAATCCTACCGAGAGATGGGGAGCTGAGATATAGCATGCTTTGATTTGCACAATCTTTTTTTCTTTTGATAACAAGCAAGAGGAGACATCTTCAGTCCATTGGGTGCACGCAGTCAGGCTTGCAGGGCTGGTAGGTGGAAACCTGTCTTCAGGGGATCGTGATGTTGCTCACTGTCACCATACTGAGCACCGGCAGCAGTATGCTAAGTAACAGCTGCTGTTCCTATTTTTGCCTTGTTTTACCTGCAGGGAAACATTACATCCCAAATTTGCTGGATTGATAAAGGAAAGCCACAAGCATGTACTTTGTAGTTGATCAGTAAGGAGATGTGTTCAGCAGCCCTGGATCTGCTCACGGAAAACTGTCTCCTGCCCCGTCTCACCCAGAGAGTCCCACTGGGCAAAAGCAGTAGTTACTGATCTAGTTTTCAACCACGTTCTAGCTTAAGCTGTCTTAGATAAATTAGGCTAAGGCCTTGCACCCCTTCAGGAAATTGGGACTTTGGTTTGCAGTTGTGAATTTCTTCACCCAAGAGCCAAAATAGTCACATCTGCATGTTGTTTGCTGTGTTCCTGGTACCATCTATTGCTAGTTTATTGAAACCTTGCTCTCTGGAGCCTATTTAAGTTGAATTTCATTAGTCCCTTTGAGAAGCTTTGCTACTCCATACAGCGTCTGCGGGGGTGGAATATGATCATCTCCCCAATAAATACAAGTACAGCCTGGTACCGCTGGGTCTGCATGCACCTTGATCAGTCAGACATGTACTTGCCTGCTCAGGATGGACTGCTGACTCGTCTGCCAAATGTCACCGGCCTTTCTGAATTTAGCTTCAGCTGAAGCTGGAACAAAGGGTGATATTTTTGAGGTGGATTCTTTTTAGTGAATACCCCTGGTTCACAGACATGAATAAATACTGTGGTTAAGTTCAGATAATTCAGTAGGTCAGTTGTATCTAACAAACTGTAGCTTTGCGTGTGGAAAGAGGTTAGTGCGCACTCTGAAGCACAACACTCTAATAATTGCATGTGGCTGAAGGGCTTCTTGGTTTTTCCCTTGCTTTCATGCAGAAATGAACATTTAGCCTCCTGAATTATGCCTTGTTTTCTTTTTTTCCTTGAACATCCAATATTTAGTTCAGCTACAAACAGAGTACTGGCTTTGGAAGTTGAGAAGCCATCTTTGGGCTATACCGCAGAATTTACTGTTGTAATTCAGCATATGATTACTGTGCAAGATTTTCCTTATGTTCCCATTACCTTGGAGCTTACAGATGGGCATGTTCTGCGGCTAGTGTACCCTCCTTCCTGGAAACGGTGGGAAAGTGTGAAGATGAGATGCTGTAAGGCATACTGGGGGCAAATAGAACATAATTAAACTCTGCTGTCAGAAATACAGACTCATGGAAGCAGATTTTTAGTTGAAGTTGAATTGGGTTGATATGGAAGAGTAAGCAATGGGAGCTATAATGAGTTAGAGCTTGATTAACTGGGAAGGAATATTGGAAACAGCAAGTTGTAAAGTCAGAGCACCCAGCAAGGCAGGAGGGGAAACCAGTGATTTGAACAGTTTCTGAGCACATTATGCGTCATAGAACAGGTGCCAGTTATGTGTGCTGAGATGGTGCTAATGGCTCAGAGATCTTAAGCCATCATTAAAAAGCTATTTAGTTACACAGGAAGCTTGAATCACTCTTCTGCTTGCTGAGGCATTCGTAAGGAGCAGCCCTACTCTGTCAAAGTTTCTGGTTGTCGTATCATGTGTGGTAGTACATGCTTGTGGCATGTCAGACTATCGGTGCATGCTGCATGTCTGCAAAATACTTCTCATACAGCACCCAGTTTGTGGTTTTCGGTGAAAAAGATGTGTCAATGTTGATGATGTCGTGATATCTTTGTAAAGAAAACAGAGTATTGTAAAATGCTCTTGCAAAATCTGCTGCTCAAGCGGACTTCTGTGGAGTCAAGTTAACCTCTAAACACTCTTCAAGCTTTTCTCTACTAAAGTAGAGCAGAAAGTATTAATATTGTTTCCTAGCCAACTTTAGGGATCCTTCTAGATGATTTTAGTGAACAGCTTCAAAATAAATACTGTTTGTAGAGCTAGTCCTTGAATGCATTTGCATTTTGCATCCAAATAAGCTATGCATTTGTCTCATCACTCATTCTTTCACCTTATTTCTGCTTCCACTAGCAAGCATGAGCCACCTTTGAAGCCATCAGAGCTCATTTATGATCTCCTGAGCCATATCAGTCACCTGGCAAGTGCATTGGTAACTCCCATGTGATGTTGGAAGACAGGTGATTACCTCCTAGCAAATGGATTCTTTGATCATCTGGGATTTGTATCCTGCCAGCAACTAGAAGAACAGCTTAGGAAAAGGGACTACTTCTAGGAAATGCTGTTGTGTTAGGTAGCAGATTTAAAGGCGAAGTCAACCCTTCAGTCAGAATGGCAAACAGGCTTCTCAAACATGTTGGCTTGAGTTACAAAACAAGTCACTCTTCTTTCATATTATCAGTAGGCCTCAAAACATGTAGCAAAGTGGGAAGCAGACAATAGAAGTAGCAGCAGCAGATCCAAAGAAGCTTCTGTCCCTGTTCTGCATGAAGCAAATATAGCTTGCAAAAATGGAAGTAGGCAGCGGGTGTGTGTAGCTTGGATCTTTCTAAGTTTTCCACAGCAGCTTCCTAGATTTTCTTTTATAACCCATATTATCACCCTCCAATTTTTTAAACTTTTTTTAGCAGTAAGTGCTGTCATTTTCTTGTGCTTAAAGCTTCCTTTGGAGACCTGACAATGGTTTAAGCCTTCTGTTTGCTAAGGAATAAAGTATGTCTCTGGACTGCAACATATCTAGCCAGGTACTTAGTGACCTGTGTGGTTGACATGGGGCGGGCAGTGGACACTGTCTACCGGGACTTCTCCAAGGCCTTTGATACAGTCCCCCACAGCTTCCTCCTGGAGAAATTAATGTGTTATGGCCTAGGCAAGTGCTCTGTGCAGTGGGTGGGGAACTGGCTGGCAGGCCGCACCCAGAGGGTGGTGGTAAATAGCTCTTTTTCAAAGTGGCAGCCTGTCACAAGTGGGGTCCCCCAGGGATTGATATTGGGCCCGATATTATTAAACATCTTTAAGTGGTCTGGATATTGGGATCAAGTGTAGCCTGATGAAGTTTGCTGATGACACCAAGCTGAGTGGGGAAGTAGACACTCCCAGAAGGGAGAGCTGGTCAGCAGCAAGATCTGGATAGGCTGGAAGAGGGGGCCAGCAAGAACCTTATGAAGTTCAACAAGGGGAAGTCTGATGTCTTGCACCTGGGAAAACATAATCCAGGAGTGCAGCACAGACTGGGATCCACCTGGCTGGAGAGCAGCTCTGTCAAAATGGACCTGGAGGTCCTGGTGGACAGGAAGCTCAACATGAGCAAACAGTGTGCTGCTGCGGCCAAAAAGCCCAATAGGATGCTGGGTTGCATCAAAAAGGGCATCACCAGCAGAGATAAAGAAGTCATTACCCCGTTCTACTCAGCGCTTGTCAGGCCACACCTGGAGTACTGTGTACAGTTCTGGTCCCCACTATAAAAAAAAAATGTAGACAGGCTGGAAGGGGTCCAGAGAAGGGCCACCAAGGTGAACAAAGGACTGGGAAGCTGCCATATGAGGATAGGCTGGGAGAACTGGGGTTGTTCAGCCTTGAGAAAAGGAGGCTCAGAGGGGATCTCATCACCATGTACCAGTACTTAAGGGGTAGCTACAAAGAAGACGGAGACTCCCTTTTTACACAGAGTCACTTGGATAGGACAAGGGGGAATGGACACAAGTTGCTTTTCCGATTGGACAGGAAAGGGAAATTTTTCACAGTGAGGACAGTCACCATTGGAATAACCTCCCCAGGGAAGTGGTTGACTCTGCCATGTTGGAAACTCAAGATTCTGCTGCACAGGGTGCTGGGCCATCTTGTCTAGACTGTGCTCTTCCTAGAAAGGTTGGACTAGAGGATCCCTGAGGTCCCTTCCAACCTGTGATTCTATATTGCTGGTGAGCCATAGGTTATTCTGGCACCCTTGGTTACCAAGGAGCTTGCTGCTGAATTACTGAAATAGCTCACGTTTAATATGTATGTCAGTGTAGCTGAGCTGGTGACCCTAAAGCTGGATTGAATCTGTGGGCTGTGAACTAGCCTGTGTTTGTGGCCCACTCCTGATGTCCACTGTGCAGGTGGCTGAGGACATCGTTGTGGCAGGAGGCAGAAGCAGCTTCTTGCTTTTGCAAAAACCCTCTGCCTGGCTGTCCCGTTGCACCAGAGACGCTTAAATCCTGTTTGGGCTGCTGCTGCCTGGTCCTGAAGCAGGAGAGTTGTGGGGATGTCTTCCTACAACAAGAGACGGAAAAGATTGTAAAGCTTGCTGTCACTGAGCATACTGCCTGTGCTGTGGCAGGCAGGAAGCGCTTGCGCATGGTGAAGTGGCCTCTGCTTGACTGGAGGTTTTTGAGACCAAGAGGGAGCTGGAGCGTATCATACCCGCCCCCAGGCAGCGCCTGCTCTGATGCTGCTGGCTGATGTGCAGCATCAAAACTAGACTGCTCTGTTGTAGTAGTGTGAAGTTCTGTCAGCTTTCTGTATTTCTTCTTAAAGTACATAGTTTAAAAATAAAAGTAAACCCTTTTAAAAACCATTCTGACTTGCTCTTCTGAGTAGAGAAACAAGAGAATAGGAACTTTGAAGTTCTAGCCTCGGCTCCAACATCTGGCTTCCGTTTTTGGCCTTCAAATAATGTCGTAACTTTCTGTGCCCCGGTATTATCCCGGCTTTATTAAATCAAGAAAAGGGGCCTGACACTTCATGCTGGTGAACTGTGTCATATATTTACTAGTTCTGCTCAAAGCCTGCGTAGCTGCAGAGCACAGCATGGTGCAGCGCCTGGCTGGGTGGGCAGCTCTGCCTGGTGTGACTGCCCCAGCAGTAGCGTCTGTCTGTGCTGGCCCTGTCTGAAGGCTGAACCTGTGCGTCGCTTTTGGTGAAGTTAGAAGAAAGGGGAATTAGAACCGAGTTTGTAGCAGGAAAGCTGATCTCAGGTGTGGCTGTTAAGGATGCTTCTCCCAGAATGAAAGCTTTTTCTCTGAAGAAAATAAATAATTTAGCGGAATGTTTATACATACTACATTTCAGGATCTATAACTAAAGTCTGTGTGCCATATTTCAAAGACCCAAACAGCTAAATGTAGGCTGCACTGTCTCCTGACAGACAGCTATTAAGACAAAATCGTTGAGCTTCAAGGTTTATGAAACTAGCTCTAAAGGCCTCTTTCTGCTAGACGGTGATCATGGCAATCAGCTGATATTGGTTGTTGGGATTATTTTAGTAGAAAAGCATTAAAATCTGGTATGTATTGCTAAGTTCATGCAGTGGGGTTTGGTGCTGCAAAAAGATTGCTCAGAGTGCAGGTGCCTAAAAGCACAGAGGAGTCTGGTTATTTTAATGCACATTATTAGGTGTTGCCATTTAGATCAGGGAGAAGGAGCTGCTATTATTACATTTCTTAAAGGATGCTGATATATGCAAAATAATAATAATAAAAAAACTTTAAAGTGTGTAGACTGATACCTGCTTGGTAGAATAATGTGTCCTAAGATCCTTACAAATCATTATCCTTTATCGGTCAGCAGATATTTCCTGTTAGTAACTATATTTGTATTTGGGTCACTGCTGCATCCCAGGTGTTAACATGGCAATATTCTGCTTCTGGATAAAAAAAAATGTTTTCAAAATAAAATGCCCAGAATACCATTTATTAGAGGTAAAGTGCATAGCAATTGGCTTTTCCCCCTGCTGATTGTGACATTTCAAGATGTTGCTGACTCATCCAGGCAGCCTCTGAGGTTTCTTGAGGAACCTGGGTCCTCTGGAAGGTGTGGCTTGTCTGAGCCTGGGCTCAGCAGCACCTCACGTTTGTAGAAGGTGTTTCTGCAGTGAAATAACCTTTCTCCACCCGTACCCCCTACACACACATCCTTATGTCCTTTTACTGCTTTCTTTATCTAGTGTCTTGTTTTCTATTTAAATCAGGATAGGAAACTGTCACTCTACCTGAAGTGTTTCAGGCTCTTTTAGCAACTTCACAAATGCCCTGATTTCTGCCCCCCAATCTTCCCTGATCCCTCTCCTATGGGGATCATGCCCAGAATTACATTTGTTTTACCTTTTCCCAGCTCCTTGCATTCATGTCCCAAATTATCTTTTATTTGTTTCAGCATCTCCTAGTTTGTGGCTGAGTCTGCAAGTGTGTGTGTATTTTTAGCAGTTTGACTTAATATTGTATTACGGCTTTAATTGCACCGTGAATTTCTTCCCAAGAGGGATTGTCATGATTTCTTTTTGTTCCTGCTTTTGAGACAGGAGCGTACTCATCTGTTTTGTATACTGGCTTGTCAGGATGCCAAAGTCAGCAATAAAGGCAGGGGATGCAGCCTTCTAGAGGAAAGAGTGGCATGTTTATCTTGCTGAAAAATCTGTGTTCTGCTTGGTTGATTCTCTCCTACTTCAATGCGTAAAAACAGAACAGATTTCTTCTGCATTGCAATACCGCTAGTTCTTTTCTTTGGGATTGAGGGCAGTTTCTTCCACTGAAGTTTGTCTCAGTGGTTGTTTTCCTGGAGTAGTAGCTGGTGTCAAAGAACAGTGTTTAAAGTCAAGGTCTGGAAGGGATACAGTAGAGAGCTGCTCTGTAGTGGTTAGATTTTTGTCGTCTCCCCCCTCTCCCCACCCCATACCATTGCCCATTTCCTTTGCTTCTGGAGAGAGGCCTAAATTTTCTACAGTTCCTTGGCTTGCTTTTTGCAAACATAGAGGGGAAAAAAAAAGGAGGAGGATGATGCGATCCATAGTTGTAATCTCTGTGCAAGTGTGAGGTGGGTGCTCAGCAGCAAGGCTGTTCCTGCTTCCATCCGTGTCCAAGGGCTGCACCAGCTGCTCTTCTGCTCCTGCCAGCAACCCTGGAGACCAGGAGAAATAGGTTGTGGTGGGGAAAGGCGGAGGAGGAAAAGTCTGCTTTGCAGCAGCTTGCAGCAGAGTTTCAGCTGCTTTTTCTTGTTTCCTGCTGGTGCGTGATGAAGTGGGTCAGGTCGTGTTGACCAAAGTCTAATTGTGTGTCAGGCCATCAGAGCCCCCCGGTCCCGGGGAGGGATAGCCCTGTGTCAGCCTGTCAGAGCCCCCTGGTCCCAGGGAGGATAGCCTTTCCCAGACGGTTGCCCCAGAGCTGCAGGAGATGCAAGGGTGAGAAGCAGGCTGCTGTTGTGAAATATTCCAAAGTGCAGAAGCATTGCAGATACCAACATCTTGTTTTTTCTTTAAGTGGACTCGATGTTCTTCCTGCATGTGCTGTCCTTTGGAAACATTTACAATTAAAAAAGAAATGGTCTTGCAGAGTTATTCCCATGGTGTTGTCCCTGATAGCTTCATTATACACTTTTAAATGCCCAAAACAAGTTTTAATGGTCTTGCCAGTAAGTAAAATTGCAACATCAGTCTTCTTTTCTCCTCTTTGATGGGGATGAGGGTCTTATATTGTATTTTTGTATATTGTAATCATACCTCCCTGGAAATCAGGTCTGGCCAGTGTAATATGTTGGGTAAGGTATAAGTCTTCTCCCGAGTTTACTATAAACCTTGCACTGATGTCACTTTGCGTGGTCTGGTGTTGGGAGTTTTTCCCCAAGCTAATGGGCTTAATCCTGCCAGGCAGAAGTGGATGTTGGAGAACCACCTGGAAAATGAGCAGTTGGGATGTGTCAGTGCAGTTGAAAACTCGGCGGGGATTTGCCTTTCTGTAGATGGAGCTGCATCTGAATAGAAGTGCTGCTTTAAGAAATATGCTGAATAATTGTTTTCTTCTTATATTCACTTTCTTTTTTGCTTGTCCTAGTGTTTTCCATTTCCAGCTCTGCATATGTGCATACTTTCAGAGACTCCTTGAGTTAGGACTGCAAACAACTGCAATTCAGAGTGTTTGTCTGGGTATTATTGTGAGTTACCTGTAGGTTGAGATAAATAAGTGCTTATTTGTGGCTTTGCAGACAGTAAGGTGTTTGAGAAGCGTTTTTAAGAATCTGTTAATGCATCTTGGACAGCTTAGTGCTGATATGCAAGCATGCCAGGTTTACGACTTCTATCACGCATTTTTTTTCTAGTTTCCTCTGGTCAAAGGTGTGCCACATCCAAACAAGTGGTGAGAAGCAAGGTTTTTAGCATTTTTAAATGTCAAATATCCATCTGTAAAAGCAGTAACAGTGTTCTTTGTAGGAAGACTGGGTTAAAACTTGAGGATAGGTGTGGGTTTTTTTAAAACTGACTTCAACTAAAAAGGCCATACTTTGTACCTTTCTTACATACGTTTTACATTTTCTCATCTGTTGATTCTTCTGGACCACTTGAGTAAGAAGATGCAAGCGTTTTTCTTAAGGCTTTTTATTTTTACAGATTTTATAAGGAGTTTTTTATTTCTTCCACAAATACATACACACCCCCGACATACTTGCGTCCAAAATAGTATGGTCTTGGGATCCTTTTCCCATCTGCCTTTTTAAAACTCGTGTTACTTCATCTAAAATGGCAGGGGAAGTGTTACCTCAAAGTGAGTTAAGCTGCGTGCATTTGTGTGGGCCAGTCCTGGGGTCCTGTTTGTGCAAGCCTAGATTTGCTTATGCAGAGAAAAGGGAAGTGATTTGTACCCTGTGACTGAGGTCCCAGAGCTCCTGCATAAGCATCACCTTACAAGAAGGGACGGGACATCCCTCCAAGGTGTCACAGGCTCCTTTGAAGCGTGGCACATCCTGGGGAACCTGGCAAAGGGAGGGGGTGAGGTGAAATGCTGAGATTGCAAAACTGTTCCCTTTAGAGATGAGTTTCTAGACTTCATTGGATGAGAGTTCAAGTTGCTTCTGTACTCTGGGAGAGTACCAGAGTCACAGCCAGCAAGAGTGTGGCTTGTAATGGCGCCATGTCTAAACCTTACTTTGTGTATGCCAGCTTGCTATGACTATTTTATTCCTTCAGTGGGTTTCTTAGAGAATTTCTAGGTGTTGAATTTTAATGCCCTATGCTTGCAGTGTTTCAGTGTAATGACTGTCATTTGTAAACAGCAGAGCAAATGTGAAATGCTTGAGGGAGAACAGGCTGGGTACTGGACTTGATTATGTCAATTAAGAGTTACTGGTTTAGAAAGAATCACACTCAGACACTTGAGCCTATTAGTCAAAGTTCAACCTTAAAACCTGAAGTCTGGTTAGCTGAACCTGCCTGTACAAGAAGATTTAAGAAATAAGATACTTAAGGGATTCAAAAAGGTGCCTGACTACTTGTGTAGCAGGCACTGTTTACAGGTAAGATGATCTCTTTATCCCGTTCGAGAAATCAGATTATCATTGCTGGCTCTCCATAGCCTGTTCCATGCAGTAGTGTTCAGCCTGTGGTCATTTTTAGTCCTTAGCTGATGCTTAAATAAAATGTTTCCTGAAGGGTAGCCTGGAGTGATGAGTTGTACAGGTGGAAGAGCCTTGAGCAGCTCTGGTGCTGCACAGCAGGGAGATGGAGAGTAGCGTAGTGCCTTTATTCCTCCATCAATTGCCTTGAGGTAAACTTTTATAGTAGATTTTTTGCTTAAGTTGTGGTATAACAGAAGTGAGTTTGCAAAATTTGCACCTCATTAGTGAACTGCTGAAGTTGGGGCTCTTGAAACAAATGAACCATGTAAGCAGGCTGTATTCTGTAGCCAGGCGATCTCTTGAAATGGCACCAGGAGCCTGAACTGTTCTCAAAGCACAGAGTGAAGCAGAGTCTAGTTTCGGTTCATTAAACCACAAAAACATCTCTGAAATGCAACAAGGAAACTCAGAATAAAGGCTGAGGTGTGTCTTGATACCATCAGCAGTATACTGCCGGGGAGCACGTATGTTGCAGGGTCTGTGTGCTGTCTCCTAATTTAAGACCTCTGTGTGAGATACTGGGAATAAGTGTGAAACCCCAGACTTCTAAAATCATTAGCTGGAAGTGGTTAAATGTAGTAAGTAATGCTGTCTTTAAGCCACACAGTTCTGCTTCTTGGTAGGGTGCATTCATCCTTTCTAGAGGATGTGTTCGGTATCATACAACTCTTTAAAACACTTCATAATTCTGCTTTTGTTGCTAAAAATAATACCGTGCTTCAGTTCTTTCATGAACTTCATTGCATTGAGTGACCCATGGCTGTTCCAGGGGTTCACTGAAGTGGTGAAAATATCTGTGCTTTGACAGCTACAAAAGGAGGGTTTTTGTGACCCACGCAAGGAAGATCGAAATGACCCAACATCTTTCTGAGAGCATAATTACTAATTTACGTGTTCATTATCATGTTATGTTAGGGCTTCGGCAGGGAGGGGCTCTGAAAGACACCCTAGTAGGTAGTAAATTGCTACCTTAGTACATGGCATGTTAGGTATATGTATTATTAAATTAGCCATGGCTGACTTTCCTTAAAAATCATCTATATCACTAAAAAAAATATAATCGAAGGAAGAAAATTCAGCAGCTAAAGTGTGGTGGTTTGTGTCTAACTGTACTGTTAACGAACTGCACAAAGCTGGAAGCAGACGGCTTTGAGGTGGAAGAGGATGGAGCAGTGTAATTTAGCGAAGGCAGGGCGATGATGAGTTATTTTATGCTAGCAGCTACCATTGTGCTGTCTGCATGATTTTTCTTTTCTCTTCTTAACACTATACACAAGCTTTGTGGTGGCATTATAGCAATTCCTACTGGGAATCCTTCAAACAAGGGCATTTCACATTGTGTGGTCTCCTGCAGTCCCGCTCCTGGAGGAGTTGCTGGTTAAGAGCACAAGCTGGTAGATGTAGTGGCTACTCATTTTAGCAGAGCTGAGTAAAATGTGATAAGATCCAAATCTTGATAACCAGGAGGACACTGAATTGTGCTGGGCTGTGTGTCTTGCACTGGCGATGGCAGGAGACGTGGTGGGTAGGAAGGGGATGTAGAAGCAGGCTCAAAAAAATTAAAGTCAGGGCTGCGCTGGAAAAATACATTTGCTATTAATATGTGGTGTAGGGAGGCTTTATGGGCTGGTAGGTGTTGATACAGTGTGAAAAGTGCTTCAACAGTGCAAGTGTTGAAGGGAGGGATGGAACAAGAATGGGCGTCTGAATTAAAAACACGATGGTGTGCAGAGGGGTGGTGACTAACAGCTTCCTAATGGAGGGAGATCCCATCTTCTGTATATAAGAGTAGAGATGTTGAAGGGGGTTTAGATCTGCACTGAAGACTTCTGGGGTTCAGCAGACCAAGTGTTTTCCCTACCTGCTGCTGAAAGAGGTGTTTTTAAGGTTCAGCTTTTGTGGTGTAAAATCCATTCTTCCATGTCTGAGGAGGGTGTTCCAGTGCTGCCTGAAGGATGGTTGGAGTCACTTCTGTAACACTGCAACTGCAATTAACATCTTACTAAAAAAAGCTTTGTAAAGGGATTACCTTAATTTTGTCTTGGAGTATATCCATTTCCAAACACATTAGAAAAAAATCAACAGACATAACCTTGCTCTTACAGTTGTCCTCCGCCTGAGTTGCCATATTTAGAGCATCGTTTGTATGATCGATACTCTACTGAGCTGTTAATAGCAAACATTAAAAGGTTAACGGTATATTTTTATGGCAAAGCATTAGAGAAGAGCTTTCCTCTAAAATAAACAATTGCTTTAGAGAATGTAAAATGAAGTAAAAAGATACGAAGTGAACTCTGAAAGCACTTCTGGAGAAAATTGAGAGTGTTTTATAAAGAACTTATCTTCCAGAATGATCAGGTAGGTACTTTTTTAAGGGGAGGATGTTGTTTGGTTATATGCAAACTAAAATTAGTGTTGTATCTTCTATTAAAGTAAATGTGCAATGTCTAATTTGCAATCCAGAAATCATTCTTTTGTTTCTCACCAGAGGTGGATGAGTAACTCATCGTACCTGAATGCCTTAGTCATAGGCTACAGGCTAAACCGAACTTGTTATGGAATCCTGTTTTAAGCAGCAAGGTACAAAGATTTTGCTTTTCTAGAGCCTTATTGAGGTGTGGTGAACTAGAGCTTGAACAGCCTAAAATGCAGGTTAGCAGCTATTAATATTTTTCATTAATCAACAGAAATCAGTTAATGGCTTATACATCTTAATATGTAATTGAACCTGAAAATGAACCTGTAATTGAACCAGCCCTGAAATCAACTGGTACATCCAGGTTTTGTAGATCTTTCTTTTGGTACTTTGGTGGATGGAGAATGTCTTTGTGTAAGTTCTTGGTAGCTAATCTCATAATATCTGTCAAGAGAGGAAGCTGTAGTCTCAGCAAAGAATCTGTAATTTTTCTGGTTCTATGACACTGCTATTAAAGGTTGGAGCTCATAGATAAAGGGTATGAGTAAGCAGCTAAACACCTCTGGTTTGATGACTGTTAATGAAACACCTCTAGCAAACTTAATAAGGCAAAAATGGGGATGATAAGGATGTAGATTGACAGTGGTTTTCTCCCTGGCATGCTCAGATCAGGCAGGGCAATTCCAGGAACACCAGACTTGGACTCGGGGCAGACCTGATGCCTGCCCAGTCCATGCAGCATGGACCCAATGTAGCACAGCAGCAGTTAATGGCACCTATTTTGGGGAGAATCAGCTATGACATATGTCTCCAAGATAGTATCTTGGAGAGAAGTTCTAGGCCAAAGGATGGATGCCCTACTGCAACACAGGAATCTGTAGCTGTCAGTGCACTAGCATTTAGACCCCCTTGCTTACTTTCTTGTATTGCTAACTTGTTCACCTAACCAAGCTGTGACTGAGGACATCACCTTTGGCTGGACGATCTCCTGAATCTGGCATCTGAGATCCTCCCTGTAGCAGCCTGGAGGTTGGAGCTCAACCGTAGCATTTGGGCACTCAGAAGCAGTGGAGCTAGTGTGGATGGTGGCGTGTGAAATCTTACCTTGACTGTTTTTAGTGAATTGCAAAGGTTTTCATGGTAAAAAGCTCACATTAGCTGCTCTGCAAATGGGATTCATAGAATTGAGTATTTATTTTTTTTTCTTAAATGGTTGACAGAAGAGAGCAAACAGCATTTCCTAGTAGTTTGATCCAGCCCTGAGTAGCCTGAGACATCACGGGTGGAAGGGTCAGATTTTACAGCTCATGAAAATGACTCAGAAGTATTTCTGGTTTAATAGTTGAATATTTTGTAATGCCTCATGAAGGTGAGGCAAATGGCCAAGCCCTTACCCAGAAAGTCTGTACAAATTCTGCTAATGATGATCAAGACTTCATGACTTTCCTTGAAAACCTCTAAAAATGAAATTTGCAGATTGAAATTAAATCAGCCAAGTGGCTGAATTTCATAGCGAAGTGAGTGCTGCTGGTTCTGACTGCTCATGGGGTTTGATCTTGCCTTGACTGTGCAGTACTGAGGCAGTGATTGAAGTCCACGCACTGCTGCTCGGTGTCAGGATTAATAGGCATTTCTTTTGGCAGACCCTGGTGATACTTTCCTGTTCTTTTCTTTGGTGCAGAATAATCACTGAGCCCTAGAATAAAGCAAACTGCATATTAACATGAACAGTGCTACTGGGGTGCAGCTGGAAATGTTAGACAGGTACAGCCACAGGTCCTACCAACAGCTCTACTTTTATTATAGCCTCACAAGATCATCTGCTTTCTGAGTGTCTGGATATAGGTACAGTAAATTTCCTCTGCAGCACTCCAACAGCATGTGTCCTCTTTATCTCGTTGACCTGGTTATCAGAGCCTTTGAAAGGTGAGCGATTGCCTCATGCTCCAGGAATGGTTAACTTGAGGAATACCCAAAGGCATGAGCAAATGCAGAATGCTGCTCTCTAACTTTTTAAGTCCTGCCAGTAGCTAGAAGGGGGTGTGCTTGGTGTGGCCAACAGATAGCGCCTGGGGGGAAGACCTTGGGAGGCTCTCCTGATTGCAGAGCCCGTCCTGGGCTGAGTTTTGATTAATTCAGTTTGTGCAACTCCACCTTCCTTTGGCCAAACCTCCATAACACCTGGGAGAAGTCAGGTAGGAGAAGAAAACCATCTCGGAGGTCATGCTGTTTCTTTCTGCCCAAGTTGGCCTTGGATTTTGGCCAGCCTGGGCTTTTAACACAAAATGCTTGCATTGTGCTCTTTGCCTTTTTTGTTTTTGACACGTTGAACATCATGAACACCACGATGGTGGTGTTTTTATAGAAAAGATTAAGTGTTCATAAGAGTAGGTTCTGTCAGCTTCAAAATCTCAGTGCCAAGGCAGTTTGAAATCAGTGGAGGACACATCAGGTGTTCAAGATTTCTGAGAACTCTGCAATTTATTTCTAAAAGTAGGAAATAAATCTTGACTCTTGGAAAAAATTTACTTACCTCTACTACTCTTCCTAAAGGAGGATTGAATTAACTATCTGAAAACGATTGAGCCCTGCTGTTCCTGTGTGATGAGCTAACACTTCTTTGAATTGAGGTGATCTTGATCTTGGTCGGTGGAAGGGTGGAGTGGGGAGAACCGGTGCTTCAGAATGTCTGGATCTAGTGGGGAGGAACTTGCAACAATGTCCAATGACCCAGAAAGAAATGCATAGAAATGGCAGTGTGGCTGTATCCTAATGTCATTAAGGACTCCACTTAATTTTTTTTGTAAAGTGAGGCTTTTATCAACAGTGTTGCTGTTATCTGGAAAATGGTGTCTGGCAGGAGGGAGACTGGTGGGTGGCTGAAGGGCTGGCTTCAAGGGGAAGTTTACAGTGCAAGACACTTCGCAGAGACTGTGTATAAATGGATTAAAGAGGTGATAATAGATGCTTGATCTTGCTTAAGCTGGCAAAATGGCTTTCATTTGATTGTGGCTTTGATTTGATTTTAAGCCAATTTCCCCCAACAATGTTTCTTGCTAAAATAGTCCTTGCTTCCTAGAGCAGGTCTTTAAAAAGAATTAAAAAAAGGAAAAGGGGGAAGGAATAGGGAAGGTAGAATGAAATTCGGTGTTCCTTTGCTAAGTAATTGAGAATGCATGGTGTTCATTTGCAGTTGTTTGGAGAATAGAGCTGAATTTGTGTTCTCATGCTGTTGTGTTGAGTTGTGGGATCCCCTGCAGGGTTAATCCAACCCTGGGCTGTTTGAGGAGGGTGGTCTGCTGCATGGCCCTGGGGAGGGTTGAGTAGGGTGGTCCTTGGGGAAACTGCTGTACATGGAAATGGGAACCAGCAGAAGCCCATAGTGTATCTGCAAGTTCTCTCGCTTGTTTCTTTGCAGAAGACTGCCAGTCATGGTTTTTATTTTTTTTGAGGCAGAAATTTCAGTTTAGTTTAATGGTTTACTTTGTTTCTGTGCAGAGGAAGGTCGGGCTTGAATCCTGATGCATTTGTTATTGATAGCATGCGTTGAAGACATTAGAGGAATGACTAATAGCATGGGCTGTACCGCTATCCATTATCAGGCTTTCAGACCATAAGGGAAGTGCGGCGCAGCTACAGAGGCGAAGCTCAGTGGTGAGCTGTTACTAGAATAAAATCATCCCAAGTCCAGAAAGTTGCAAAACTATAGTGACCTTGCAGGGGCTGTACACTAATTCTGGTAATTTTTTTTTTTTAGGACTTACAAACACTGAACTGTAACTGATGAATTCCAATAATAAAGGCTAAATTTGGGGCTGGGGTGGGGGGGATGTTCTTCATGAATCAAATTGCTGAATACTTGTATATTGCTCTTCAAAGTACTGGAAGTTCTTTAATCTTTCAAACTGCTGCTTCCTGAGCACCATCAGTGTTGTTGCAGGTGGCAGCGTGGCACAGTGTGGTGCCAAGGCAAAGACAGGAATAGGTGTCAGGAGTCCTCTCAAAGTCCATGTTCCCCATGCTATCACTGTATTTGTTACCTCTAAACATCTGAAATAATCTTTGCTTGACCTTGCTGCTTTGTAAGAATTATTTGACAAGGGCAAGATAACTTAAAATTACTAAATGCCACCAAGAAAAGAGAGATACTTCTTGCATTGTTTTCGTTAGTTAATGCCTCTAAGGAAATAGTTCTTCATGTCTAAAGCTTTCACTTGCAGTGGATAAATCTTGTTGCTACTTGACACCAATGAGCGGTTTAAATTCCAGATTACTTTGCCTTCCACCTGGACTTCGCGCTCTTGGTGGTTTTTAGGTGAATCTGATATGAATGACACCAACCTCCTGAGTGTAAGTCAGAGTGCAAGTTAGTTTTAACTCTTTCATTTAAATGTCATTCCCAGGCATCTGAAGAGGCCTCGCTACGGGCTTTGGAGAGTCTAATGACAGAGTTCTTCCACAATTGCACAACAAATGAGCGGAAACGTGAGATAGGTGAGTACGTGCCACTTCTAAAGGATGGTCCCCTTTGCTTTCTGCTGTCTACAGACCTCAGCAGGGATGCCTTGGTCTGAGCTCAACCTGGTCTATCTGATACCAAACTGGCATCTAGCCTCTCCTGCTTATTTATGAACTTGAAGTAAAGGCTTACATAGTGTGGGTTTCGGAGGTCTCAGGGCAGGACAGTTGGTAACTGTCCTGTGACATGCTATGAGCATGGAGATGTAGTTTTTGTCAAGGGTAGGAAGTCGGTTAGGGTAGGGAAAGGGTGTTATGTTTTTCTCTGCCTATACATTGTTGAATTGGTGTCCTGGAAAACCTCTATGTTCTGCCTATACATGGAACATGGACTTCAGATTTGTTTGGCATTAAGAAGGGAAAGCAGAAGGCTGTCCTAGTTAATGTGAAATGACAAGTGGGAATAAACAGTGAGGTCTCATTTTTGGCTGGTATTATTAAATATGTCCTTCTGAAAACCAGAAGAGACCTTACAGGTGCTCTAGATTAGCTTCTTGCATCCATAGTTAATGGGCATAAATGGGCCGTTAGTTTTTATTCTCAAAATTCTGTCATCTCTGTAACTGCAGTGCCAAAAGTATGATAAGCAGGAAAGACATCTCCCAGAAATCTGGTAAAATACAGAATAAGCAACTAGGCAAGTTGTGTGTGGTATGTTTTTTCCTGTTGTGATCTGCTGGGTAAAAGCCTTCAGCATCCCCCATTTTCTTGCTTAAGTTGCAGGAAAGAAACCAATTAAGGCTTAATTTCGATTAGCCTATAAAACAGCTCTTGCAGCTCTTCTCTTTGCCACGTTTGCCATGTTGTCATTTGATGTGAGATGACCAAATCCTGCACCTGAGTGTTTGGAGAGGTGTTTGATATGTTGACCTACAACAAAGTCTGTGGCTGCTGGAGCAATTGCATTAAAACAAGGGTGTATTATAACGCTGTGTGCTATCTGAAGTGCTCCTGGTCTTTCACAGTGACCTGGTATCGCAATATTTAGCTTTTATAGATAAAATGGTAATGCTGGTAATTTAATTTTTGTGTGATTTGTTTTAATATTCAGCTATTAGTTTGGTGTAGTATTTATGTCAAAACTGTATTGTAAAATGACATACCTATTTTGTTTTCATTAAAGCCTATTATTAGATTGCTTTAAATATTTTGGAGTGTGACTTTATTTTTTCCCCTCCTCCAGGGTGTTTGAGGCATTCCCTGAACATGGGTTTCTTCCATGCTCAGTGTGTTATTGAGCTATCAGTATACATTGTTATGGATTTGTTTAAGAATTTTAATGTAATTTTTGAATACTTTATTTTTTCAGAGGAGCTTTTAAATAACTTTGCCCAGCAGATAGGAGCCTGGAGATTCTGCCTCTATTTCCTGTCAAGTACAAGAAATGACTATGTAATGATGTACAGTTTGACTGTGTTTGAGGTAAGATGTGCACTGTTGCCTGCTTAGTGCATTTTCTGTCTAGTGCAGTTTTTTATGGCAATCGATTTTATTTGAAAATGTTTGTCTAAAATGGCAGTCCTAGTAAGTATGGTGATAAAAGATGCTTTTATTGCTTTCTCCTAGAGAGACTGCTTAATGGCAGGCTAAGAGTAGGAGAACATGAATCTTTGTACAGAAACTGAAGAATTAAGTTCCTGGCATCTCTAAGTACAAATTGCCTACAAGTTCAGAGGCTGCTTGAGTTTTCTGCACAATGCTTCTAAGAGTTGTTATTGCTTTTATATTCTCTTTGTGGTCAGAAATATGTGCATGATTACCTGCTACTAGCTACTGTAAACTTTAATGCTAATAAAAAGTTGCTTTTATTTTTCTGACATCTTTGTAGTTGTGGTTGATGCTCTTGCATCATCCTGCAAGCTTATGTGCCAGTTGTAGAAGTGTAAGGTCTCTTTTAGAAGACCACTTCCCACTCTTTACCTATTTATAAAAGAACAAAGTTATGGTTAAAAGCCTAAATATTGATATATACTGGAAGAAACAAAAGTATTCTGTGAACAGCTTTGTTTTATCAACTGGTTTCTCAGTGAGCAGTGCAGTGGCTTTCCCTAATGGTAATTCTGGGACTTGGTCAATGTCACGCCTCACCCTGGTCCATTTGTGGCCTCTGCATTTTGTTCTTGGCTGGGTTGGCAGTCTGAGCTGTGCTCCTCAGAGGGGTTTTCTACCCTTTGCAGTGGGCCACTTTTTAGGTAGAGCAAACAGCTCTGTTCTTAAGAGTTGTTTTGTTAGGACAAATCATCAATGTTATTGTTGTTGGCTTCTTCACTTAAAATGTTCACTTTATTTATCTGGGGTTGCATAGGGAGTCTGGACTTGGTCTGCAAACTGAACCTGGTTTGCCTTCCTCTCAAAAAGGGGTAGTCATGACAAATGGTAAGGGAGTTGTTCCCTGCTTTGGGGATGGATGTCACACAGCAGCAGCCTGCAATGGATCTCTCCATTGAGGAGCTTGAATTTCCAAAGTTAACTACTGTAGAGCTGTGCATTCAACTAGTCCTCATAACCATAGTCTGTCATACTCTGCAACTCATTAGTCTTCAACTGTCTTGTACTGAATGTCTGTATAAGCATGTGTATAAACACAAGGATCATTCCCGAAACTTCCTGAGAATGTTGTGTTTTCTAGAATGTCTAGGAAGTTAGAAGTATATCTGGAATACAAATCCTCATGGCCCCTTTCCAGATGAACCATTTTCACTTCTTGGTTTTGGAAAAGATAACACCTTCCCAAAAACATTTCACAGGTGGAGAAAGCTGCCACTTTCAGGTCAAATGAGTAGGACAAAACTTAGCAGGCACTAAAGCATGAATATTAAAGCTAAAGCAACTTCCAGTTTTATTGGGGCCTCTGAAACTTGTTCTGGATTTGCATCGAGGAACTCTCGGTTGGGTCACCATTGTTTTTAAGCAACACTTATGGATCTTCTCTGTGAAAAACCCAAAAAGCAACCTCTTTGAGGCACTTCATGCATAAATATACCTCTGTACCTCTACACTGTGAACTGGTACCTCTGTACAGTACATGTGTACTGTGAATCAGATCTGCTTTAACCACAAATAATCTTCCATTTTCTGCAACAAGCCACTTCACTTTTGGGTGCCCTGTCACTGCAAGGCAATCACTCAGGTGACCTTCCAGCTTAGCCTCGGGAGACCCAGGTGGCATCAGTGTCATCTAAAACTAAACTTTGTTACCATCTTTTTTTTGTTTCTGCTTCGTACAAGCCTATGCTTCCCCTTTAAAGGGGAAAATCTAGATGTCCAGGGTTAAAAGGTAGTGGAAATATTTTGTATGCGCACCAACTAGTTCTGCCTGACCCAAAACCAGTTGAGATGATAACATGCTGGTCACTTGTCAGTTAACAGAAATGCTGGTGTGTTCAAAGAGTTATTGGTAGCAATTTCTGGGGCATTGAAACTCCATCTTTTGTGAAACTAATGTTGGAGGGCTTCTACAAATCTGATGTGGTGGGAGTGGGTTTTGGGTTTTTGTTAGAGCTCATCCCTATACACTGTGTGGCTTGTAAGAGACAAGCTTGCAGAATTTTGTTCAACAGCTTGAGCCATCACTGTCTTCAGTTGCCTGAGTACCCCATTAGGTAGTAAAGCTTATTCCAAGTTAGTTACTGGTGCATGGTTTGCCCTCTAAGCTGCTCTTGTTCTGCCTAGTCTAGTTTGCACACACTCACCTCTACATGTTGTTAAAGGTGTTGGGGTTGGTGCTGGACTGCTGAGCAGGTAAAGCATCTTAAATTTCAGCTCTTCACCCAGTGAGCCTATATCAGAGCTCTAAAAAGAGAAACATCATATATTTAGCCTGCTAATAACTGCTTGTTTCCTTATCTACAGGTCTGCCCATGGTAGCAGAAAAGGTTGAACTACATCAAATGTAGATGCCTAAGTTTTTAACTGATTATGTTAAAACCCACCATGTCAGTGGGAGGCCTGGACAGATTTGGAAACTACAGGATTTTCCCTGCCTGTGCGTTGTTGCGTCAGACAGGGCAACCCTGGGGCTTAAGATGCAACAGTTTTGCCTGGTGCTCTGTCATGTGTCTGTTCTCTCGCTGTTTAACTTCAGTGAAGCATGACTAAGATGAGCTCATTTGGGAGGTCTGTTTCTTTTCCAGAATCTAATCAATAAGATGTGGCTTGGGGTCCCATCTCAAGACAAAATGGAGATCCGCAGCTGCCTGCCCAAGCTCCTTCTAGCTCACCATAAAACTCTGCCTTACTTCATCAGAAACAAACTCTGCAAAGTCATTGTGGATATTGGCCGGCAAGACTGGCCAATGTTCTACCATGATTTTTTCACTAACATCTTGCAGGTAAGAAGTTTCTAAAGGGAAAACTTGGTTTCATTCACACGGAGAGATGTTATTTTGTTTACTTGAGTAGTGACTTCCCTTGACGAAGGTTAACGTGAAAAACAAAGTTCCTTTTTAAATTCCTTTTCCTTTAACTTTGCAAATAACTCCTAGCTTCCTACATGTTACATTTCTTTCTAATGTTATAAGGTTTTTTTGACAAAGGAACAATACTGTGCAACAAGTATAACTGCACTTTGAATTTTAAATATTTAGGAGTAGTTGTTGAAAATGTGGGTTGTGGGTTGTTCTTTAAGGAAAAAAGACAGTTTGGATGCACCACTGGATGATTCTTAAAAGCAAAGTTTCAGAATGTAGCTGTTGGAGACTTTTCAGTTAATGTACCAAAGATTTTAGGGTATCTTTGCCTCTCATCATGTAAAGTCACTAATGGAATGTTGTTGGGGTGTTGAAGGGGGCTCTTGCAGGAAGCAGGAAGACTAGAGCATGCATTTGAGGATCCTGGCTGAGACAGAGCCATTAGTTTGAATGTTGGTTGTAATTCAGTATCTTCACAGTGAAGCCTGAGCCAGGCTAACAGCCCGCTGCTGCTGGTGCCAGAATAGGCTAGTACAAACCTCCTTTTCTGGTTTGAGTACTTTGCTTCTGGTTGTCCTAAAAATGTTCATAATTGGCTTAGAGGCTGAGTGTAAACTCAAGTGCTACATAGTCTCTTTCTGCTGACATAATTACATGATTTGAATGCAGCTGTGCCCACAGACAAGCCACGAGGCAGTTATTTAAATAAATCAAAGTTCTGGAGAGTCAGGAGTTTATTTGTTAAGACAAAGAGATTTAGTATTAATCGCAAAATTAAAAAAAAACTAACTTGGCCTACAGAGCTTGTTCCTAACTGGTGTAATGTCTTTTCAAATAGCTTTCTGTAGTCATGTAGTGTGATATGCTGCAGTTTTTTCCTGAATTATCAGTTTGACAGTAAGTACTCTGAGAACTGTCCACACTTACAGTTTTGGCTTTCACTTCACCTGGATCTGAACTGAAGTGCTTTCTGAGCTTCTACTTGCTTTTCTAGCACTTGGGAGGTTATCTTAAGTGACTGCAGAGCCTACTTTGGGTATCTGTTTTTGCTTAAGCCTCTCCTTGTGCACTCAGCTGTGGAGGGAAATACTCCCATAAATTAATTTCTATAGCGGACACCTTCCAAAAATGTTAAGAGAAGGTGGAAGAAAAATGCTGATCCTGAACTCCAAGACCTCAAAATAATGAAGAGTAGCGTAGGAGCACAATGACTTGTTTTTAGAGTTGCAGATTACTTTCTTCTGAGATAATTTGAAGCAACTGTTTGATTCTTTGTCACTAAATTGTATCCCAGTACTTTAAGTTGTCTCTAAAACTTTTACTGAACCATTGGAGGGGTGGAGAAGAAGAGTAATTTGGACTGTTCTAGTGTCATTATGCAAAACCAGTAATTCTACATAGAAAGTGCTACTTACTTAGAGGTATAAAATTTGTTTAACACAATTGAAGTGCCAGTGCATGGTATTGCTAAACTTCCTGGTACTGTCAGAAAATATTCTGAGAAAAGTTGTCCAGTCTCTTCGCAACTTACTAAAAAATTGTGTATTTCACTTAATTCTTTAGCTGTCTGCTTCTGTGTCATCGTGCTTCCTTTCCGAAAGCCAAGCTCACATACTTCTAGACTAAAAGCTTTTAGATGGGCTTCCCCGCCCCCCCCACCCCACCACCCCCCACCCCCCCCCCGCCCCAGTATTTCACCAAACTGTGTAGCCTTAGCGGCGTTAAGTCAGCCTGTCTCTGGTTTGGAGGGTCAGGGAGATTAGGGCTGAAGTCAGCGTGTATTACAGAATTTATGACTTCAAGGTTTAGTTGTAGTAATTGTGATTGGCCTTAGACTTTTTTCCTTCCAGAGGGAGTAGTGCATAAATCATGTTGATGTTCCAGATCAACAGAGAAGAACAGTGTTGTCTTTCAGCTGAGAATAAAACTTTGTCCCACTTAAATGTGTCTTTAATATCCCAGTGACTAATGAAGGCAAAAATCATTGCTTTCTCCAGTCCTATTCCTGCATGAGGTGGAAGTTACTCTTCTAGGGCAAATGTGATTCGCAGTTTGAGATGCAATGCAGCTGCAAGGAGAGATCGGATCCCTTAGCTGTGTTCTGGTGTCATCTGATATTGGCTGCAGCTTTTTGTCTGTGTGGGGAGGGATGGGCTTTTTAATTGGAAACTGCGTGGCTCATGATGCAGGCTTCTGACCTGAGCGTGGCTGCAGCAGCAGCCCTGTTACGTGGTGACACTGCTGGTGCTGAGGCAATTTTGAGAAGTGATGATGTCAGCAGAAAGCAGTAAACAGAAGGAACAAACTGTTACTGGTAAACATGCTGGAACAGAGAACGTGTGCAATGACATTATGAAAGCTCTCTTGAAACTCTGAGGATTCCCATGGTACTTGAACTGTTGCAACACCATAGATTAATGTCTCAAGAAATCGAATATTTGCAGTTCTCTCGATGTCCAGCACTGCAAACTGTGGGAACTGATACTCCCTCAGTCTTGAAGCACTTGTAAACCACTAATAGTGTTGGTAATCCCATTTGTCAGCTGATAGTTTTGCAGAATGTTACCATCACATGTTGCATTCATGTGTTTTCTTCTCAGTTAATTCAGTCTCCTGTGACCACTCCTCTGGGACTGATCATGTTGAAAACTACTTCGGAAGAACTGGCATGTCCGCGGGAAGATCTTAGCGTAGCCCGGAAAGAAGAGCTACGCAAGCTGCTCCTAGACCAGGTGCAAACAGTGCTTGGGCTCCTCACAGGTATGAGTTACGGCACTTCCAGCATTAAAGCAAATGTCCTCCTTCACCATCCCTAAGACACTAGCAAGCTTGCATGTTCTGCCTTCAGTGAAGCAATGTGTGGGCGACGTAGTGGCTGCTTCTGCAGTTTGAACATTCCACTCTGCCCTTAGGCCCTTGAGGCAGCTTACTATAAAACAAGCTTGTGTAGCAGAGCAGCTGGATAGCTACATATGTCCCCTCTTTGTGAAGAGGAATTGAGATTGTGCATATGAGCACTTGGGCTCACTAAGAGAAGGCAAAGTTCTTTCTCAGCACTAAAAAGTTGTCCTACCAGGTATCTCCTGCAGTCTCCAGTATGTTTGTTAGATCAATCTGTCTTTTTAGCAGGCTGTTCTGAAAAATATCTCTCTGGCCAGGTATTTTGGAGAGCATCTGGGACAAACACAGTGTTACTGCTGCCACTCCACCACCATCCCCAACTTCAGGAGAAAGTGGTAAGGATGGGTAAAGCTGCAAGATACTATTTCCATGCACTTAAACTTGCAATATCAGGCATAGATTCCTTCCTTTACTGCCTAACCTCTTGTAATAACCCTTTCCTAGAGCTTTTCATAGGCCAACAAATTTCTGGTTAGAAAGACAAATCTTACATGAAGAAGCAATTTCCACTGCAGGGGATGCCCCACTGAAAAAGCCACCTCATTGAAAAGTGCACACATGGCTTCTTGTCCTCAGACAGCAAAAAGCTTTCTGAAGTGTCAATGCAAAATGCTCTAACATCAGTAAGTTGGTATTGTTATCTATGAATTTCAGCTGTAAGCACATCAAAAGCCAGAATGGGGCAAAGCTGAAGCCCTAACTAAAACAAAAAAGCAAAGTCGACTTGCATATATATTGCGAAAGTTTTCTACCTATTCCTGTTAGTCTTTTCTGTGGGTGTTTATCTGATCTAAACTCATTTACGTATATATTTCTTAGTTACCTTCAAAATAGAGAGTATATTTCTGTGTCCTTTTTCCTCCTTAGCCTGTTAAGGCTGAATAGGGATACATGCATCACCCTAGGCATAAAGCTGATCTTGATGGCTACCAGTTTATCATGTGCCTTTGATGTACCATGGGTCATTGTTATGTTCAGCTCACACAAGCGTGGCCCAGCAGATTGTGGTGCCTTTGTTCTTGCTTCTTGGAAAACAAAGCAAGAAGAAATACCATGAGGCAGTGAAATCAATATGTTGTCTGAGCTTGGCTCTGCTTTTAACAAGGAAAAAGAAAGGCTTAGGCTCTGGAAACCTATAACAGTCGGTTGTGCATAGGGAGAAGGTGAAACACTTGTGGATCCAATATTTCTTTTTCCAGCATCGTACTGTACTGAGTTGTGCTTGGTTCAGTGAGTTAACACAGTTGTATCGTGTACTTTTGTCTCACTTGTCTTTTGGGACCTTAAACAGTTAATTGAGAGTTGCAAATCACTTCCTTGTGGCCAGATTGCACTAGTCAGCTTAAGACAGCTGGTTGTGATAAGCTTTTGCTAATGTTTCGGTTAGTGCTAAAACTTTCATGTTTAAGTTTTGAGTTGGAGCAGAATTTCAAATGCTGATCTCCTGTAGGAGAGCTTAAGACACTCTTATATTTATATACAAAACAAACTTAAATGGGAAGAAATATTTTGTTGGGTTTTGGGTGGGGAGTGGGTTTTGCTGTAGCTAGCAAAACTTTGAAAAATGAAGATTATGTTAACAGAAAAGAACTAAACTTATAGTATCAGTTGGCAGGAGTGAATATGCTACTTGGAGAGGGCAGGAGTGCCAGCTTCACCCACCCTGGCAGCAAGAGCCTCAGTTCTCTGGTGTGATGTTGGGTAAGATTGGGGTCTTCCATAGTAAAAAGCTGACTTATGTTAGTATCAACACCCTTGGTAGCAAGTGCCTCAGTGGCCAAGAATGACATTGTGTTTGTACAAAACAGCTTGAACTTCTCAGTGAGCTAGCAAGTGTTGGTTAATGCGGGCACATCTAAGGCTGTGCTTGCAGGAGCAGGTACCGCACTATGAACAGCAGGTTCCAGAATTATCTTGGAAAAAAATTAACACTGGTTTGTTCTGAGGTGATAATAACTTAAACTGATACAACCCAGAAAATCTCTGTTTTGTTGTCTAGGGTTGTAATACAAAAAAAAAAAAAAGCAGTGAAACAAATTCTGGGCTGGTTGTCAGTAGAAGCCTGAGATGTCCTCAGTTCCTTGGTGAGTCCAAGGCAGCTTTTCATCTGCCTGCATATTCACTTTGTGACTTAAGATCATATTTCTCAAAGAGAAAATATGCTGCATTTCTGTTCTGGGTCCTTTCTTTCTTTTTCAGGGAAAACAAACAAACCTCTTAACATATTTTCAGGATAATTGCTAATAACTGAGACTATGGTGACAGTTCCTTTAGAAGTTCAGGCTTAATTTCATTGGGTCCTGCCTGTGCAAACTTGTTCTTTTTTTTTTTTTTCCGTGCTCTGCCTTTACTCTATGTTAAAACTGGTTGTGGTTCAAGTTCTTGAAGTCCAATAGGAAGAGCACAGAGTGCTTTGCGCTTGACCACTGCTTGCTCACTTTCTGTATTTTGTGAAGGTCTCTTTTCTTTAACCAAATGTCCCTTGGGTCATTATTCGATGATACAATCAGTCAGAAGATTGAGTGGAGTAAGAGCACCAATGGAGTTGCTAACATGGAGAACCTACTTAAAGCTGGACACACAAGTCAGTAGCAGTGAGTGGCAGTCTACTGGTATTTATTTGCAGACTGATGTGAATGCATGATTGGAAGGTGAACTGTGGGGCAAAAATGGGTTTAGTGAAACTCTGCCATTAAGTACTGCACTGGAGATGTTAATTGCTTCTCTGTTCTTAAAATCTGAAATCTGTAAGCTGACCATTGTTATATTTGTCTCATTCGTGCAGCAAAGTATTCCTGTTTACTGGTGACACTTAAACTTTTTTTTATTGCTTAGATGAGGCCACCACCTTTTTCTCTTTAGGTGAAATTGAAAGTGTTCCAAAAGGCAAAATAAGCTTCAGAGTCCCTATAAATGTTTCATGTCTTTTGTAAGAACCAAAATCTCTTTAGGAACTTGGAAAACCTATGCTTCCTTTTTTTTGCACAGGGAAGCAGAGTGAAATGGTTACTTGCAAGTCTTGCATAGTTTTTAAATAGCACTTGAAGACAATGTTAAACTCATTTCTCGTGCCACTTAAGCAAAGGAACTCTAATGTCCTATGTTGGAAAACATTTGAGTTATTGTATCAGTATAGAACTTACTCAGCAATAATCTCTCGGCCTCCAAATGTCGTCTTTGCATGATTTATATAGCTCTTTACTTGATGAATCCCCTCCTTTAGCATATTCACCCATGTATGGTAAACAAACGAGTAACTGAAATATTTGCTGATGCTTACTTCTGCAGAACTAGCCTGATCCCAGCCCCTCCCCAAGAGTTTTCTCCTTGTGCGTGAATGTAGTTGATCCTGTAAATTTATCACCTGTTTGCAAAGACACAAAATATAACTTAGAATCCCTTAAACTCTGAGCTTCAGTAGCTTAGTTGGGTGCAAAGCTCTCAGACCAACTGCTGGGAGTTACAGGGACCTAATCCAGAGTTTCTGGTGTTGATGGACTAAGAGATGAGAATCAAAGATTCTAATTGATTTGTTTGTGGAGTTTGCTGGACTGGACACTTGAAAGAAGCGTGTCTCTTTTGTAACAGCACAATGCAAGCAGCTCTTGCACTGTAGCACATGTATAGTTGTGAATGTTACCATGGGACCTGCTTTAATATTAAGACTAAGTGCTGGGTTATCTAATTCAGCTGAAGTAACATGATGCCTTAAATGGAGTGGAGGAGAAAGAAACAATGATAAGGTATGACAGGGAGTTATGAGTTTAGTGATGTAAGACATTGATCTTGATGAAAAATGGGGATTTAAGAGGAATCTGTTAATCATGCATGCTTTTAAGTACTTTGGAAATAGCTCAGTAAATCACATCTATTATTTTTGTATTCCTAGTATGTTAGGTTGTTTCACTTCCGGAAAAAAAAAAAATCACTCAGACTTTCTGGGGACATCTTTAAATTCTGTAACTTAGCAAGTGCCTGTGAATTTCTAAAGGTGAAAAGATTATTTGTACTCAAGAAAGAGAAGGGTATTGAATAACCTGGGGAAGTTGAATAGGTTTTCAGCATGTGGTCTGTGGAAGCCTGCGAGTTAGTGGGTAGCTTCCGTGGGGAAGGGCAGCCTCCCTGGATTTCCATAAAGCTTTCAAGAAGGCTTCTAGCTAAAAGCTTTTGAGAAAGCGAAGACCCTAAGGGGATTCTTTGCATTCTTGAAAAAATGGTTAGAAGGTAGGAGTTAAACAGTAAGTGGAAACGGTCCCTTCTTGCCATGAGGCGGGTGGTCACCTGTGGAGTACTGCTTGGGACTGTGCTCATGGACATGCTTGTTAAGAGACATCAGAAAAGGGCGCAGTAAAGAGACAAGGACGCTCGCTGATGGAGCCAAGATAGTCAGAATAGTGAAAAGGAGGTATGACTGAAGACTTGCAGGAAGATCTTGCATGTCTCTTGGCAAATGGGAGAAGAAATGCAATGCAGATGAGTATAACCTGTGTTTGGGCAGGGAGAGCAATACTCACCTCATGCCAAACTCACCTTCAGCATGCAGGATTAACTTCTGAGTCTTAGGCCAGTTCATTCTATAAGATCTTTGATAGGTATTGGTCAAAACCAGGTAATTGCTATGGTGCTGGATGGAATTAAGGTTCATCTACACCTGAGTAGTGGCTGCGGTCCTGGTCTTCCTGTATCGACAGGTGTAGAGTAGAAACAAAAGCTTTGTTGAAAAGCAGTAAAGGTGGTTGAGGGTATTGGATGGTCATTGTCTCAAAGAAATTGAGAGCAAGGAGCTGCAATAGAAAGCTATTGAGTGACATGTAGAAGGTGAATGGAAAGATTTGTTTTCCCTGTTTGGGTACAGGAGGTAGGAAATGAAACTAGCAGCTGCCGGTCCCCAAACAAAAACCGTCTTTACACAATGTATAGTTAAGCTGTGGAACTCTGTCACAGGATGTTGCAAATATTAAGTTTATGTGGCTTTAGTTGGAGACCGGATAAATTCACAGAAGAGAAATCCTGAGGCTGTGCAGAATTCTTCAATCCCCACCTGGCTCAGGAATCCTTTGTAATTCGAGTGGTTAGTGGCTGAGGAATGTGATCTGTACCTGCTTTTGGTCACTGAGAAAAGGTACTGTACTAAGTAGGCTTTTTGGTCTGACTCAGAAAATCTGCTCTTACCTCATCCACAAGCTGTCACATGCAAGTAGAAGCAACTCTGCTGAAGTTCAGTGTAACATGGATATGCCAGAGAATTTGTGCAGGCTACATCAAGGATGCTCGACCTTGTGAGGAGAGTGAATTTTATAATAAATTCCAAAAATACACCCCATGGCATATCTATTTTCATTTGAACAGAAGTTCAAAAAATTCCAGAATACAACAATCGCTAGTTCATCTTGGAGAAATCTTTAGGCTAACTTGCTGAGTGCCAGAGGCTCTAATGGCTTTTGCTTTATAGCTAGGCTGGCAGTTGCAGCATTTGAAGGTAATTGCCCTGATTTATAATGCAGGTATGTGCTTTTTTCCTAGGTGACCTGTTAAGCAGCCTGTTGCAGAGTCCCAGTGCAGCCAAATTATTGAACCAGCCAATCCCCATCCTTGATACGGAAAGTGAATATATATGTTCCCTGGCACTGGAGTGCCTGGCACACCTCTTCAGCTGGATCCCTTTGTCTACCAGTATAACCCCATCACTCCTCACCACCATTTTCCACTTTGCTCGCTTTGGCTGTGACACCCGCGTTCGGAAGATGTCTTCTGTCAATGGCAGCAGCCAGAACTCGGTGTTGGGACAGGAGCGTGGCCGACTTGGCGTCTTGGCTATGTCTTGCATCAATGAACTGATGTCTAAGAACTGCGTGCCTATGGAGTTCGAAGAGTATTTGCTACGGATGTTCCAGCAAACTTTCTACCTCCTGCAGAAGATTACCAAGGAGAACAATGCCCATACAGTGAAGAGCCGGCTAGAGGAACTAGATGAAAGGTAAGAGCAACTAAACAGCTAAGTAGCTGTGCTAGGCCTTTTTGCTTTCTAAAGGACTGTCTTTATTATTTTGTGGTCATGCATGGTGTGTCTAATCACCTTTTTTTCAGAGTACTGTGCTGGAGGAGACAGGCAGAAAGGTAGGTGCCTACAGGTAAGGTTCTGGTAAGGGGCTGAGTTTGCTAAGGGACCGTGGTGGCACAGGTTTGTATTCTTTCCTGTCCTCTTCCTCCCCTTTCCCCCGTTCGTTACTGTTTGACTGCAGGTCTGAGGTGGCACAAGAGCTGAACCTGCCCTTCATTCAGTTGTAACAGAAAACAGAAGAGGCTCAGTGAGGTAAAGGCATTGCAGTATTCCCTTTCCTGGTCGGTATCTGCCTTCTCTGCTTAAACTCAAACATACAAAGAGTGGGTAGATATTCTGTGAGTCATGACTTGAAAGAAAATAGAAGTAGTTTCCTACCTTTCGTTGAGATGTGATGATTTCTGATTGCTTTTTTTATTTTTACTTTTTTATTTTTAAACTCCACCAAAAACTGAAAGACAGCTTGGGGAACTGCATTCACAGCAGTGGTGAATGCCTCCACTGCAGATGCTGTCTGGCATGCTTGACTGGAGGCAGCAGGAAAGTGGCAGCATCTTGGGAGGCTGTGTATTGTCATTTTCCAGAAAGTTACTATCATCCTTGTTGCCTAAAACAGCTCGACTCTTTCATGTTGGATATTCCTACCTGTAGGGGCGAAAGTGAGACTTGTCTTGCTGTTGTGTTGAGTGGTTGCACCATGTGCTGGCAGGGTGGTGGAAGAGGTGACAACTTGATGCTGCCTCTCGTTGCAGGCCCGCTGTGCGAGTGTGTGCCATGGGAAGGTGGGCGGACTCATGCTAACATTGGCAAATAGGTTGCAACTGGGCAAACATGCTCAGTATCTTGCTACGGGTACTTGATGATGGAAATAATTTTCTGGTGCTGCTGTATAAAATGTTTCTACTCCCAGATGCAGCAGCAAGACTTTTGAGCTTTTTTGGGTTGTTGTTTTTCTTTCTTTGATATAAACTTGGGAGAAAAAAGAAATTTAGGAGAAAAGTGTGGGTCCATTTGTAGAGATGACTTGCATGTTTCTTCTGGAAATTTCCCTTTTTCCATATCTTTAGATACATGTTTAACTTTAGGATAGTAAATCTAGATTAATTATGACTTCTGTTTAACAGTGAATTCTACTTGCTCGTTTTTTGACTAACTCACTCTGACTTCAGTATTGCTCATTTCCTAGAAATAAGACATGTTCTAGGGCAGTAGACATCTGCCACCTTTGCATAGAAGATACATGCACAGAGACCCAGGGGTAACGCTCTGGATTTCAGAAAAAACTCTCTTGGAAGCTCACATCCCTTTTTAAAAACTTTGTTCTTTCTTTTACGGAAGACGTCAGCAAGCAGCCTTCACTGGCAAGGCTGTGGAAGGTCTGTAGTTGCGCTGGCCTTCACAGAGATGGTATTTGCCATATCATGTTCTGCTCCTTAGATGTGTTATCCACAGAGATTGTTGGTGTCTGTAACTGTGAGACCCCTCTTTGTTCACTGCTAAGGTCTGAAATAAGGATGTAAACAAGATGTTCTGGAGACTGGAAAAATCTAGCTGGCTTCTGGAGGAGTAGAGCTTTCTGAGCTGACTCTGTCCTCTCCATGGAAAAGGATGCAAGGATTTTCCTGTTGTCACTTAAGGGCATAAGTAGACTTTTATGTCCAAAACTAAAGAACTTACCTCATGAAAACGTTGTCCTGGCTTGGACTAACAAAATCCTGAACAAAACTGGCACTGAAGAAACTACCTTCAATAGATTGCCATCTTCAGAACCTGTTTGCCCTGGGTCTGTCCCCTCCCTCCTCTCGTGGTGCTGGTTATTTTTTTGTTTTGTTACAAAACCAGTGTGGTTTTGAATGGTTGGTACTGCCAAACTAGTCCGGAAAGAGTTAAGCTTAAACTATCTTTTGCTTCATTTGTTTGGCTTTAACTTGAAGATAGCAAAATATGGGAAATGGCTAGTAAGGGCACAAGCAACGGTGCAGTGGTTGCAGAAGGGGCTTGGAGGCTGGCAGAGCAGGGGCCAAGTAAGAATTTCACAGGTCTCGAGTCAGAGCCTCTTTAGAAAATAAAAATTTAAAAAATTGAAGGCAGTGTTTGGGCCTGGGCTCTCTTTTTTGCTAGCTTTACTTTTGAAGCGTTTGGTCAGTGATCAGGTGTGTTTAGTGATGTCTTGTCAAGTAGGCAGTGCCAAATAAAAAGGAAATGTAATCCTTTTTTGCATATTCAAAGTATTGTGTGGTTTTTGTAGGTTTGTGTTAACCAACAGTGCTGCAGCTCTTTGTTAGCTGGAAATGCTTCTGGTCTTGAGTGAGTTTTCGTTAGAAAGTGGGGGGCTTCCCCACCCCCCCCAAAAAAAAAAAAATCAAGAGTTTGCAGAGGGGGAGAGCAAGGCAGCATGGTAAAAACAGACTATTCAAGTGTGTCTCAAACTTTGCTAAGCCTAACTTTTTATTTAAAAGAAAAACTTGAAGTTCTCTTGCACTTTAGAGCTGTTGCCATATGGGAAGGATGGAGTTCTCTGCACGCGCACCCCCTTGTCACGGGATCTCCAGAGCTCTTGCTGTCTGTGTATGATGTTGGAATGTATGGGTCCTGTATACTGATGGAGTATTTAACACTTTTCTGTGTAGAGATGAAAATGATTTCTAACCTTGATGAAGCTCATGTTGTGCAGGGAGTGATCTTATGCCATAAAAAAAGCTTACTCCACTGCAGTCTTCGTAATTTTTCCCCACTCGCATACTCAGGGACCCACCAGTGCTTACACCAAGGTCGTGCTCTTGCTGGACTCCCTGAAATTTTGGTAGTAGGCTCCTTTTTGGATCTTCACTTCATACAGTCCCAAGTGTTGAGTAGTCCCATGCTTCAGAGGAAGATTTGTCTTTATAGTCTAATTCAGTCACAAATGCCTGGGCTCTGTTCAGAAACTTTTAGATAGTTGATCTGCACTGCAGAAGAAACAGTCCTTTCCAGCTCTCAACCCCTTGGCTCTCCCACCACCTCATGTAAACTTTTAACATGTGTATTGCTAACTCCTGCATTAACTTCTTGCTTCCAGCTGAATTCCTCAGTGGTACTGTTTATTTCACTAATCCTGTCTACATCAGTAAGATGACCCTTGCTGTCAAATACTTATTTCTCTAGGGTGGAGGGGATTGTGCTTATTGGCAGGCCTGATTGAATGAATATTAAAGTTGCTTTTGACTAGACTGTCTTTTCTGCTGTTTCAGGTATTAATGGAATGAAGGGTTGCCCGTCCTGTAGGTAATTGTTGTAGGGCTTTATTTTAATTGTTCTACTAGCTGTTAATTTTAACTTTCTTCTTAATGAAAGGATTTTTAGTGAATTTTATCACTATTTCAATGAAATAGCTTTCCTCCATGTTTTCTTAGTTGTGTTTTCTTCTTTCCCTTGTAGCTACATTGAGAAGTTTACGGACTTTCTCCGCCTCTTCGTGAGTGTCCACCTACGAAGAATTGAATCCTACTCCCAGTTCCCCGTGGTTGAATTTCTGGCACTGTTGTTCAAATACACTTTTCATCAGGTACAGCCCTGTGACATCATTTTTTCCTTGGCCTGTTCTCTGTTCTGTTGTCTTGTACAAAAGGGGTAGCTTCTTTTCCCCAGTGAGGTTGATATCTAAAGTTAGCCCAGAAAAAACCAATTAACTCATCTTACTGGCACTTCCCTGGTAGTGCTAGGGACTTGGAAATAGCTTAATGTGCTCTTGGATTTAGTTGGAGACAGTGGTCATATGTAGTTACTTTGCAAGAACAACTTGTCTGGTGTTTAACTTTGCTTCTACTTTTTTTTTGCACTAGACTTTGAAAGGGACAACATTATCTGGAAAAATGTCACTAGCTTGTTTTGTGTTTGGAGATGTTTTTTTTTCTCCTGATTCTGCTTTTACTGTATCGGAGGCTTTCCTTGTAACTTGCAGTTTTAGTGTTAAAAAAACAACCCTGTAGCTTTTGGTAGTGTTACCTTGCTGTAGAAGCTGCAATGTAACTCAGCCCTATTTGCCACCATATGTGAATGATGACAAGGAAGCAGATATACAAGATGCTAGAAGCAGCAAGCCATGAGACAGGTTAATGCTGAGACCAGCCTTGTAATCCCTGGGTTCCCACACTTGTGCTAAAGCTCTTGTTCATCTTTTAACAGCTACAAATCTCTTCAGTGACCTCCTAGAAATTTTCCATAAAGCAAGAAATGCTTCTCGTGGATTGAAGTGCATGCTGACTCATATTTTCATTGTTTTGAAAACAATCTTACTGTAGCTCACAATATTCATTATGAATTTTGGTGTATTTCAGCCTACCCATGAAGGTTACTTTTCTTGCTTAGACATCTGGACTCTCTTCTTGGACTATCTGACTAGCAAAATTAAAAGTCGTCTGGCAGACAAAGAAGCAGTACTCAACAGGTAAGCAGTCAGGAAGCTGTCAGGATATGACAGCTGCAAAGAGACTTCATGTTCACCACAGAAAGACTGTGAGAAATAAGCTATTGCTTACTGCAACTTCACATGTGGTTGAGTCCTTTCTTTTTCTAAAATTGTAAACGATAAAAAGCGTGAACTTTAGTGTTTCACACTCATTCAAAAATTCAAAGCAATTATGAGCAAGTTAGCTGTAGAATAACTGTCACTTACAGATATTGTGGGTGAACCTTGCAGCCAGAGGAGGAAAGCTTTGCAGTCTAAAATAGAACTGTAACACATTTTAGCGACTTTTAGATCACATATTAGAGGAGGACACCACAGAGTAAGTTGCATAGTGTTTCATACAGCTTATACTACTAATTAATGAATTAGGAAAAAATTATTAGGATTTTTAAAATCCTGTTTAAATGGAGGATGTGTTTCTGAGAAATATTGATGAGTCTGTTTAGAAGTTAAAAGTTCCACTTGCTTACCTCTGGTGCTAGTTTTTTGTATTGGTTGCAAGAGTGGTTGGCAGCTCTTCCTTTGTAGGTGCTGTACCCTGAAATGGGCGGCTCTCTTTTGGTAAAAGACCTTTTGCTGCCATTTTAAAAATCTGGTGAATATACTGGTATCTTGTTCAGGTATTGGAGGCTTAAAAGTGCCATGGTTTGTGCCATATTATGTTCTGCTAAGTGCAGAAGGAAGCTTCTTTCCCTTGAGCACACTAAATATAAGTGGTTGGTTTTTGAAAGACAGCCTTGTATCATAACCGCAAAGAACAAATGTGGAACTAGCTTACCAGACAGCCATCTTCCTTTCAGCATGGGAACTGTGTTGTTTTTTTCATTTCTCAAGTTGTAGATATTTGCATTTGAACTTTCATTATAATTTGTTCCTAATTGCTGCTCTCTGCCTAATGCTGTTGAACTCTGCCTTGGTGTTGTGCTCTTCCTCTTCATCTGGCAAATGTGTGTGTAATGTGTGTTTGTGTCAAATAGTTTGTTACGGGGAAAATTGAAAGAAACAATAGCTGTCTTTCTAGGAGATATGTCAGACTATAAACAAACAAAAGAATTAGGTAAGTGGTTGAAGCTTGTACTGTTTTCAGAACTACCTATCCTTAGTGACAACTTCTATAGCTACAACTTCCTGCATGCTCTCAGATGTGTAAATGCTGCAGTTTGACAGTCTGGGAGTGGTTACACCACAGGAGCACAGATGAAGTTTCCTGTTCTGTGGTTTGTAAACTTTGCATTTCATACATGTTTTACTACTGGATAAATTGCTAAATCCAGAGTTATGTCATGTGGTTACAGAAAAGATGGTAATTCAGCCACCTTGCACAGACAGCTTTCAGCTGTTCCACTAGTGACACAGCTTACTAGTCTGACACTTGGATTGCATCATGCTCTGAATCTCTGTTAGTGTATTCTAATGCCTAATTTTCCAACCCGATCTCACCTAGAAAAGAGCATGACTCTTAGCATTGGTCCCCAGCTGTTTTGAAAAAGGAGGTTTTAAAAACAAGAAATCAAACCAAACCCCCTCAAAATCCCCAAACTTTGGTGTTGTGTCACCAGGAATGACAGGATGCACAGGTGGCTCTGATTTTGCAGCTTGGCTTTATTCTTAGGTGATGAATAAGAAGTAGGATCTGCGCTCTAATAGCTGCGTAGCTCCTGAGGGGTGAAAAGATATCGTTCAGTGACATGCTTTTAGTGTCACAGTGTAAGTGGGAAAAGTACTGGCTTTGTTTCAGAGGACAAGGGCCTGAATTCATTCACCAGCAGCATAGGGAAAGAGGGTAGCAAAACAAATAGCCTTAGGGGAGGTCCTCTTTTGAGGTAGGCAGCAATAACTTTGCCCTGTTTCATCTGTTCCTCATTTGCTGCCCAAAAAGCAGAGCACTGGACAGGCTGCTGAGGAGCAGTTTAGCAGCCAAGAGGCTGTTGATACCTCCTGTTAGCATACATCTGCTATTATTCCTGGCAAGCCACTCCTCCCTTTCCTGCTTTGAACTCTCAGGCTGCTTCTATTGTGGTAGAGCGATATCAGATATTACCAAGGCTCGCTCCTTGCAGGTAGCTTGTGACCTGAAATGACATGATACTCTTAATCCCAGGATCATCTTGGTGTTTCCTCAACAAACCTGTAAAGCTGTGCTGCAGGCTGCTTGCAGTGGCTTGCTTTAAACTGTCATCTGTTTCACATATCTTTGCCAGAAGGGCTGTGGGCACAGCAATCTCTGCAGAATTGTTTTATCAAACTCTTGCTCTGTTTTCTCCTTGGTCATAGGTACGAGGATGCCTTGGTTCTGTTGCTGACAGAGGTGTTGAATCGAATCCAGTTCAGGTATAACCAGGCGCAGCTGGAGGAGCTGGATGACGAGACACTGGATGATGATGTAAGGAGCAGAGTTGAACAAGAACTGCAGGTCCAGATAGTAACTGTTGCACTGGTAACATCTAGAATGTCTTTCTCAGAGCTTGTATGTTGGAGTACAAGCTAGACAGCTGCTTCTCCATTCTATGCTGGGTTTGAGGTTTAAAGCAGCATGAAATGCTTTTAACTTAGTCACACTGAAAGGATATGACCTTTGTTTTTAACTTGGGTCTTCTGGGGAAAAAATATAGATACTTATGTTCTGATAATCAGAGGCATTAGGTGTCCATGTCTGGTTGCTTTGGAATTTAAATGCTGAAGTACCTCTGAGACAAAAGCTTTAAGCTGTTTGTATTGTTGGTGCTGTCATTTAAGCTTATTTCTCTTGATCAGTACTGGTAAACATCATCTCAGTACCGATAAATGTAAAATGGAGTAGGTGGCCAAAATGGATGGGGCCAGAGCACTGGCAGAGCAGGTTGTTCTGTGTAATGGATGCTTGTCATCTGAGCAGTAACTGTGCTTTAGGAGTGAATGCTTATGGTTTATCACTCCAGGGAAACATGCGTGCATGCTCAAAACAGGCGTTGGTAAAATTATCCTCCATCAGGTGTCTGGCAGCATATGAGAATCATAAGAGCAGTATCTCTTCAGTCTCCATCTGTCTGCAAAAGCCAAGCTCTGGAAAGGAGCTGGCTAGCCCCAAGCATCAATTTAAGACCCTACTAGTCTACAAAAAGCCATCTGTTTCCCTCTGGAAGTGCTGTACTTACCTTGGTGTTTCTTCCTGCAGCAGCAGACCGAGTGGCAGCGGTACTTGCGCCAGAGCTTGGAAGTGGTTGCAAAAGTCATGGAGCTCTTGCCAACTCATGCGTTCTCCACATTAGTAAGTAGTTATCCAGACCAAAAGTGCAATGTGAAATGAGCACCGACTGCTGGAGTTTGTTACCAGCTGTTTGATAGATGCCACAGTGCAAAACAAATAGGGAGATTTGGTTTTGGATGCAAAAACTTGGCAAGGAGGGGACCAGAAATTGAAGGAAAAACCTTGGGTTTTTTGGTTTTGTCGCATTTCTTGGTGTGTTTTAAAGAGAGTACTTCAGTGAGCATCTGAGTCCTACTTGCTGGACACTAAGCTCTTTAGAAATTCCCATCTTGCAAAGTGTAAATATTTGGCAGCAATCCTTCACTGCTGTTGATCTTGGCCTTTATATTAGTGCTGTGAATTGGGCGGATGAGTGTGTCATTATTAGGGTTTTAAGGAGAGTGAAGACTTGTTTAAATGAAAGGGTAGATACAGAGGCTGTGAAGAGTGCCTCGGACAATTGGGAGTTATATCTGATAAACACAGATAAGTGCTTCTCTCCAGCTAGTGCCATTGCTGTTGCTGGAATCAGTGTTGTAAAAGTTGCCTGGATTTGTAGCACTGTCATGGATTTTGAAGAGGAGATCTTGAGGCTGTAAGCCAGTGGAGCCCAAAATTGAGCAGTTGGTGCCTTTTCTCTGGGTGAGAAGAAAGCAAAAGTGTAGCAGTGGGATCTCAAAGCATGTCTTGTTGTTCTGCTGGAGATACTGCATTCCTCTGAACCATATTCCCAAGAAGCAGAGAAAATTGAGCTGCTGCAGAGGCAGAAGATGCCTGACCTGAACAGCTTTTCAAAATTGGTATTTTTATTTAAGAAACATTGTGGCTGAGCTAAATACTAGAAACTCTGTAGTGAGTAAAATAGTCCTTGTACGAAAGTAGTAGTTCCTCTGCAGCATGGTGGCATGGCATGAGTCAGCAAGAGGCAAACAAATGGAGCAGCTGTTTCAGTGAGCATATGGGTCATATGGTGAAGAGCATGTGGCTTCCTTGAAGTAACACATTAACATGAGGAAGACTATTTGGGTTTGGGTTTTTTTGTTAATTAGTTCTCCTGCAGTTATACAAAGGTGCTCAACTGTCAGTTGGGCGCAGCCTGTTAGAAGCTTGATAGTGAGTGCTTTTGTTGAGCCCTGTGTTCATTTTCTTACACTGGATAATCTGGGAGATGGTCAAGCAGTTTCATTTGCTTTTCACAGCAGTCTGCAGTGTTGTTGAATGCAGTGGCTAGTCTGTCAGTAGCAAATAATGAAAACAGTGTACAGCAGCTGCCATCACTCTGTCCCATGTGGGAAAATGAAAGGCTGCAGTTCCCTGTGCTGGTGGATGAACAAACTCTCATAAAACCAACGGCTTCAAATGTGGTGACTTTGCCAATAGAAATCAAGTAGAACTATGCCAGGGTTGGAAATATTCTTTCAGGTGGGATAGCTGCAAAGAAAAGGTCAGTGTGCAGTTTTATCCTGTATGGATACAAAAGCATTCAGGCAGAAGGTAAATAACCCCCTAACAGATACCACTGAGGTACCTTGGCTGGCTGAATGCTGCTTAGAAGGCTTTCTGGTCTCAGCTTATAACATACTCCCTGATGGTAGTGTAACCTGTTGCTCAGGTGAAAGATCACCAGGATCAGGTATGTTTGCTCTAAGTCCTGAATGATGGATTTAGGCTGGCAGTCTGTTCCCAGACCGGGATGCATGATGAGTGTGGTGTTTGTTCCCTTGGCTTCAGCTGTTCCTGATGCAGCCTGCAGCTTGCCAGCAGAGTGCTACAGCACTTCCCTCTGTGCTGTGTTACAAGGGCACTGAACTCAACGTCTTTGGTTGAATGATGTTTTCATAGCTGCATTTTGAGGAGCTGATACTTAGGGTGAGGTAGATGCAGCACAGGCTTCCTGTGCTCCAGGCTCTGCCTTTCCCCTGCTCTGTTTGGTCTGGGTTTTGCATCCATCTTCACATTCATACTGGTGGCATGCTGTGCTTACATTTGTAAGACTGCTGTCTTGTTAGGCTGATTGCTGGTATTTGGGGGGAAAAAGAGAGCTACCACAGAGAAGTGCCTTCAGGGTGGTGATCTTTGTTTTCGTGACGGCTATCAAGACATAAGAAGCTGTGGCATGCAAGATCAACCCAGAGCCCAGCAACTTGTCTTTTCTCCAAATGTCTTCTTGAAGACGCCAGGGAGAAATAAGAAAACTAACAGAGGAATTAGTAGTTGGCTGTTAAGTCTGCCAAGCCCCAAAATCATGCTCATTTCTTGTCTCTTCTAGTTCCCAGTTCTGCAGGATAACTTGGAAGTATATCTGGGACTCCAGCAGTTTGTGGTCACTTCAGGGACAGGTAATAACCACTGCCCAGCACTGCAGTCTCACTCTTTGAATAGCTGACTGCAAAAACACTCTAGACCTGCTTTGGTGTGGCAGCTTCTGTGTTCCATTGAGTCTCTGAGCACGTGTATGGTGTCTAATGGCTCAATAGTGAAACTCCAATAGCAGGCAAAAATTTAATAATGTGATTTTTTTTTATTAGTATGGTTCTTCCCTTGTTCTGGTACTTGAAGATATATGTTTTAACAACAAGTATGCAGCATCAAAGTCTACAGCAACGTGGAGGGGTAACGGTTACTTTTTTCCCTCCCAGTAAAACTTCTTTCAAGAAAGATTGTGCTCCTGTTTGCTTTGGGCTCAAATCTGGTGTGAAGTTGTCCATCATAGGAGCATTTTTATTCAGGCTTGAGTTAAAACCATTGTGAGTCAATGAGAAGATGAGGTATTTAAGATGTAGTAATAGTTTCTGAAGACTTATCTAGCTGGCATTTTGGGAGCTTTCATGTGTAAAGTAGTTTACAAAGATACTATTGCTCTTAACTGAATAAAAGCATGAGCATAGCTGCTTTGCTCCTTCCTGAGAAATAAGGAAAGTAGTAGTAGTGAGATCTGTATGAGGGAAGTTTTCATATTTAAGTTTTCTGGTATGACCAGTAGAGGAATCTGTTACCTCTTCAATACTACTCTATCACGGCAGAACGGCCATTGTTCTATAGACAGTTCGGGGAAAAATAATTCCAACTTTAGGATCATTTCAGACCTAGGATAAGCAATGTGTAGGTTTTTAATGCTGTAGCTACAGCTTGTGTTACAAGCTGTCATGTGGACTGGCTGTTTAGGCAATGTGTCAGAAGTAGCAGCTCAGGTGCAACTGGAGATTCAGAACTGGATGAAAGTATGGTGGTGCCAGTGGTACAAAATGGCAAGCTTGTTGATGAAAACTTAATCTGAGATTAAATACAGGCAGTGAAAAGAAAAGCAGAGTTTGCGGAACACTTTTGCTTTTTTTAGTAAAAGGTCTGGAATGTTTGGAGACCAGGTATACACAGCCAAGTGGTAGGACAATTGCACAGGTAATAAGACTGGCAAATCTAGGTCTTGGTATGTTTCTTGTATCTGAGAAATACGAAAGTAAATAACCACACTTCATATCAAAAGCAAATATGCTCTTGTTCCAAACATGCTTCTGCTGCTGGAACACCTACTGCACTGTAGCCAGCAGAGGGAGTCTGGATAATGACCACCTCTGCAGAGCTGGGGTTGCTTTTTGATGTCAACAGATAACCAGAAAGGCTCCTGTTTATGTAGCTGTTAGTACCAAACAGAAGAAAATAAATGTGTAAAAGGCTGAAATAGTTGGTAACATCCGTTTCAGCCTTTAAAGAGGAATTTGAAGAGTGGCAGTTGGAACAGTTGAACATGTCTTGCTCAGTTTGAGTATTTCAGCCACTTGGACAGTGCTCTGATTTGAACTGTGACCCACTGCCAAGCTTATTTAAGAAGAATGCTTGTAATGTAATTGGAATAAACTTTGCGTTTCCGGTAGCTTTATAATTAGGCTTCCCATCCCAAAGAGCTGTATTTATTAGTCACAAGGTTACGTGTTTTTTTCTTGCACAATGTTTTTAAAGCATGAGTTTTCAGAGTGCTAGGGTCTTAGTGGCTGTTAGCATAAGTGATTTTTTACAATTAAGTCTTTTGGCTTCATTGCTAATGAACCATGTCATTTCAGGTCACAGGCTGAACATCACTGCAGAGAATGATTGTCGCCGTTTGCACTGCTCCTTGAGGGACCTGAGCTCCTTGCTGCAGGCTGTTGGTCGTTTAGCAGAATACTTCATTGGTGACGTGTTTGCTGCCAGGTTCAATGATGCTCTTACAGTGGTGGAGAGGTAGGTGGGGGGGGGGGGCGAGTTTGCTGTCCCTTCACCAGTACGAGGAGCAGTTGTCACCACTACAGTGAGTGTGAAAACCGAGGTTTCTTTCTGCCTCCCCATGTTATGATTAAATTGAGATATAAAGAACTTACTGGGTAGTACCTTAAGTGTACTTTCATCAGTGTTGAGTTTCTGAGGTGGCTTTCTAAATCCTTAACCAAAGAAAAAACTAACAGGAGGGATTAAATAAAATCAGTCACTTGAAAAGATTGAGGTACTTGTTTTCCAGTGTCTGTGTGTGATGCAAGAAAATGGGGTGTAGAGTTTGATTACTTCAGAATTGTATCTCTCAAAGCTAAATCACCAAAATATCCTTTCTTAAATTAAAAGCTCTGAAAACTGAAAGGCAGAAGTCATTTTTCTTCTTCACCTCCAAGAAACTTAGTTACCACGTAGCACAGAATTTCAGGGCTTTACATAGCTGCATTGGTTATGTGGTTTTTTTATTTCCGTGCAGGATCATTGTACCTGTTCCATTTTATCACAATGAAATAGATTCTAAATTATTTTCAGCCTGGAGTACTGTGTACAGTTCTGGTCCCCGCTATACAAAAAGGATGTAGACAGGCTGGAAGGGGTCCAGAGAAGGGCCACCAAGATGATCAGAGGATTGGGAAGCTGCCATACGAGGGTAGGCTGGGAGAGCTGGGGTTGTTCAGCCTTGAGAAAAGGAGGCTCAGAGGGGATCTCATCACCATGTACCAGTACTTAAGGGGTAGCTACAAAGAAGATGGAGATTCCCTTTTTACACGGAGTCACATGGAGAGGACAAGGGGGAATGGACGCAAGTTGCTTTTCCGATTAAATAGGAAAGGGAAAATTTTCACAGTGAGGACAGTCACCATTGGAATAATCTCCCCAGGGAAGTGGTTGACTCTGCCATGTTGGACACTCAAGATTCTGCTGCACAGGGTGCTGGGCCATCTTGTCTAGACTGTGCTCTTCATAGAAAGGTTGGACTAGATGATCCCTGAGGTCCCTTCCAACCTGTGATTCTGTGAAATTTTGTCTGCATATTAGCTAAATATTGACACAGACTTGCCAAGAGCTGCATTCAGATAAGATGTTCAAGTGGATTTGTACATGTGTATATCCACCATACAGTCCCTTTATACTACCATGTATGTATTCACTTCCAGGTTGGTAAAAGTAACGCTATATGGATCACAGATTAAACTGTACAACATCGAAACTGCAGTACCATCTGTATTGAAACCTGACCTTATTGATGTGTGAGTATGAGATAGATATAGATATAGATATACACTGCAAATGACTGTATCCAGATTCGGTACCTACACGGGGTGGCAGAAGCATTAGAACTAGATCTGGTCCTCTAACCACTTGCTTGGCAAATGTTCTGAAAAGCACGTCTCTCTGGTGATTGCTGGCTAACCAGGAGGACTCTTAACTGTTGAAGGTCAAGGCTGCTGCCAGCATTTTGGACCACTGTTTCATCAGACTGATTTACTGAGGTTATTTAAAGAAAAAAAAACCTCTGCTGACAAGTCAAAATGCTAATAAAAGCAAACTGTTATTTTGTTATTTTGCCCTGTACTAATGGCTGGAAAAGCTTAGTTCTTCTGCAGTGTTATTAAGTGGTAAAATAAGTGTTACAATAGCAGTATTTTAAGAAATGGATCCACTGTCAGTATGTAGTTCCAGTTTATGGATTTTTTGCTACCAAAGTCAGATCTATGGCGCAGGTAAAAGATATTTTTCCTAGTCTTGATGCTGCTAGTAATAGAACACAGCTCTGTGACAGCCTTTTAGACATCTTCCATTCTTAATGGTTGTGTAGTACAAACCTGTTTGCTGCCAGCTGGCATTCTGTGAGCAGAATTTAAGGCTATCCTTTTGAAAGCATCAAGTTCTTCTAGTTTGTGATTGCATGTGTAGCAGCTCCTTGAAAACCCACACTAGATTTCATCGTATAGGTCCCTTGACCCTCCTAATATAGGGTCCCTGGTCCCTCCTAATAATCCCAAGTTACAAGCCCTGAGTTTTGTGTAGATGATGTTCTTTTAATGGTCTCTTTCCTTCTCTGGTTTAAAATAACTTTAGAGGCTTTTTCCATGAACTGTTACTGAGGGGTTTTTATCCTTTTCTCTGTCCCATGTCCCTGAAGAAACTCATGATCTATTTCCTAATGCTAGCATAACAAAGGTACAGTGTCAAACATTTGGAGGACACCCATCTGTGTGATCCCAAAGAAATATCCTGGCTCAAAAATCTTGATACAGTGCTGTGCCAAAAGTATAAATATAAAGCATGATATAATCAACTGGTAGGTTGACTAAAAATTTGACCTTATGAGTTTATACCTTTGAATGAATACTGTTGCTTAATAAATGAGTCCGGCTGCAGCACACCTTTAAATGTGCCTCAAATGTAGAGGATCCAGGAAAAAGAAAAAAAAACTGTAGGCCATGTAGCTCATATAATCACAAGGAATGCGCTTGTTCTCATTTAATAGAAGAGTGGGAAAGAGTTTAGGCAGTAAATATACTAAGATAATATACTAAGAATATACAAGATATGAAGGCAAAGGGTTGATTCAAAAAAAAACACCAAACTTCAACCTGCTGTTCAAGGTAAGATTTTTTTTTTTAAATAGACTTCCTTATTTTCCCCCACTGTGCATAAACCCCCTGGACTTGCTGACAGAAACAGAGGTGTTCAGGAAGTGGTTGATACAGAGCTGGGAGTTGCCTGCTATAGTCACGGAGATCTTAAATGCAGTCTCTATGGTGGGGTCATGTGTATGTGGCAGAACCTTTATTTTTGGAGGGAATATCAGTGTTCACAGACTACTCTTTTCAATAAAATCTGCAGGATAGGGATTGGTTAGATAGAGTCCTTGTGATTGGGCAATGTGTTTTGTAGACTGACAAATCTGTGTGACTAGATGCCAAAAGATTTCTATAAGGCAATTAACTGCTGTCCCCCATCAGAATACTGCTATGTGTTCCTTTGAGCTTTAATAATGGCACAAGACTTTAAGTCTAAACAGAGATCCCAGACATCTTCAGGTGCTTAAATACAATGTCAGAGAGTTCTGAAAAGAACTAGCGATGCTGTTTTGCAGGCTTTACCTAATGCTTACTGGCATAACAGTCCTCTCAAGCTAGTGTAGTATGACTTTAAAACTATCATCACTGCCAGTGAAACTTGGGTTATGATAAAGTTAAACTACAAAATCATTTTTAAAATAAAAACTGCCAGCTTTATCTGAGAACAACAGCATACTGGGAAAAAACCACTGGTAAAACTACTCACCATGCTCAGGACCCTTCTGCAGCTGTCCTGCTTGTTTATCTTTTGTCCTGTGTATGCATCTTACCCTTGCTCTGCTCCTCTGCAGCCACGCTCAGTCCCTGGCAGCGCTGCAAGCCTACGCGCACTGGCTCGCACAGTTCTACAGCGAAGTTCACCGGCAGAACCCGGACCAGTTCATCTCTCTTGTCTCCACAGCTCTGGAGGCTATCACACCACTCATCAGCTCTAAGGTACCTTTGTCAGTGCTGGGCTTCCACCTAGAGCAGGAGACTGCTGTTGTGTTCAGGTGTTTAATCGTCTGCTCTAGACCACACTGTGGCTCCTGATGTGAACCAGTCTGTGAGAGCTGGATGTCTGTCTTCCAGAGCCACAGCACATGTCTCATGTAAGGTGAGACCAAGAGCAATTCTAAATAATATCACTGTAGGGCAAGCTAATATGAAAGTAAGCAATTATAGGCACATAAATGCAGTCTAATGGCTTGAAAGTGGGGAAACTTCTCTGTTCCACAGTATTAAGAGAACTGACCTGTGTTCTGACTGACAAGCGAATACTACAAACTGTCTTGCTTGCAAAAACCTGGTAGTGGCAGCTTGCTGTGCTGACACCAGTGTTGCTCCGTATGGTTCTGTGTGGTGGTGTTACTGGGCAGCCTGACCGCGTGCCCCCTCCCATTCCAGGTGCAGGAGAAGCTGCTGCTGTCTGCATGCCACCTGCTAGTCTCTCTAGCCACGACAGTGCGACCAGTGTTCTTGATCAGCATCCCAGCAGTACAGAAGGTATTCAACAGGATCACGGACACTTCTGCTCAGCGGCTTCCTGATAAGGTGATTTGTCTCCAACATGAAAAATGTAGATTAGATGGCTGGGAAGCTGTGCCTCAGTTCTTACTGTAGTGAGGTATAACCGCAAAAAAAAAGGGGGGGAGGGGGGTGTCAAGTGGGGGGCAGCAGTTATCTCTGTACTATGGATACCCAGGAATCCTAGTGATACAGTTTGTCATAATGATCTATTTGAAGCAAGAGCATAAGGGGAAAAAAAACAAGACTACAACTTTTAGGTTTTATTCTTTTCTCATTTGCTGACATGGCCCGTGACTGTGTGTTGTCTTTACTGGCATGTTGATTCTGACATACAGAAAGAGTTTTCAGTTAAACTGATGTTAGCATTCCACATACCTCAATCCAAGCTAGTGTTTATATTGCAGAAGTACTGAAAAGCCACAGTGGAGGTTTGTGATACAGTTCTGTTGTGTGCTGGCACGGAGGCATAAAGTGCTGTACAAGTATAGAAGCTTAGTGTGTAAACCAGGCAAGGAGTACTGAAAGCAGCATCATCTTTGTTTTACAAAGAACAGACTTACCGCTGCAGGGAAGGGCCAACAGAGCTAGGAGCTGGTTCCAGCCCTTAAGCTATGGAGCTTTGCTTCTCTCTTACCTTGCAGAGCTGCTAGTCTTTGCTTGGGCTCAAGTTCTGCTCTTGAAACAGCAAACACTGCTGGATGTCTTGCACAGCTGTAAAAAGTCACTCCAGGGTTGTGCTGTAAAGTGAACAACAAACATGGTAAAACTTTGTCTCTTTGCTTAATGTCTTGTTGCTCCTAGGCCCAGGTGTTGGTGTGCAGAGCACTGTCAAATGTATTGTTGCTCCCCTGGCCAAATCTTCCAGAGAGTGAACAGCAGTGGGCAGTTCGCTCCACCAACCATGCCAGCCTAATCTCTGCCCTCACGAGAGAATACCGTCAATTAAAATCCAGTGCCATCTTGCCACAAAGGAAAGTGCAGCTGGAGGACAGTAAGTACCAAGTTTCTTGGTGTCTGCTATCTTCTGACAGCTGCAGTGATAACTGCTGATAGGTAGCATTAAGCTGATTTTTCCAATAATTATTTTGGCTGAGAAACTGTATTTAGTGTATGGGAGGACAGGAAAGGAGCAATTTTATTTTCTTTCTTTTTTTAGAGACCCTTCAGTGTAAAGGTGTATAAAGGGCACTCTCACCCCAGGTTGCCTGTGAACTCTTCCATCAAAGTACTGTATTCCTCAGCTCTGTGGGGAAGATGGAATCAAGCTTGTGATAAAACTTTGAACAGCAGTGATTGCATTAGGAATACTTAACAGCCTATTGCTGGAACACTATAGTATTAGAAACATTGACTGGAAGCAGTGTTAATGAAGATTATGGTTATAAAAACTTAAGGGGAAAATAAGAATTTTTTCTGGACTTGGGAAATACTGTAGAGGGTTTATGTATGTCGGAGAGCCCTGAACTGATGGGGTCCAGGTACCTTTGGAAGTTTCTCTGTGTGTTTTGTATGTTTTGGGACTGCTTTTGGGTGTGTCTTTTTTTTTTTTTGTCTTTTGGAGAATCACTTTAAAAATTGTTTAGAAGTATGCAGTGTCACAGCTTCTGACAAACCTGCCATGCTAGTCAGCTGTGTGCAGGCAGGCAGCATGGGAGAGGGTGGTTTGCTCCTCATGAGAATATCATCAGACTGCTCACATGGGTTGAACTGAGCTAGCTAGGTTCCCCCAGCATTTGGGTTAGCTTATATACTGATTGTGTATCACTCCACTTTCATAAATAGAAAACTGCAGTACATTTTTCTGTCATAATGTGCTGCTTTTTTCTTGGCTAGTCTTTAGCATTACCGTATTGTGAATAATATTGTTTAAAGCTCACCTCAGCCTCTGCACCTGAATAGTTGAGCAGTGGATGCATCTGTAAGGCAGTAAACCTGTATAATTTAAGTCTGTAGCAATAGTGACCTAATTGAACCTGTTTGTGTTTAAAATGTGAACACACACTTGGGAACATTTCTAACTCTAGGTTTGGAGTTAGATGCCACCTTGTACATTGTTTTAGTTACTCTGTGTATGAACTTGACTTCTCTTCATTTCTTGCCTCTGATTAGTAGTTTTGACACATGCAGGAAGTATCACCTCTCTTATTTTGCAGCCAAGGTGATCATCCATCAGACACTCAGCGTTTTAGAAGATATTGTAGAAAGTATCTCTGGAGAATCCACCAAGTCTCGACAGATCTGTTATCAGTCACTGCAAGAATCCGTGCAGGTCTCACTAGCCCTCTTCCCAGCTTTCATTCATCAGTCAGGTATAACCATAGGACAGGCTTTAATGCTGTGAGTAGCTTTATGACCTACTGATAACATCCAAAGTCCATCAGCATAGAATCATGGTGGTGTTCATGTGAAGTGTGGGGGTTTGCTGTGCCTAAGTATAATGTGCATCTGCGCTTCTGGGTGGGCTGGGCTGAATCAGAACAGGAAAGGGAGATCTCTGCCATCTAGATACAGGCACAAAGGTTTGTCACACTTCCAGAAGAGATGCCTTGTATTGTGTTCAGCAGTGAAACAAGAATGGAGCTGATCCTGAGCACAGGAAAAAAAAAAAAAAAGCTTTAAAATACCCTGTCTCACTGGTTGCCATTTACATTCTTTCCAGAAGCTTGAAGACAAAGAGAAGTAGGTCTCATCAGATTAGGTGAAACTATGTGGCTGGGGGTTCCCCTGTAAAGGAAAGGCTCCTGAGGTATAACCAGGACTGTTGCTTGGCAATCTTGTGGCCAGCGACTTATATTTTGTATCGTGTCAGGGTAGGTCGAATGCCCAGGGCTACAGCAGCTTCTGTCGAGAAGAGCAAAGTGTTCCAGGAAAACTTTGGGACCTAGGTGGGATTTTGTCATTGAAACAGGCATGGGGGAAAACAAAACAAAGTTGAAATGCAAAAAGGATCCAAGCTGATGCTGTGACTCAGTGAACTGTTGTCTTCAGAACTGGCTAGCAGCCTTGTGCAATTGTCGTGCAATTGCTATTTTTTGGTTATAAAAGCCTGTATGAAAGAGGAGTTGAGCAGCTTCACCTTCCCATGATTATTCAATAAGGCATGTTAGGACTGATGAAGAATTAGCTGTAGTGCTGATCAGCTAACTGCACAGCCACGTGCTGAAAATGACTTCTGAAGTCAGAAAGGTCTCTTCCGTTCCTGTCCAAAAAAAAAAAAAAGCTGGATTCTGTCTCCTAGTCACCCCATGCTATGTAGCTGTTCTGGATTTCCTTGTATTTCCTGTTAACCCTCTACGAGCAGTGAACAACTGGAGATCAGCCAGACCATTGCCAGAGCCTTCTCTAAGCACTCTGTGTAGGCAAACCATACTAAGGGCCTTGCTGACAGAACTGTATTTGTTCTGAGTTATTTGGTGCTGCCTGTACTTGTCATCCCTGGCGGCATTCAGAAATGGATGAATATTTTTTTTTTAAGCCCTGTAGTACCAGCTGTTGGTTTCCGATTCTAATGGCAACCCTGCTGCTAAATTTCTGAGAGTAAATAGGGTTACCTGTACAGAAGGAGCAAATATCACATCAAAGGCTTCCTGATGCATTTGAACGTTACCTTAACATGTTCTGTTGGCTTTTCTGTTCTTGTCTTAGATGTGACAGATGAGATGCTGAGCTTCTTCCTCACTCTGTTTCAAGGACTGAGGGTGCAGATGGGAGTGCCTTTCACAGAGCAGATCATACAGACCTTCCTAAACATGTTCACCAGGTATTGTCCCCTGTTGGTCACTTCTTTCTTATCCCTCAGGATGATTTATCTTGGTGAGCTGCTCACACATCGGGTCCCTGCCCCTAAAGAGTGTAATGTTTTCCACCCCTTTGAGTCTAGACTTTTGTCACATCCCAGAGCTAAATCTAAGGAAAATGCTTCCAGGTCTGAAGTCACCCAGCCCATGCTCATCAATCATACAGGCTATTGTGCTGTTTCAGCTCTCCCATGGGCTTTCTGGAAGTATGTGATACTGAATTGGAGTCTCACGTTGACTGTTAGCTCCTACCCAAGATCTTAGGGTACCCCAACAATCGCTGAAGCTTTTGACAGACCCCCTTCCCCAACAAAACCTAGCTCCTTCTTTGGCTTAATGTACTTGGTCTGTATTAGGTGAGCAAGTTTAGAGGCACTCCCTGCTTTCCTTTAAATTAGGTTAGCATGCAGATCCCTGGGAAGGTTCCTATGCAATGACTTTGTTTTTGTTGTAGGGAGCAGTTGGCAGAGAGCATCCTCCATGAGGGCAGCACTGGCTGTCGGGTGGTGGAGAAGTTCCTGAAAATACTGCAAGTGGTGGTACAAGAGCCAGGCCAAGTATTCAAGCCTTTTCTGCCCAGCGTCATCTCTCTGTGCATGGAGCAGGTCTACCCAATCATTGCAGAGGTAGGGCTGCTGTCACACGAGGTGAAGGAAGGAGATGGGAAGGGAAGGTATTGCTGGGTGTGTGGGAGCAATGAAGCTTTTTGCTTTCCAAGAGCTGTAAATGTCAGTCCCTGGTCAGGGAAAGCTGGGTAACTAGGCAGTGGGAATTAGAAGCAATGTGGGTGGAGGATTTTGTCAGGAATTATCAGAGGCTAAAATTACAGATGTGCCCAAAGCAGGAGGTAGAACACAAAACTTGATGTGTTCTTAGCGCCATCCAACAGATGCTGAGTTTGATGCCTTCCTTAGGAGGAAATACTTGGATGCTCTTGTACCTTGGCTGCAAGGTGCTGCCCTGGGTGGCCACCTGGCAGGGTGCTGCTAGATTGGTATCCAGGGGATGAGTGGGATTCCAGCACAGGAGCCTGCTTTGAGATGTTCGTTCCACTCTCTTCCCAGCGCTCATCTCCTGATGTGAAAGCAGAGTTATTCGAGCTGCTATTCCGGATCCTCCACCATAATTGGCGGTACTTCTTCAAATCTAGTGTGTTGGCTAGTGTTCAAAGAGGAGTAGCAGAAGAGCAGATGGAGAACGAAGCACAGTTCAGTGCCATTATGCAGGTAACTCAGCTACTCCGGTGGTTGTCCAGAACCTTTTCAGCAAAGGAGCATTCGCTCCTTGTGGCAGTGCATCAAACGTGTGGCTGATGGGGATTAGACCATGTCTTGAGTGAGGTGTTGCCTTCAGGAACTGCTGAAAGTCACAGTGCTTGTGGAGTGGTCTTGCCGATGTGCTTGCAAGGCACACCACCTCACTGCGTGGGGAGGCGAGCAGTGAGGAAGGAATGTTAATTTCTTTCCATGCCTTATTCTGTATCGGGGCCTAAAAATATATTACTGATGCTGACCTGTTTACTTCTGTTACAAGTCTTGTGGTTAGCACTAGGACAGATTGTTCATGCCGGAAGGTTTTCCTGAGACCAAGATGCCTTTTGGTTTATGTGGACTTGTTCTATGCTGCACTATTGGACAGAGAAGGGTCAGTGGGGTAACATCCTATAGGCTTTGGCCATGGGCATAGAGAAGACAGAGGCAGCGTGCCAGCATGTACACAGAGCCAGCACCAATCTTCTCAGAGTGGGGAATTTGAATTTTTTAAGAATAACAGACTATTCCACATGTTACTTAGGTCAGAGCTGGCCAAGTGAGTTTCTAGATGTAAGAACTGTCCCCCAAAACAAGTAGTGCAACTTAAAGTAAAAGCAGAAAAAAAAAAAAACCCTCTCCTAATCTGTTAGAGTACCTGGTGTGGGGCCCTTCACCTCCAGCCCACATCAGTGTAAACAGAAGTACGCTTGCACCATGTTCTGCAACCTCAGAGCAGGGCTTGCTCCTGCGAGGGCAGTGAACGCTGGAGCAGAGGGCCATGTGCTTAGGCTTCAGGTGGGAGTCCTTTTTGCAGAGCTGCCCCATCATGGAATGCTTCTGGAGGCTGGGTCCCTTCTGATGCATGAGTGAAGAGGGAGCTGTTACACTAGCATGAACTCTATTGATATTTCTCTCTGGGCATTCCTTATCTTGGCATCTTTTGATGTGGATGAGGCCTAAGCTGGTCCCTATGCAGGGCTGTCCAAGCCTCCCTCTTTCACCTGCAGTGGTGTAACACTTCCAAACTCACCCAAGTGCCTTGTTTTGGAAGATATTTACATGGTAATCTCAGTATTAACTTCAGGGTGATTGACAATACTGAGCTACTTGTTTTAGTACCTGTCTCCTGCTGATTCGGTACAAAACTCTTAAATTTTCTGTAAATGTTCTCCACACAGCCAGTGGTTTGTGTTGAAATATTAATTGTTTGTGTGCTGGTTTCCACTAAGATCAGAGTCCAGAACCGCCTCAGTCTTAGAGGGACTTGGGCCATTTTTGTCTCTTTAACAATAAATAGCTGGTATGGTGGAACAAACTCTTCTGTTTGTGATGCATTGAAGCAGCAGCTGCCTATATCATCTGTACAGTATTTCAGAGGAGCAAAAGGTGTAAAAGATGTTTTATCACAGAGCCTGTGCAGACCTACCAGGCTAGTTCATCAGGGTCCAGCAAATTTTGTTCCTAGGCTCTTTACTGCTTCTGTAATGCCCAGGTCGGCCTCCCAGCTCCCATCACTAACTTATTTCTAATATAGTACAGTAGCATGTTAAACACATCTGCCAGTCACCTTGGTCTTTTGACTTGCAATGAGAATAAAACCTCTCTGTGTGTGTTCTGTTTTTCTTCATGCTTACCATGCTACCTTAGGTAGCGTCCCTGAGAAACAGTCAAATCCTTCATGAGCAAACTGCCTGCCAAGGGAGCTCTGTGTTCCTCTTCAAGCTTGGCCCACATGTTCCCAACAGACCCAGCTTAGCAACTCTTCTGCAAGGATATGACCATGTTTCCACTAAAATTTCTTCATTCCCATTGGTCTGGCAGCAGCACGGTTGACTTAAACAACTGTCTGTCTTATTGGTTTGCTGCACTGAGAAGTAACAGAGGCTCCCAGTGGTTTGTTCTGGTGTCAGGGCGAAGAAAATGTTGTTCTGCCTGGCAGGTCTAATATTTATTGTAATGTCAGTCCCCTTCCTTCAATTCTGCTTCGTTCGTAGGCATTTGGCCAGTCCTTCCTGCAACCTGACATTCACCTGTTCAAGCAGAATCTCTTCTACTTGGAGACGCTGAACACCAAGCAGAAGCTGTACCACAAGGTAGGTCCTAGATGACTGTTGTGTGCACTGTGTGTAGTAATAGGTGGGTGCTGTTTGAAGACTTGTTTGAAATGGCTCAGAAACTGAAGGTCAGGATTTAGGGGCTTGTATCCTGCAGCCTTTGGTTCGTTGCCATGATCCTGATGGATACAGTGCTGGTCAGAGTGGCCTTACTGCCTCCCTGATACTGCTGCAGTGGGCACAGGAGGGATCCGAACTCCAGTCAGTCAAAGCAAAGCCTCGATGCGTTCCCTCCTGTGACAATGGGGGAAAGCAAAGCGCACACACAGTGACGGTGCAGTTTGTCTGAGGAAGTAGAAACTGGGATCATGAGTGGGACAGTGGCAGAGTTCCTCTATCAATTCTCATCTGGGTCAGCCACAGGATATCTAGTATTTACAGTCAGTCTCTGCCTGGTGGTTGCCTCCATTGCTGTCATGCAGGACCCATCCTTCAGACCCTCTAATTTAGACCTGTTAGCTGCCGTCATGAAGGATTAAAGTTGGAATGCAGGGTCCTGCCCTTCCAGTTAGCCTGTGAAAGCAGAGCTTTCAGGTTCACATCTGTGGTCACAACTCAAGGACAGCCCGTCATGTTAACAGCTGCCTGTTGCAGACTTTCAGGCAGCTAGCCAGATTCCCTGGCTTTCAGGAGCACTGTGCAGGGCTAAAAGTGGCTGGGGTTTGAATGGGACTTGATGCTGTTTGCTTAAATGCCAGTGCTTAAAACTTGGGTCAGATGTACAAGGTAAGCATTAACAAAATTCACTGTTAAGCTAGATTAGTATCAGCTTTAAACTTATTGTAACCGTTTGTGATCTTGGCTTGGCTTGGAAACTTCTCTGTGCTCACAAGAGTTAGCAGACCCTGCTGATAGCTCAGAAGCTGCTGATGTTGAAGCAGCCCTGTGCAGCCATGCTCACTTGCCTGATGTGACCTCGATGACTTTGTACTTCCAAAGCGATGTGCTGGATGCTGTGGTCACTGTCATGTGAGGATTTCTGGTGTGAAGACACCTAACTGTGCGCTTCTCTCACTGTGCAGAAGATCTTCCGGACAACCATGCTGTTCCAGTTCGTGAACGTGCTACTTCAGGTGCTTGTCCACAAGTCGCATGACCTGTTGCAGGAGGAGATTGGCATTGCCACCTACAATATGGCCTCAGTGGACTTTGATGGCTTCTACTCAGCCTTTCTCCCTGAGTTCCTGGCTAATTGTGATGGTGTGGACTCCAACCAGAAAAACGTGCTGGGAAGGAATTTCAAAATGGACAGGGTAAGAAGGGCAAACGCTGCAGCAGAGCCCCAGTATTCCTAGGATGCACAAAGTTTTTCTCCTAAAACACACTGGCAGGCAGCCGTGAGCTTCTCAGGGCAGTGTTCTGAAGCAGTACCTTTTGTTCCAAACGCTTCCATACTCAGCAACGCCTAGCGAAGGATTTCTCACTGTAGGTAGCAGAACTGCCATTTCATCTCTTGGACTACTGAATGCTGTGGGAGTTAAGGAATATGTTTCCTGGAGGAAGTTTTCATAGGGGTAGACTGACATTATCTAGAGTGGGACACTCAGATCCTTGCCAAAATCTCACTCCAGCTGCTGGCCAGATGTTCGAGGGTTACAGTGAAGACAATAGCAGAGTAGCTGCAAGGGCTTACAATTCTTTCAAACCCCTCGTATGCATGTGAAGCAAATGGGGTTCTAAACCTCCCTGTGGGATATCATGGAAGTGCAGCAGGTTGCGGCATCCATCTGCTGAAGCTTGCTTGTCTGTTGAGTGCTTCCTCTCTGTGGGAGATGATGGGGATTTGAGACTAAGTGTGAGGGTAGAAAAGGAGCCTTGACAGAATCACTGGTCTCTAGAAGGCAATTGTTCTTCAGGAAAATCAGCCCTTGTTAAGGGGTACGTGGCACCCAGGAGCCTTGGCAGGAATGCAGTGAGCAGTTGCCGCTGCAGGTAGCCACATCGTGACCGTTTCTGTAGTGCCTGTCTGCACACTGAGAAGCTGGTGCTGTGAATGGAGCCCAGATCTTGGTAGTCAGCTCTCTGCATGGAGCAGCTCTGGAGCTGTCTCTGCTCCCTGTACGTGGGCTGCAGAAACTCAGCTCTCCTGGGCTCAGACTCTGGAGTTCTCACATATGAAAATACACAAGGGTGTTTGTCCCTCTTGGTTCCTTTCTTTCTGTTCTCTGCTGTAAGACGCTACTTGTACGTATTATTCTGTTTGCAGTACAATGTGTTGTTTGATCTTTTCCAGGATCTGCCATCATTTACCCAGAATGTGCACAGACTGGTGAATGACCTGCGTTACTACAGACTCTGCAATGACAGTTTGCCCCCTGGAACTGTGAAACTATAGTTACTGCACTGGACTCGTGTTTTGATCACTGTAGAGAACGGATCCATGTTTCATTTTGCCACCACCTTCTCTCCTCCCTGGTTTTGTCAGTACTGCAGGACGCAGTGTCTTGCACATGGGCACATCTTCTTGGATTCATGCACCACGCTTCCTTTTTTTCCTCTCCCAACCCAAAGGCCCCCAGCTGGAGTCAGCACTGTCCGCAGGATGTGTCTTAACACCCAACCGCAGGGCATATCAACTGTACGGAACATCCTCTCAATGGGGTGTTGTTCTACTAACGTAGCACTTTGTTGCATCCTGAGGTTTCTGTGGAGTTGTCTTGAGAGATCGTGTACGTATCAAACGTGAGGCAGAAGCGCCAAAGACTACTTCGGACATTCATACCTTCGTGTCATTCCACCTTCCTGCCCCTGCCCAGCTCTCAGAGGAGGAGTCTCGTGATGTTGGGACTGTTTTGGCACTTCTGTCACTCCCTTTGTTTTTAAATTGCCTTGAAAACCTCCCTGCTGTTTGTGGGGAATAGAGACTTCTTGAGTTTTTTTAAACGTTTTCTCATCATTCCATTGTGATACTAAAACAACATGCTTAATGGAAATAAAGTGCTTACTTCTGTTGTTTTAAGTAACTTGTTTTAGTTTCCTTGTAGGCCTGTCCGTCACCAAGCTGTCCTGCTAGATGAAAATGCATTTTGTGCTGCATGCAGCTGTCCGCAACCTTTCCCAATGATCAGAGAAGACGACAGGCAGCAGGTGTCTGCACTGCCTGACCTGCGCCCTGGGTGCAGAAACGCCTCGTCCGGGTTTCCTGCATGCCAGGTGGTGCTCTGGAGCACTCCAGCAGCTCTTGAAAGGTGCTGTACTGAACAAGTGCAGATCGGTGGTGACTTTTTTCTCCACTCTACACTCATTGTGTTTACCACCTGTGTTCCCTAATGTTTTCTGTTAGCTGTTGTACTGATCTGTTTATTCTGTGCAGCAGACTGTTGCCTGAATTTATTGAGAGCTGCCTAGCACTGATGGTGTTGCATCATATAAGATGAGAGCTGAAGGCCAGCCACTGGCTGGAATGACCCAATAGTGGCATGTTGAGCATAAGGTTAAAATCCTAGTCAGACAGGACCAGATTTTGTGGGTCTTGTGAATCTCTCTGATCGTGCAGCTGGGAAGGACTTCTTTTTTCCCCTGAAGTCTCTAGTGAGGTTGCTGGTGTACAGCATTAAATCAGTGGACAGAATCTGTGCATTTACGACGGTAGCTGCAGAAAGGGCTGCGTGGTGGGAACAGGACCTGTTGCTGTGACGGGAGCAAGCTTGGAGGAGGTGTTAAACATTTGTAGACCTGGACTTATAGAATAATGGAATCATTAAGGTTGGAAAAGACCTCTAGGATCATCAGGTCCAACCATCGCCCCAACACCCCCATGCCTCCTAAACCATGCCCTGAAGTGCTACATGTTTTTTCAACACGTCCAGGGATGGCGACTACACCATCTCTCTGGGCAGCCTGTTCCAATGCCTGACCACTCTTTCAGGAAAGACTTTTTTTTCTACTCTCCAATCTAAACCTCCCCTGATGCAGCTTGAGGGTGTTTCCTCTTGACCTATTGCTTGTTACTTGGGAGAAGAGACCAACACCCACCTCGCTACAACCTCCTTTCTGGTTGCTGTAGAGAGTGGTAAGGTCTCCCCTCAGCCTCCTCTTCTCCAGGCTAAACACCCCCAGCTCCCTCAGCCACTCCTCACTTGAAATGAGATGGCTGTGTGTGGACAGCTGGGAGGTATCAGGGGTGAGGTAGAGTGTAAGGAGCACTTGCTCCACAGTTCCTTTAGCTACAGTTTTATTAAACAACATCCTGCTGTTTGGAGATAATGTATGCTGTTTGGATAACCTATGTACAGAGCCTGCCTTGCATCTAGGCTGTCTGAACTGGGACCAGTTTGATGTTTAGGCTTCATACCCTGCCATGAGCATCTTGAGTTGAAAGTTGCACATGAACCAGAGCCCAGCCTGCAGAGGACGTGCCTTGCCAGGTACAGCCCTTGCAGCTGAGGGCTGTGAACCACTGTCTGCAGAGGTCATAGCTGTGTGAAGACCAGGATGAAGGTGGGTGATGATCTGGCACCAGACTGCAGAGCTCCAGCCTCCCTTGAGAGTGAAAGCGACAGAGCTCCCTGTAAGCCAGAACCTGCGCTGGGAGCACGTGGTTCAGAGCAGCTAGCTCTGCAGTAACTTGGTGTCACTGTGCACTCGAAACCTTGAGTCCTTGGTTTTCCTGGTGGTTATTAGGTGTATGACAGTGTGGTGCAGGGCCCAACCTCTCCACAGAGCCTCTCCCTGCCACCCTAGTACCTCACAGCAGTTACTCAAGCCACAGTGGGGGATAATGGTAGCTGTCTGCTGCCGCCTCCACCATGCACCCTGGCTGCAGCTTCCTTCGGTGATGGGCTAAGGCAACTTAATCCAAGCTTAATCCATGCACACTCCCCTCCTGGCATGGCGCTCTGGGTTGGTGGTGCTTCTGCTTCTTGCAAAACCTTTGGTTGACAGAGGGTTGAAAGGGTATGTTTTTCCCTTGATCAAGGGTAGCAGCTGGAAGGTGGCCAAAGCACAGGCTGGAAAAGCTCTTGTGTAAAGTGCTTTCTCCTTTGCCAGCCATCACCTGAAGCAGGGCTGGCCCTAGTACCCTGGCTCACTGAAGAAATATCAAAGGGCACCTCATTTCTGTGTGTGTGACTGCCTTAATCTTCCCTAAAGAAACCCCCTTCCTCTGTACCATCACCCCTGGCACAGTAGACAGGGGCGAGTGGCCTTTTACCCCCTTGAGCCCCTGTTTGGGTGAGTGGCACCAGCTGCTGGCCAGCAAAAAGTCTGTTTTGCAAGAGCTGGTGATCTCTGCCCCTGGGGAAGCCATGTCAGATGTTTTTGCAGCCATGCTGAGCACAGCAGGCCCTAGAATCCCCCACATGCCCCCCTGGCTATTGAGAGCCCTGGTACCCCACTCCCTGCACTTTGGGGAGTCAGGAAGGAAATGGGAAAGGAGATGGGGATCTAGAAGCTCAAGTCCATCCTCCCCTGGGGCCCTATTAATCGCGTTGAGCTGCTGTGTGTTGGGTGTGCTCCTCAATGTTGTTCGCGTTATCGCAGGTTTAGAAAATAGGTTTGAAGCAACCAAGATTTTCCATTAACTTGCAGATATTTTAATAGTGATATTTGTGTCAAGCTGCCCTCCTGAGAGGTGTTTTAGGAGTTTGGGATGTATGGGAAGCTCAATAAAGAGTGAGTTCCCAGCATGGGGTCTGGGAGGAGGCTGTCTGTATAAACCAGACCCCAAAGAACTGTGGCCCCACAGGGTGCCCTGTGGGATTTGGAGCAATGCTGTGAAAGAGGAGCATCCCACTGTTGCTGCTTTGTATTTTGTGCCTCCTTTGGCACAGGCTGGGGCAAAGGAAGGGGCCCTGGTGCCTCTATCACCTCTGCGTGTTGTAGGCCTCATCCCCCTCCCTTTTTCCCCCACAGCCTTCAGTGATGCTTTAAAGCAAAGGGGCTCCCACCAGGGTAGGGCTGCAGGGCGGGGTCACCCCTGGGCCTTGCACCCCTTTCCCAGCACCCGCTATGTGCCCAGGGCAGCCCTGTGTCCCGTGGGGAGAGCAGCAGCCTGAGTGCTCCCTGCTGTGACACTTCAACGGGGCTGGGGGGCTCCCTTACACCCCAACTCGGGCTAGCATGGCTAAACTGGGGTCTCTCCTCGCCTGGACCATTGGGGCAAAGCATGAAGTAGGTCTGGTTTTTGGCAGGGGCTGGGTCCCTCCCCATTCCCCCGGGTCACCCACAGGTTGGGTGCGGGTTCTGCTCCCCCCGCGGCAGGGCTTGGGCCTCAGCCCCGCCAAGGAAAAGGCTCGCTCCGTACCAGGGGCGTCCCGTACCGGGAAGATGCCCCGTACGGGGATGCTTGGTGCGGGCGCGGCGGCCACCCGGTCCCGGCGGTTTCTTTAAGGGGAGGGACGGAAACCTGACCCGTCCCCGGGCCCTTAAAGCCTCCGCGGGACGGCCGAGCCCCGCCGCGGCCAGGTCCGACCCGCCGGCCCCGTCATGGGCTCCCTGGGGCGCTGCCTGGCCCGGGGCCTGCTGCGGGGACAGCCGGGCTTGAGCCGCCCCCCCAGGCCCCGCTGCTACGGCTCCGGTGAGACACGGTCCCGTCCTGCTCCCCCTGCCCCGACCCGTCCCTGGGGACCCTGTACCCGTCACTGCCCTGTCCCTGGGAACACTGTCCCCATCCCCAAGCTGCCTTCAGCCCCTTCCCTGTCCTGCCCCCGGGGACCCAGTCCCCATCCCTGTTCCGCTCCCGGGCACCCTGTCCCCATCCTCCAAGCTGCCCCTGGGTCCTGTCCCCAGACCCGTTCCCAGTCCTCTCCCCATCCTGCCCCTCAGGGCTCCTGTCCCCATCCTACCCCATCCCCTCCCAGTCCCCCAGCGCCACAGGGGAAGCCCCCCGGGCAGAGGGTCCGGCTCATGGGGTCCTTTGCTTCTCTGTGGTGTGGGTCAGTGCCGGGGTCTCATTGCATGTGTCAGGATGGGGCAAAGGCTGGAGCTGGTATCTTCCTGGGCATCATCCTGTGAGTCTCGAGAGGTTTCATGTCTCCAGGGCCGGGATGGGGCAAGCCCTAATCTGTCCCGGGGTGGGAGCCACGCAAAGCCAGGCCACATCCAACAACACCCAGAAAAGTGGGTGAAACCATGGGGTCTCCCTTGCAGCCCCGGGCAGCACCCTGAAGCCTGGGGCTGGCAGTGAAGTGCCCTGGCTTGGCATCCTCTCTCTCTCTGCCTTCCTCTCTTTCCTGTCCCCTTTCTCCAGTGGATGGGATGCACTGTCCCTTGGGGGGCTTCTGTCCCCTCCTGCCGGTGTGGCTCCAGCAGGGCCAGCAGTAGGGTGAGGGGGATGGTGGCAATGTCAGACCCTGCCATCCCACGGTGCCATGGATGACAGTGACGCCGGACCCTGCCATCCCACGGTGCTCGACTTTGCTCTCCACCAGTGGAAAGCTGTGACCAGGGACGTGCTTTGTGCCAGGGCTGGTGCCCAGCTTCCTCTGGGCAGGGGGAAGCACCCGAGGCCAGGCAGAAGCGGTGGCACACAGGCTGACACCCACAGCCATGGCACTGGCATGCGGCAGTGTGGCGCATTCGGCCGAAACCAGAGCCAGCCTGTCCCACACTGGGTTAAAGGGTGTTCCCTGGCCACGGACATGTTCCCAACACCCATCAGGGCTTTGCAGTGCATCCCTTGGGTCCCTGCTGGGACCCTGCCAGCCTGCAAGGCACAGCTTGGCCAGGGGGTCATGGCCCTGGGATGGGGACAGGGGTGGGGAGGGGTTCACCCAGCAGCAGCCACTGCCCACCTGGACCAAACAGCAACACATGGTGCCCTAGTTGCAGCTTGGGGTCCTGCTGCCGCTACCTGTGCCCATGTCCCACGTCTGGTGGTGACCTGTGTCACATGTGGGGGTGACGCTGGCCCCTCCGTCCCTGTACAGCCCCCCCGGAGCTGCAGGAGAAGACGCTGGTGCTGGTGAAGCCAGACGCGGTGCAGCGGCGGCTGGTGGGGGACGTCATCCAGCGCTTTGAGCGACGTGGCTTCAAGCTGGTGGCCATGAAACTGCTCCAGGTACCCAACCCCACCAAGCTGCCACCCATCTCCCAGGGGACCCTGCTCCCCATGCCCCACAGCCAGCTCAGGGGCCTGCTGGGAGGGGGTGCCAGCAGGGGGCACTGGCTGGGTGTCCCTGCCATCACCCTGTGCTGCCATCAGGCGGACCGGGGTCTCCTGGACAAGCATTACCAGCAGCTGCAGCAGAAGCCCTTCTACCCCGCACTCCTCGCCTACATGACCTCAGGGCCGCTGGTGGCCATGGTGAGAGGCCAGGATGGGGGTTTTGGGGGTCCCAGGGGTGTCCAGAGGGCTCAGGTGTCCCCTGTCCCACAGGTGTGGGAGGGCTACAATGTGGTCAGGTCCACGCGGGCGATGGTGGGGGACACTGACTCAGCAACAGCAGCGGCGGGCACCATCCGGGGAGACTTCAGCATGCATGTCAGCAGGTAGGGGTGCAGGGTGGGCGGCGGAGCTGGTGGCAGGACCCCATGGCCACAGCACCGTCCCCATCCCCACACAGGAACGTGGTCCACGCTAGTGACTCAGTGGAGACAGCTCAGCAGGAGATTGGCTTCTGGTTCCAGCGGGACGAGCTGGTGGCCTGGGAGAGCGGAGACCGGGACTACACCTACGGGCCATAGGGTGGCCTCTGGCTAGAGCAGCTCCCCAGCCCTCCAATAAACCCCAGTGCCTCCAGCTGTGGTGCCAGTCTCCATCAGATGTCACCAGCAAGTGCTGGAGGCCCTGGGGGGCACTGGGATGTCCCCAGGGCCACTGGAGTGGTACTGGGAAACTCGTGAAGGCATTGGGATGTCACCGTGAAGTGCTGGGATGTCCTCAGGGGATACTGAAGCAGTACTGGGAAACACTGGGAGGCACTAGGGTTTCCCAAGAAGGCACTGGGCAATACTGGGAAGCTCTGTGAAGCACTGGGATGTCCCTGGGGGACACTGAGGCCATTCTGGGAAGCGCTGGGAAAGACTGGGATGCCCCTGGGGGCACTGGGGCAATACTGGAAAGATCTAAGAGGCATGAGATGTCTCTAGGATGTCCCTGGGGGGCACTGGTGTGGTACTGGGAAGTTCTGGGAGGCACTGGGATGTCCCTGGGCGGGACTGGTGTGGTACTGGGAAGTTCTGGGAGGCACTGGGATGTCCCTGGGGGGCACTGGTGTGGTACTGGGAAGTTCTGGGAGGCACTCGGATGTATCCAGGGGTACACCAAGGTTGTACTGGGAGGCACTAGGGTAGCCCTGGGGAGCACTGGTGTGGTACTGGGAAGTTCTGGGAGGCACTGGGATGTCCCCAGAAGCACTGGTGTGTACTGGGAAACTGGGAGACACTGAGATGTCCCCAGGGACACTGGTGCAGTAGTGGGAAGCTCTGGGAGGCACTGGGATGACCCTGGGAGACACCAAGGTGGTACTGGGAGGCACTGGGCTGACCCCGGGGGGCACTGGAGCAGTACTGGGAAATTCTTGGAGGCACTGGAATGTCCCCAGGAGCGCTGGTGTGGTACTGGGAAGCTCTGGGAGGCACTGGGATGACCCTGGGGGACACCGAGGTGGTACTAGGAAGCCATGGGATGCACTGGAATGTCCCCAGAAGCACTGGGGTGGTACTGGGAAATTCTGGGAGGCACTGGGATGTCCCCAGGGGACACTGGAGCGGAAGTGGGAAGATCTGGGAGGCACTGGGCTGTTCCTGCGGGCAGCAAGAGGCTCTGCAGGTCACAGGAAGAGACCGAGGAGGGGTCTGGGCCGGCAAGCGGTGCTCCGGGGGACACTGGGATCTCTCTGGGAAGCCATCACCGTCACACCAGCATGCCACTGGGGACACCGGGCGGCACTGCGGGCCGCTCCTCCGGCCCGGCGCCGTTGCCAGGCAACGCCCGCGACGCCAGCGCAGGCGCAGTGCGGGGGCGCGGTGGCCCCGCCCGCAGCTCCCGGCAGGCCGCGCGCGTCCCGCCGCACCGGCCATGGCGGAGGCGACCGCCGCCTCCCGACTGCCGCCGGACGTGGGCACCGACGACTGCCTCCGCGAGTACCGCCACCTCTTCAGCCCCGACATCCTGGCGTGAGTGCGGGGCGCTGGGGGCTCCGGCCCCCGACCCGGGCGCCAGGTGGAGGGCGGCGGCCTGCGGGCACGGCCTCCCCCTCGCCCGGGGCTCGGGGCCGCCGGGGCTGGGCGCTGCGCCTGGCGCTCGACTCTGACCGTCCCTTTGCTCCCCCCAGGGGACAGGTGGCGTTCATCACCGGCGGCGGCTCGGGCATCGGCTTCCGCATCGCCGAGATCTTCATGAGGTGGGGGAGCGCGGCGGGGCCGGGGAGGCTTGTCCGGCCTCCCGGGGTGCTGGGGGCGGAGGAGTAGGAGCCTCCTTTCCCTTAAGGCAGTAGTGGTAACAAGGGCCTGGAAGGGGTGGGGTGCGAGGCCGAGGGCAGCACAGCCCTCGTGAGAGCTGCGGGCAGGGGATTATAGAATCATGGAATCTTAAGGTCGGAAAAGACCTCTAGGATCATCAAGTCCAACCATCGCCCCAACACCCCCATGGCCTCCTAAACCATGTCCCCAAGTGCCACGTCTGCACATTTTTTGAACATGTCCAGGGATGGTGACTCCAATACTTCTCTGGGCAGCCTGTTCCAGTGCCTGACCGCTCTTTCAGAAAAGACATTTTTCCTGATCTCCAATCTAAACCTCCCCTGGCACAGCTTGAGGGTGTTTCCTCTTGACCTATTGCTTGTTACCTGGGAGAAGAGACCGACACCCACCTCACTACAACCTCCTGTCAGGTAGCTGTAGAGAGCGATACGGTCTCCCCTCAGCCTCCTCTTCTCCAGGCTAAACACCCCCAGCTCCCTCAGCTGTTCCTCATCAGACTTGTTCTCCAGACCCTTCCCCAGCTTCAGGCCCTTCTCTGGACACGCTCCAGCACCTCAATGTCCCTCTTGTAGTGAGGGACCCAAAACTGAACACAGGATTTGAGGTGCGGCCTCACCAGTGCCGAGTACAGGGCCATGATCACTGCCCTATTCCTGATACAAACCAGGATGCTGTTGGCCTTCTTGGTCACCTGGGCACACTGCTGGTGTGCTGATGTGGGCAGCCCTGCCTGCTGGAGGCTCTGATCATTCATAGGGGTGTGGGAGGCAGCCCTGACACAGGGCACTGTGACTCTCCCCTTCTTTGAGTCCCGCAAGGCTGGAGGAGCAGCAATTCCTTCTCTCCAGGGGTGTTGTGCCACCTTCCACCACTCACCAAACAAACTTCTCGAAATCCCCAGAGGTCTGAGATGACTGTGAGGAGCTGGTGCTTTGTGGGCCTTCTCACCAGCTCCTTCTTTGCAGGCACGGCTGCCGGACGGTCATCGCAAGCCGGAACCTGCAGCGAGTGTTGGAGGTGAGTCCGTGGGCTCCAGCAGCACAGGCAGCAGTAGGGAGAGCTGTGAACACCTGGAAATCCATCTGCCCTCTCCTCTGGATGGAGCTGGGAGCCTTGGGAGTAGTGCCACAGGAGAAACAGCTCACCCGGGTTACCCTGTCTTCTCCCAGCTCTCAGTGCTCCAGCACCAGCAGGAAGCAGGGATGGGTAGGATGGGTGTGGGTTTAGGGTGGGCTGCACCTACCACACCTCACAGCAAGGCTCAGTTAATTGTGGAAATACCTTCCCCCCCCCGGCTTTGGAAGCATCTGTTCCAGGTACCACATTCCCTTTTTGTTGATGAGACAAAGAAAGACAAACTGTGGCCTCAAGCAAGGCAAGTCCCCCCTTGTCAAGGGTTACATGGGTTGAGGTGGGTATGCTGAACCCCAAAATCTCAGCTATATTGCATCTTGAGAGATGCAGGTCTGGAGAGCAGTGACTGAAGAAGCTGTATTAAACTGTAGCTACCCTGTGGATGGCTGGGTAGAGCAAACACCCACCCCTTCGTGTCTGACCCTGGGCTGGAGTTTGGCTGATCACAGGTTCCGTTCCTCACCATGGCTTGTGCCACAGTCTGAGGCTGAAAGCGGCAGAGAGGGAGCTTTGAGGAGGCTGTGTGTGTTCACTGAAATACAGTAAAGATCAAAATCGACACTTCGGAGTGAGCTGGCATGACCCAGCTGCGTCTGGAGGGGGTTATAGCTGTCATTTCACATTCCCTTGTGCTCATGTGCCAGAAAACAAGCTGCAAAGCTCAGCAGCTTTTTAATCCTCAGGGGCTGGGGTCTTCTGAGTGTACAGGGACTGATTTCCCAGGCTCTTGATGCTCAATGTATGTGCGTGCTGGTCGGGGCTCAAAGCTTCTCACAGAAGGGCCCAATGAGCCTGAGCAGGAACATGGAGTGTCACTGGGTGTTGTGAAGGGTTGCTGCTGAGTTTTCAGGTCCCCTGTGCTTAATTTGCTGAGGGGAGTCCTGTTCTTAACAAGTGCCTCAGGGGTGATTTGTGGCAGATGCTGAGCTGCAAAGCTGGCCCACTCTGCCTCACAGGCAGAGACAGCTGTTCTGCATTTACCCTTTTGTGTGCTGATGTTTTTTTGGATCTAAAGGTTAATTATGTCTGTGCTTATGCCAAAAATGCCTTGTTGGGGTCCAACCTTTGTGCTTGCCCTGCAGAGATGTTGCTTGGGATGTGCTGTGTCGATGACAGGTCACGGAGGTAACTGGGCTTAGCTAGTTGTGGCTAGTTGGGATACGACTCGCAGGAGCTTTCTCTGGCTACCCCAGGGCCTTAGCTCTGCATGGCGCAGCTGGACTGAAGCCGGCCGTGGTTAGGTAGGTCCCTCCCCTGCCCACAGTGTTTGCTGTGTGCCGATGGGGATGTGGTTCCTGCATGACTTCTTGCTCGCCTGTTACAAGGTCTGGGACTAACCCTTTCTGAAGGAGGGAGCCCCAGAAAGAATCTCGCCTCTCTTTTTTTTTTTTTTTTTGCAGGCCTCTAAAAAGCTGGTGGCAGCCACTGGCCAGCAGTGCCTGCCTCTGTCCATAGATGTCAGGCAGCCCCAAACAATTGTGGCAGCAGTGGATGAAGCATTGAAAGAGTTCAAGCGGATTGACATCCTTGTTAATGGTGAGCTGCCAGAGTGGGCAGAGAGATTTGGCACAGACTCGCTGCTAGGAAGGGCATTTTTCTTCATGGGGGTTGTGTTTGCCTAGTGTCTTGTTTATGCTTCCCTGGTCTGGGAGTATCTTGGCAGCCCATGAGAGCACAGAGGGGACGGGCTCAGAGGAAGCAATGTCCCATTCTTAATGCATGGCCATCCAATCATCCCTGTTCTCACTGCACCAGCACCCTCCCACCCTCAGGCTGGCCATGCTGCTGGGCACCAAGAGCCACAGGGTATTTATGCCTTTATCAGGACTGTTTCCATGTGCTCTCCTGTCTACCCAAACCATATTGCTCACCATCCCTCTCGCAGAAGTGCCCTGACCCTGCCTAATCTCTCCTGGCCCAGTCCTGACTGTGCTCCTGGCTGCTTGTTCTTCAGGTGCTGCGGGAAACTTTCTGTGCCCAGCCAGTGCCCTGTCCTTCAATGCCTTCAAGACAGTGATAGATATCGACACCATTGGCACCTTCAACACCTCCAAAGTCCTCTTTGAGAAGTATTTCCGGGTAAGTGGAACCAGGGCCAGAGGACTTGGTGGAGAGGCTCCCAGTAGGCAGGGGTTAGTGTGAAACAAACCACACTTTGCTCCTGAGAAATTCTGGGAAGAGTGGAGGACAGAAGAGAGCACAGCACCTGTGTGCCCAGGGCTGTGCTGCTGGGCCTCTGCCACTCACTCTGCTCAGATCCAGTCTGTTCCCTCCCAGGGCTGGCAGCCCCTGTGCAGGAATTGGGAGTCCTGTCTGTCCCTAACCCTGGGGCTTTTAACTGTTGTGGCACCTTTCCATGCTCTGCTACCTGCCAGGGAAGAAGCTGTGATCTGCTGCTCCTTTTCCAGCTCCTCTGCTTTCCCTTGGCCTTTGCTTGTCTCATGCACCTCCCACCTCTCTGGATGGGCCCCGCTGGCTGCTCTGGCTCAGTGAGGCTGGGTGGGCAGCGCTGCCACAGTGATGGGTTAGCAACACAGAGGTGGGTGGCCGTGTGGTGCCCGTGGGTGACCGTCCCTCCTAGCCCAGCTCTCTTGTCCCTCCATTCCCCTGCATGACCCCTTGCACTGCTCTCTGCCTAATGCCTTGTCTCCTTTCCTTCCCCAGGACCACGGTGGGGTCATTGTTAACATTACAGCAACCCTGAGCTACCGAGGCCAGGCCCTCCAGGTGCATGCTGGTGCTGCCAAGGCTGCCATAGGTACCTAAAGGCTCCTTGCTGGGGCTCTGAGCTGTGTGGGGCCAGTAAGGAAGCTGGTTCTTCCTGAATATTGGGATGGGAATATGTCCTTGGGAGAGGTGAATATGAATGGGTGTGATTACTACATGCCTGGGTTTGGGACGAGGCTCTTCTCTCCCCCAGGGCTCTTCTAGGGCCCTTTGGTCTTGGCCAGAGTCTCCTATAGCTTTTTGCCCCCCCCTTAAAAGTTACTGGAATAGCTCTGCTCTCCATTTCTCATTCCTGTTGTGATCCCTTCCCAGATGCCATGACCCGTCACCTCGCTGTGGAATGGGGACCCAACAACATCCGGGTGAACAGCTTGGCGCCAGGCCCCATTACAGGCACCGAGGGCTACCGGCGGCTGGGTAAGGCAACCTGGGGTGCCAGTCTGCCTTGGTGGTGGCTTGCTCTTGTCTTGTCTGGGAGGGGACTGTGGGGTCCACCATGCAGCTCATAGGGTATGTGATGTGGCCAGGGCTGTTGCTGCTGGTCACGGCTGTCCTGTGACTCAGGTGGCAAGTCTTTCAGTGAGCAGCCCTTCCCCGTCCTCGGTACCTCGCAGGGCGCTGATTTTTTCTGTTGAGTGGCAGCTTTTTGTGCTCTCTCATGCCATGATGTAACATGCTCCCACAAAGCTCAACCTGGCCAGCTGCCTTGCCTATGGTGTAGCTCTTGCTGTCCGTCAGCAGAGTGCTGGTTCAGCCCTGGAGGATGGGAAAGCTCTCTGAGGTCCTGTCTTGAACTCACTGTTGCAGTACAAATCCCACTGCTGGGCTTGAGCTCCCCTTCTTCAACTCTCTTCTCAGGCCTTTGTCCCTGGACTGTCCTTGGGACTGGGCCAGGACCTCATCCAGGCTCCCTGGGGCTCTCGGCAAGCCCCGTGCAAGCAGCACTGCAGTGTCTGGCAGGCAGTGGTGGTGGGCAGGTGGTCCCATGGGCCCAGCTGACTCTTTCTTCTACCACTCTTAGGTGGGAAATTTGCCAAGGAAGCAAGCCTGTTCGATGTGATCCCCCTCCAGCGTGCAGGGAACAAGACGGAGATCGCCCACAGCACACTGTACCTGGCGAGCCCCCTCTCATCCTACGTGACAGGCACCACTCTGGTTGTGGATGGTGGGAGCTGGCTGACCTCTGCCAACAACTTCCCTGCCTTGCTGGGTATTGCTTCATCCTCTGCTAAACTCTAGGTGATGTGCATTTCCCCCTCAGTGGGATCAGAGCAGGGCTCATGTCAGAAACCCTGTTCCCCCATGGTATAGAGGCATGGCTGCCATAGCAGTGGGTATGGCATTACCTTCTTCAAGTGCCTTGGTCGGTTTGTAACCAGTACCAGGCGCTGTCCCTCCTGAGGCAGCTCTGTGGCACATACTGTGTCAGGGAATCATGCTGGGTGTCAGGGTCTCTGGGTGAGTGTGAGCCCACATCTCGACTTGGCAGCACTTGTTCTCAAACCTTCCTCTGCTTTTGGGAGGGTGGAGCAGGGTCACCCCCCATGCCATAGTCAGAGCAGGCACAGAGCAAGATGGGCAATGTCACTGGGTCCTTGTGGACAGTCTGACTTGAGAAGGGCAGGAGAACTTGCTGGGTTTTTCTTCTGTGCCTGTGGTTGGCATGGTATCTCTTGTCATGGCTGTTGGAGGATGCTTGTGTGGGGACACCTCTGAGTGTCCCCTGAAGCAACATGATGCCCCTTTTCTGTGCCCCACTAGCAGGACTGGGCACAGAGAGTCCCGACAGCCTCTGCCTCCCCATTCTTCCTTACATGAGTTACTGCAGCGTGTCTTGTCTTGTGATTGAGTTGCACACAGGTCTCGTGTTGGCTGCATATGTCTGCAGAGGTGGGAAGGGAGCTGGCGCCTGGTTACTGGGGCTTGGCGTTTTCTGGGAGAGGGGTCTCCTTTCTCCCCCTCACCCACTGCTCGGGTCCTGCCTGGTAGCCTCTGTGAGCAGGGCAGGCCCAGGCAGGACTGTGTACCCACCTCCATGCTGTCTTGCAGATTTCTGGGCTGCAGGGGCAAACAAAAATCAGTGACAGCCTGGGATTGACTGATGGACAGAAATGTGACCGAACACTGCTGCTCTGGGACATCTTGGGGTGACGTCCCCCAGAGTTGGAGCCAATAGCTGTTTCCTCTGATCAGCGACTGGTGGCGGTGGTGACACTGCCAATCCTGCATCCACCGGGGCTGCTGGGTGAGGAGCAAGCCCACCCCCCATTCCATGCTGTTACTTTCTTCTGAGCTGACATGGCTGAGGGTGCAGGGACAGTGGCGGGGGTGCAGGCTCTGATGTTCGCTATCTGTTTTTGTCTCCCTCTGAGTTGCTTTCCTGGCCTTTCGCAAGTCCCAGGCAGTGCTGCCCATGGATATCTGTCCTCCTCCTCCCCTCTCCCCCCCCACCTCAGCCCGATACCCCCAGCAGCAGCTCCTTTTTGGGAGAGGGGAGTAGTTTAACCTGTCTAGGGTTGAGATCAGCCCTTGTCATGGGGGCAGGTCTGGCTTGGCAGCTCTTGGAGGGGAAACAAGGACCGAGCTGGGCCCTGGCAGGGGGAATTGGCCCCGTCCCCTCTGGGGGGGGCCTGGATGGGGCAGTGGTCCCTGGAGGCTGATGCAGCTGCAGCTGGGCTGTCCCTCTCCCAGGAGCAGAGGTGGTGTGAGGTCACATCCCACCAGAGCTGGCTCTGTACTGCTGTGGATCATAGCACTGTATCCATCGGGAGCCTGAGATGTCCAGTTGTCTGCCTGGCACCCATCTGCCTGTCATTCCAGTCTCATGCTGTCTCCTTTCTTCATACAGACACTAGAGCTGAGAGTAAATCAAGGGCTAGCTGAAATTGTCATTTCCGAGCAGGGTGCTGAGCTGATGAGCTGCAGCATCTGCATGGGGCTGCTGGAGCCAAACATGCCCCTGGTGCCAGTGCCTCAGGGGACACACACTGCTTACGTCCAGCGGCCTACTGCTGGCAGCAATTTTTAAGCTTATCCTGAATTCCATGAAGCTTGTTTTCCTACTTGATTGTGTTTCCTACTTGATGGTAGGCTTGCCAGGTGTTGCTGTTTCCTCTAGGCCACAAATAAAGAACTTCCACCCTGACCTGTGGCGCTTTTCATCTGTTTGCCTGCACAGGGGGTTGATCCTGCAACCTTTGACTGCTGGGAGCTCAGGGAGGTTTGCTTGTGCTCCTTGTCCTCTTGTGAGCCGGTAGTGGCAGGGGCTGGAGGAGGCTAACGCACATCTTTGGTCAGAGCACCACTGCAGTAGCTCACTGCTGCATGAGCAAAGCCAAAGACTGTGCCCTGCCGTGCTGACTGATCCTGGTGGTCCAAATTGGGCCCTGAGGGAGGATGGAAAACCACTGTTCCCGTTAGCAGAGCTTTGTGTGGCCCCAGTGCTTGGTGGCTCTTGTGTCTCAGCGCTCCAGGCCAGCGGTGCTTGGGGTCCCGGCACCTCCTCAGCCTCAGCGGGCTCTGTGGAGGTGGTTCCAGCAGCCGTTGGGTCCATCAGCAGTGGAATTGGGGAGGTCTGAGGGACTCAGTGAGACACACACCGACCCCTCCAGAGGGGATGGGGGTGTGGTGCTTGGACTGAGGTTATCCTTTGCCCGGGTCTCTCCTGGGGTTTGCCTCCAGCTACAACATCCCACTTCCCAGACATCAAGACAAGTATTTTCTCCTGGAGAAGGTACTTGTGTGATGTCTGTGGGTGACCTCTGTGGTGGCTACAGCCCCAGGGGAGGCTGGTGGTGTCAGAAGCAGGGAGAGCTCCTGCTCAGGGGCTCGGGGCTGTCCTGGCTTGGTGGCCACCCAGGGAATGGGGAACGCTGCAGGGTGGCAGCCTGGCTGTGTGCCACTGGTGCCAGGGGAAGGAAAGAGCTCTGAGCATGGCCTTGGTTGTGTCCAGCCTTGATCATGGCCTGGAGCTGCAGAAAACTATGGAGGGGTGCAGAGCCACAGCATCAGGCTTGCCACTCCAGTCCTGCGGGCACTTTTTCCCCCTGCCCAGCCTGGGTGGCAGCAAGTGCAGGCAGGAAACCTGGTCACCTGAGCTGGAAACCAGGAGAATTATAGTGCCAAGGGGATTTTGCAGGGGATGGTTTAGGCAGTTGTCACCTGGGGATGGCAGCCAGTGCAGCCGTGAGCTTTGCTCCTGTGGGACTGCCAAACCAGCCCCCTTCCGCCCCAGTGAGCTTTAGGGGTGGCTACAATGAGTAAAAGGATTTGGAGCAGAGGTTTCAATCCTTCCCAGATCCACTATGATCACATGGGTTTTCTTTTTTCCTCCTTCCAAGGCAGGGATGCTGCTGAACCCCAGCTTTTTTGGCTGAATATGCCAGAGCTCCCTGGGTTTGGGAAAGCTATGCTGGGGAACACATTGTTACCCAGCCAGGCTTGTCCTGAGACAGATGCAGGCGTGAGCACAGGAGAACACTGTGGCTGCTGGGCACAGGCAGCCCAGGAACCTGCTGTCACCCCTGCACAGGAGATGGAAGTGCAAACGCCAACAGGGCCCCACTGGCACATGCACACGTGTGTGGAACTTGTTGGTGCACCAAGCCTGCAGGCTGTAAGCCCCTAAACTTGTTAATTAATTAATAGGACAACAAGCAGGTGGTGGTTTGTGCAGGCAGAGCAAGGGGTGTGCATGCACCGCGGACCCTCACCGGCAGCCTGAACCCTTGGCCTGCTCCTCCCCCATGTTGTGCTGCGGCTGTTTCTACAGTGCTGGTGATGGCCGGGTGTGCCGCAGCGGCTGAGGCTGGGCACAACTGCTGTTCTGTGATGCCAAAACCCCGTAATGGGCTGGAAACTTCAACAGCCACGTTGATAAAATGTGCAGGTTTGTGCCCTTTACTGGCAGCCAAGGGGGAGCAGGGGTGGTAGCTCCCCCAGGGCAGGGGTCCAAGGGGCAGCTCAGCAGGGTGGCTGGTGCTGGGATGGTGTGGGGCTGAGGGGTGCGAGAGGCCTGGGGAGGCCAGCAGGGCGCATGGGGTAGGGTGGTGGTGATGGACTGTGCAGGGCCTGGCATACGGTGACACCCCGGTGGGGTGCATGGGCCCGGGTCATGGGGGTCCTCCACTGCATGGTTACCCCTTGGTGGGGTGCACGGTCCTGGTGCATGGTTACCCCCCTCCAGAGGGGTGTGCAGTCCCGGTGCACGGTGCCCCTCTGCCCCGGAGAGGTGCGTGGCTCCCGGTGCACAGCGACCCCCGGTGCACGGTGCCTCCCCGGAGGGGGTCGCGGGCGGCACGTGGTCGCGCGCCGCGTGACCCTCCCCCGTCCCGCCCCGCGCACGAGCCGGGGCGGGGAAAGGGGCGGGACCTCCGCATGGGCCTCGCGCCGCGTCGGGGCGGGGCCCGCCCTGGCAGACGACTGACGTCACCGCCCCGGCTACTGCGGCGGCTACCGGGTTGGATCTGGCGGTTCGGGGCCGGCTGCCCCGGAGCGCCGGCGGCGCGGGCGGGCGGGCGGGGTTGTTTCTCGTCGCCGCCGCCGCCTTCTCCTCTCCCCCCCGCCAAAACCGCGTCGCCCGGCGCTCGGAGCCGCCGGTCGCGGGCGGGCGGGGCTGGTGCCGCCTCGCACAAAGCCGTGTTGCCCGGGCGTGGGGGTGGAGCTATCGCTGGTATCGCACCGGTCTCGCCGCGCTGGTACTGGCACCGCCCTGCCGGGCGGGCGCGATGTGAGGGGGGCGATGGCCGCGGGGCATGGCTGCCGGGCCGCGGTGGGGCGGGCGGCGGCGGGCGCTGAGCGCCGCCGGTGAAAATGGAGCCGCATCCGCCGGCGGCCGTGCCCGAGCCCCCGCTACCCCGGGGGCCGCGGCGGGACGGGCCGGGACCAGAGCCGGCACTGGGGCTGGAGCCGGGCCCTTGGGCACCTGAGGCCGTCGAACTCGCCCCGGGGCCACCGCCGTGGTCCCTGCTGGAGGGGGGGGGCTGCCCGGCCCTGGAGGGTCCCGCTGAGCCCCTGGTCCAACCGGAGGAGGAGCCGCGCCTTCGCTCTGTCTTCGACGCCTTGGACCGAGATGGCGACGGCTTCGTGCGTGTGGAGGAGTTTGTCCAGTTCGCCACGGCCTACGGGGCCGAGCAGGTGAGGCCGGGGCCTGCCGCAGCCCCCTGGGGCCTGCCACAGCTCCCTGGGCCCTGTCAGGCCAGGGCCTCCCCTCACACTCTCCTGCCGTTCCAGCGGGACTCCGAGCTCCCCTGGGAAGGAGCCTTGGGCCCTGGGTGCAAGGCGAGGTGGTGGTTCCCGTGGTTGGCATCACTGGGCTGGGAGCCACCATGCGGGGCTGTCTGTGATCCCCTGTGTGATGAGGATGAATGAAGGTGGCTGGTGTCGGCAGTGGCATCCCTGGGAAGGGCCCTTGATGTGAGCGAGGGCAGCATCTGCATTGCCAGTCTCTGGGTCATCCGTTGTGAAGGGCACACGTGGGTTTAAATGGATGCAGGAGGTTTGGAGGGAGCCAGGTGATGCTGGAGCTGATGTTTTCCAGGTCCTGATCCACTGGAAACAGAGCATTTCTGGAGCGCTGCTGGGAGCCCGCATCCTTTCTTTGTTCTCCATCAGTAACATGTTTTGGTTTGTCTGAGCAGCTCCCGTGCTTAAGGGACCAGCAGTGAGATCCCAGGAGCTTGGGCTGCTCCTTGCTCCTGTCGCTGCCCAGGGGCCCTGCTCAGTGGGCACAGTGGCACCGCACTGAGTGTGAAGTAGCTCGCTTATCACAGGCTTGACAATCCTGAAGATGTTGGTTTTTTTTTTTTCTTCTCCTTTCTGCTGCTTTGTGCTACGGTGAGATTGTGTTTCCTTGCAGCAGATCAGATGCAATGTAATTTGAAGCTGCCCACTATGACCCAAAATGGAGAGAGCTCTAGCAGCATATCTGGGATGGAAATGAATTTGTTGACACTTTGTACATTGGCCTGTGCTGGTGTTGCTACAAGCAAAAAGATTTATTTTTTAAGGCCTGCAGGTATTGTTACAGAGTGTCTATGTGCTCACCCTGGAGATCTGCTTTAATGCTGCAGCTGCTGTGTGTGTATTAAAGTGGCATGACAAAGCAAATCACCATGTGTGAAGGAGTGTTTTGGTGGAGGAGGGTTTTTCATCTCTGTCTTCGTGGTAGAAGCACCTCTTACAGATAAAATAGAGGCATTTCTTTTAGAAAATACCTCTATAAAGTGGAGATACGTAACTTCTTTGTCAGATCATTGCTGGTAAGGGACACTGTGCAGATGGTATTGCTTATTGCCTCATTGTGTGATTAACCAGGTAGTGCCATGGCACCGGGGGGAGTTACTAGATCATCTTACCCGCCGAGTGAGAAGCTTTATTCAATGTAAAGCATCTGACTTGCATCTTCTAGCTGTGGTCCGGGCACTCCGTGTGCCACTGTGCATCTTCCTGCCACTGCTGTTGCCTGCAGGGAAAACAGAAACAGCCAGTCCGTTCACATTGGTATTCAAGTTGCTCCTTGGAGGCTCACAGCCCCTAAGCATGAAGGCCATCATTTCGGGGCATAGTGGGAGCTTACTGGGTGACCGTTTGCCTTAGCCCTGCACGTTTAGTATGAAGCAGCTCAAGTTCATAGGAAATAAGGGCAGACAGACCATGTGCATGTGGTGGGGACATGGCAGGTGGGTCTGGCATTTGTTAGCGCTGGCAGTGTGTGCAGCTCGGCCCCAACCTGCTGCTCCAGCGCCGTGCAGTGCCTGTGCCTTGATTCTGACATGGGGTTTGTGCCAGAGCTTCAAGGGTGCGACAATAAGCCTGTAAAGTCCTTTGAGATCTTGGCCTGAGGAGTGGTTGTGAACAGTTGGGGTCTCTCCTAAACTGAAGCAGGATGTCCAGGGAGGTTTTGTGCCACTAAAAGCTGTCTGTTCGTATGGACCCAGCTTCTAAGTGGCTGTCTGCAGGCTTCTTGCCTTGGCTGTTCCTTTAAAGTAGCTTGTTCCTTCCCACTGACCACAGCTACAAGTAATGCTGTCCATGCTGAAATACATTATGCTTTTTAGCTATGTTTATCGTCAGCACAAGACACGTATAGCTAGCTCTTGGTGTGCAGAGCAACTGTCTCTCGGTTCAGCAATTGCTGAACACCCTGGTGAGGTTGATGGGGCAATGCCGGAGCCAACAGGTTACAGTTGCCCCAGGGGATGCAGCCTGGTATCTTCTGCAGAGGTGTGCCAGAAGAGGAAAAGTCATGTTCATGATGCCCCTGTGTGCATTATTACTAGCCTACAGCTTGGAAAAGCAAGAAAGTGCACTGAGTGTCAAGGAGGGGTTGGTGACGGGGTCTGTAAGCTCCTAGCAGGTGTGCAGAGTACTAAAGGGAGGAGTTCTGGGGAAGTTTCTTGACCTACTTTTGTTTTAAGCAGGTGTAACTTTAGGGTCTTTTGAAAAATGGAAATCCAGCTCAGGTGGAAGTTAAAGGACAGGAACATCACCAGGTGGATAAAATGTGTTAAGATGACTAAAAGGATGTAAACAGAGGTGGTACTACGACTGGGACTGGGAAGCTTGCAAGGGAGGTGCAGGGGTTTGATGGCTCATAAAGGTGGCAATCAGCAGGGAGTTAAGGAGGAGCAAATTCCAGTCCTCTTACTATCCCTCTTGCCCAGTGAGAGCCAGAGGTACCTGCTTCCTTTTCTTCCCTCCTTCCTCCTGGTTTCTGCCCACACAGTGGGTGTGTGGAAGCTATGCATGGGGTGGTGGTGGAACAAACTGCTAAATTTAAGCACAGCAAGTCACTGCAGCCAGCTGATTCATCTGAGGGCTGAAGGGTTAAGGAAAGCATGTGTGTGTGTAACCACATGTACCGGGGAGCAGCAAGTGTTGTCTTTAGCATTCAGTAAAACACCAGAGTCGTTTACGATCTACTGAGCTCAGTGCTGTCAGATTATTTGGCTGAAACAGTTATTAGCTAAATGTCAAAGGAAAGAGACCAACTGGCATTTAGTCCATAAAAATGGCATGACTGTGGATCTCTGTTTTTCTCTACACAATGAAAACCTGCATGGGTAGGAAAACTGGGGAGTCAGGGGGTCGGGTTGGTTTTTGCTTAAGTAGTTTGGGTTCTTGAAAGACTGCCTTAAAGAGCCTCATGGTTGTGGTATTGGCAGTAAAGTGCTGGTATGGACTTGAAGAGACCAAATCATGGAAATATAAAGACAGTTTGTTCTCTGAAATGATAGAAGTTGGTAGGGATTGAGGCTATTACCAGTACCTTCCTGGTAAAAGGTGCATGGAAAGGATGGCGCTGAGGTCCCAGCAGCTAGGGATGACAACCCTAGATAGGGGTAGCCTGGAGCAGAGAAGATGCAGCCATATGACAGTCCCCCAGCAATCTGTAACAGGTGGCTGTTTTCAAGTGCCACAATAGCCCATGTTTGACAAAACTCGCTAGGACCTGTTATATCCTCTGTGGAGTTGTAAGCAAGATGCAGGGGAGAACGGTCTTGAGGATGCCTTGGCTTTCCATGCAAAACCTCTGGTCCACTCACCGGTAGCATGTGAGGCAGTTTATACCAGCATTGTATTACTGTCCCCTTTCCCTCCCCTTTATCACTGGATGGGTGGATGCTCCCTTGGAGTTGCTGTGCACGCCATGGCAGCAAAAGGGCTCCCTGCTGGCTTGTACCAAAGACCGCAGTAAGGTTGGTTTAGATGGTGAATCAGGAGGTAGAGGCACATTTTATCTAACTTATGTCACCTTGTAAAGTGAGGGGGGGTTGTATCTTGCAGTTCTGTGGGTTATATGGAATCTAAGGCCATTGTGCAATATTTTTAGAACAGCAAAAACATAACTTTCTTGCCTCTTTTGCAGCTGCATTCTGTCTGTCTGATTGCAGTGACAGAGGCCAAGATGGATTTGTTACTAGCTAGAAAGGCATGATTGCGCTAGGGCAGAGGAGAACTGAGTGTTTGTAAGGCATGAGGAGAAGCCATCCTGCTGGCATTTTGGTTTCTTTTTTTTTCCTTTCTTGTTTTGATCTAGAAGACAACTGGAGGTGGAAAAGCCTCTTGCACCACATGATCTTGCTGCCTCTGCTCAATTAAGAGAAGTCCCAGAGTTTGTCTAACCTATTTTCAAACGTTCCAAGCTTTATGGCATCTCTGCCCTCCATGCTGACAGATTTTATGCCTTTTTGATTCTCTTGATGATCAGTTTAAGCTTCATTTCAATGTGCTTTGTTTTGCTTTCTTTAACGTTTGCATCCTTCAAGTGTCTGTCCCTGGGTACCAGCCTGCCTTTGCCCCCAAGTCAGCGATCCTCAGCTGAGCTCCCCATATTCAGCTTTTAACTTCTCCTTGCGTGATTATTTCTGAAGCTTTTTATCAGGTTTGTTGTGCTTTTCTGACCTCCCACCACCTTTTCAGCCTCTTGTAATGAGGTGCCCAGCCTGAGCTGAGTGCTGCAGAAGAAATCACATTTTGGGGGTAGCAGGTGTTACTCCAGATGGTGGCTGTGGAGAATTGTGGGGTTTATTCTTAAGCAGAACAATCCACAAGATTTGGCAATTACTTTCTGGAATGAAGTCTGGATAGTGTCAAACTATAGCTTCTCAGTGGCTCCCCCCGGTGAATCCAGGCTTGCTTTTCCCGCTCACCTCTGATGGATCCCTTGGGAACTGTGCACAGACCTGGATCAAATGCTTCCTCCCTCTGGCGTAGTCCTCTCTTGGAGTTGCGACATTGCATCTGATCTTGGATGCCTTCCCTATTCCCCTTAGTGTTCTCCCACTTCCCTGTGAAATCTAATAGTTTGGATCACTGTCATGTGGAAACCTCAGTTGTGTGTGGTATTTTTTTGTGGGTGTTTTTGTGTGTTTTTTTTTTTAATTTTCTGAGGGTTCTTACACCCTTTGAGCAGTGGGAATGCTAGCTTTGCTTGTAAAGAGATTTCTAAAATTATCTTGCATGGATTTGCAGGCCACGTAACTGTAAGTGAAGCTTAAATTGCTTCCAACGGCCTTGCCACTGCTGTACCTTTTGGAGGTTTTAATTGCTATTTAACTTCGGTGTCAGCTATTGAGAGCGGAGCTGGGGCTGCAGCAAGGGTGATGCTGTGTCTAATAGGTTTGAGCATGCCTGTGGAGACGCTCACGTGGATGTGTGTTTTGGAAGAGGAGCAGATCTGAAATATTTTGCTTGCTTTGACCAAGGGCCCAGTTTTCACCATAGAAATTCATGGCAAAGCTCCTGTTTGTTTTGCTGGTTCAGGCGTGAGCCCTTCCTCACCTCAAATACCAGGCTGGCTTGGCTGGGAGCAGACCACAGCACTCAGTCTGCCTCTCCCTTCAAAGGATGTTTTATCTGCAGAAGCTCAAAGATGGGAGGGTTTTTTTCCTTCCTCTGAGAGGAAAATGCTTCCAAGCCAACATATTTCATGAATGTATTTTGGGTGAGGTGGTTGCTGCTTAGCTGAAAATGGAATTTACAAAGAAGTTTATTCATTCGTAAATGTCCCAAAGACTCCAATAAAAAGATTATTTCTGTGCCTCTTTTTTTTTTTCTTCTCATAAGTTTTGGCTTTAAGCTTCTTGAAGGCATCCCTTCTTGGAGCGGCTGGGCAGGGTTAGGAGTGTATCATACCACAAACAGATCTTTTTGGTGATATATTTCATACTTATATTTGTGACCGTAATCGGATTGATGGCTTATCTGGGCTGGATCAAGTCTGGTAGGACTGTGAATACTCAAAGGCATGGTTTGTCTGCGTGGGCTGGGAGGAAGGCAGCAATGGTAATTTTATCCCAGCTACCAGTTTATTTAAGAAACCTTTTTATTCTTCCTTTCTCCTTCAGATTGAGAATACAGCTATTGCTGAGCAGGGTGTTGATTTATTTTAATTACAAAGTTTGATAAAAGTTTGACATGTTCCTCTGGAATTTGAGATCGTTTCTGCAAAGAAAGAAATGTTCTGTCCTCCACTTCTCAGCAGAACGAAGAACATCAGTGCCACCTTTGTAGAGCTGGAAAATGCTGTGGGCAAAGGAGGCAAAGGCGGGATTTCCAGGGAAGGGGGGTGTGGATGCAGTACCCAGGAATCCCCAGCTGTGAGGCCAGTTTGTACTAGGTGAGTGCTGCTGAAGGCTGGGTCAGGAGCCTAAGCAGGTAAATAGGACCCCACCTAAAGGTTTTGAGTGTGGGGTTTTTTTAATTATTCATTAAAAATGCTTGCAAGGGCTTTTTCCTGGGTGGTTTCTTTTAAAAACTTCCAAAGTTTTGCTTTATGTTTTCCACACAGCGTGGGGCATCTCTCTATAAGATAAGATTCACCAGAGGCTTTCTCCCTTCTCGGGGGCAGGATATTTTCTAAGGCTGTGACTAATAAAAACTGGATTGGGTCATCTCATAATTAACTGACTGGAATATGATACTTCACCACAACATGGTGGTTCGGCGCGTTCAGAGTCATTTTTGGCCTGGTACTACTTATAACTGAACACTCTCAAAGCATTTCGGAGTTGCCTATAGCATTATGTAATTCAATACAGCCAGTAATTGACAGTCATTACAACAATTGCCTACATAATTTCTCTCAATTTTATTCTTGTTTTGAATTTTTTTGCTGCTTGTTGTCAGATGAGATCCACTTTGAACCCAGTAGCTTTCCTTTTTTTTTTTTCTGACATTTGATTTTTTTGCAGAACTTCCCATTAGCTGCAGCCTGTGGCCCTGCTTGGGCAGGGTGATCTGCTTCGGCTGCGCTACCCTCAGCTTCCTCACTCCCCTGGGACCATCAGGTTCCCAGCACTAGAAAGCTGCTTGTAAGGTCCCCATGGGAGCAGGCAATGGGATGGGAGTGGACAATGGCTTGCTTTTCCTTATTTCTCCTGCCTGGCTCCATCCTTCCAAAATACTGCTTGGGCTTCTGGTGTAAGACACAGGACTGGTTCCTCCATGTGAGCCTGGAGTGAGCAACACCAGCCTTTCCTTCTGCTTGTTTGCTTAAATTCAAACACCTGTGGAAGATGTGGATACAACACTGCCAGGCTGGTTCTGGTGAGCTTCTCCTTGGAAGCAGCGGTGCTTCTCTGGAAGCATGTTTTATCTGGCATGCTGTGGTCAGGGGCGTGAGGTGCTAGTTAGGGACGCAGCAGAAAGAGCTCCAGCAACTTGAAGCTTAAAATGCCATCTGACTCATCAGGTCCGAGCTGATGGTTTGGCAGGAAGGCATGCTCATGGGGATGAATAGGATTAGGTAGTGATATGAGATCTTGCTACTGTGTTCGCATTGTGAAATGTGCCTGCTGACACAGATAGTGAATTTGTCCTTGGGGAATTGTGCATTTTGTACTTTCAGTGACTATTGCGCTCCCACATGCCAAAAGCATTTCCACCTCCTCTTGGACTACAATGCGTGTTCTTGGTGCTGTTTTAAGCTGCCCAGAGCTGCTCTTCTGATGGTGCTTTTTGTGAGATCTGCCGTACAGCTGTTTGCTTAACTAGCCAAACCAAGTCTGCAAGATAGTCATGCTTCTCTAGTTGTTCAAGTCTGGCAGACCCTCCAAAGCTTCTCTCAGCCTTCATTGAAAGCTTTGCACTTTGCACTTTCCACTTTGAAAGCATTGCATCTTTCATCCCCCTTTCAAATTTCCCCATAATCCAAGGGGAAACGGTTAGCAACCTGCTATACCAAGACACACACAAGTCTTCTCAGGCCAGATGGGGTACACTCAAGGGTACTGAAGGAGCTGGCAGAAGTGCTCACCAAGCCACTTTCAATCCTTTACCAGCAGTCGTGGCTATCTGGGGAGATCTCGGCTGACTGGAGGTTAGCAAATGTGATGCCTATCTACAAGAAGGGCAGGAAGGAGGATCTGGGAACTACAGGCCTGTCAGCCTGACCTTGGTGCTGTGGAAGGTCATGGAGCAGATGATCTTGAGTGCCATCATGTAGCATGTACAGGACAACCAGCCCACTCAGCATGGGTTTATGAAAGTCAGGTCCTGCTTGACTAACCTGATCTCCTTCTGTGACAATGTTGCCCACTTAGTAGGTAAGGGAAAGGCCGTGGATATTGTCTACCTGGACTTCAGTAAAGCTTTTGACACAATTTTCCACAGCATTCTCCTGGAGAAAATGGCTGCTTATGGCTTGGACAGGTCTGCTTTTCTCTGGGTAAAAAACTGCCTGGATGGCCAGGCCCAAAGAGTTGTGGTGAATGGAGTTTTAAATCCAGTTGGCGGCTGGTCATGAGTGGTGTCCCCAGGGCTCAGTGTTGGGGCCAGATGCATTTAATATCTTTATCAATTATCTGGATGAGGGGATCAAGTGCACCCTCAGTAAGTTTGCAGATGACACCAAGCTGGGTGGGAGTGTTGATCTGCAGGAGGGAAGGAAGGCTCTGCAGAGGAATCTGGAGAGGCTGGATCAATGGGCCGAGGCCAAATGTATTCGGGTTCAACAAGGCTCAGGGCCGGGTCCTGCATTTGGTCACAACAACCCCATGCAACGCTACAGGCTTGGGGAAGAGTGGCTGGGAAGCTGCCCAGTGGAGAAGAACCCTGTGGGTGCTGGCTGACAGCCGGCTGAACATGAGCCAGCAGTGTGCCCAGGTGGCCAAGGAGGCCACAGCATCCTGGATTTTATCAGAAATAGTGTGGCCAGCAGGAGCAGGGCAGTGATTGTGCCCCTGTACTTGGCACTGGTGAGGCCGCACCTTGAATCCCGTGTTCAGTTTTGGGCCCCTCGGTACAAAGGACGTTGAGTTGCTGGAACGTGACCAGAGAAGGGCAACGAAGCTGGGGAAGGGTCTGGAGAGCAGGTCTGATGAGGAGCAGCTGAGGGAGCTGGGGGTGTTTAGCCTGGAGAAGAGGAGGCTGAGGGGAGACCTTACTGCTCTCTACAGCTACCTGAAAGGAGGTTGTAGCGAGGTGGGTGTTGGTCTCTTCTCCCTAGTAACAAGTGATGGGATGAGAGGAAATGGCCTCAAGTTGCATCAGGGGAGGTTTAGATTGGAGATCGGGAAATACTACTTCACTGAAAGAGTTGTCAGGGATTGGAACAGGCTACCCAGGGAAGTGGCTGAGTCATCCTTCTTGGGGATGTTTAAAAGACAAATAGATGTGGTGCTTAAGGACATGGTTTATTGGTGGACTCGGCAGTGTTAGGTTTATGGTTGGACTCAATGATCTTAAGGGTCTTTTCCAACCTAAACAATTCTATGATTCTATAAATTGATCTTTAACAGGATGCCTCTACCTAGTGGAGCTCTGAGCTGAGCCATACTGTAGCATTGCTGGTGGCAGCAGGGCTGCAATGGCCCGTGCATCGCTGGTGATGCAGGTAGAGACAGGTCCACACGTGGCTGGGTTGTGTGATGATGGTGAAGCATGCATGAGATGCTACTAAAGGTTAATGCTTGCCACTGGAGCTGCTGAGCTGTAGGTCTGGGTCTGAGAATTCCCAGTGTAGACAGAACTTTAACTGAACACAGTGGGAGAGTTGTCATGGATTTCATAAGGCATAAAAATCACTGTTTCTTAATATCTTTGTGCGTTTCTGTTTGATAGTAGGAAGACATTGGGATACGTACAGGCTCAAAGGGAGTTCATCATCCATACACATGAACCTTGTTTTGGGAACCCAAAACATCCAAGCACAAAGAATAGCCCTGAAGATGTAATGGAGTAGTGGAAATGCCGGCTTGGGCTTTCGGCATTACTCTGAGTTGGACAGAAATTGTCTCCTTTTCCCAAAATTGGGTTTGTGATGAGGCTTCCCCTTCTCCATAGAATCTCTGCTGGTGTTGGTATAGGACAGAGTACATTTAGTAATGGCCTTGCAGGTTGTGGGAGTGGAGAGAAGAGGAGGAAATATGATGAAGGGCAGCCTTGGGGACAGTGTCTTTGCAGACTGCTGGTATCACCAAGCTCCAGTGGATGGCGTTTGCTCTGCAAGGGGAAAGCAGGCTGATGGTGAGTTTAAGCAGAACTCAAATCAATGTAAGTGGTCGTAGGTACTTCAGCAGTATGCTGCTGTTGTGGTTTTGGGGCTGGGCTGGGTTTTTTCCTTAACGGAGGTGAGGAAGTGAGAGCCCTGGCGAGCTGCAGGTCTGGGGCAGGGCTCCACTGCTGCAGGCGTGAGGTTTCCTTATGGTTGTGAATGTCCTGGGGACGATGCCTGTTTTAGCCCTGGTTTTGGTCAGGGTCTTTCCCCTTCTCTAGGGACAAAACTGCTCTTAAAGCAGAGAGATGCATGGAGGCTGCCTGGGAGAAGGGGTCTGGGCTGCCTGGTGCTCAGTGTGCTCCGAGCACTGCTTCATCCTGGCCAACTCCTTACGCTGTAACAGCAAAAAAACCCTTGTAATAGGAAGAAATAGTGGCAATGCCAAACTGCTGAAGTTGCTTGCTGAATGTTATCGTATTTGAGGCAACTAATCTAGCTGAAACAAGCAATTGGGTGGCAGTGGTATTTGATGCAAATTTGAGTTCTTGCTTAAATGACACCAATTCTGGTGTTCCCTGCATGGGTCCTGGCTCTGGAGTGTCCCCAGCACTGCAGAGGCCACCAGGATCCTGGCATGAGACAGTGACAGCTCTCAGGATGTCCCATGGTACTGTATGGGGAGAGCAGCGCTGCTGACTGTTACAAGGGCTGGTTGCAGCCAGGGTTTGTTTGCAGGCTGAATGTGCCCCTTTTAGGTAACGTTGTGCACAGCCTAGCAGTCTTCTGATTTTTTTTTTTTAATAATGCATTGTAGTTCTTCAGTAAAAAGAGCTACTGTTCCCTCTGCTACAATATCCCCTGGTGAAATACCAGTAGCATTACACTGAGTTTGTCATCGCTATTTCTGAGGAGTAAAACCGAAGGGAGAGGACTTGGTGCCGGGAACCGCATCCCCTGGCAAGACTCATCAGAACTAAGTGCCAATATCCCTGTGGAAAATCCGTTTGCCAGAGTCCAGTGGGAAACTGGGCTTGAGCAAAATGTGCAGGAGGTAAAAGGAGCCCAAACTAACAGTTTTTTAGAGGACAGAGGCTGTCAAGGGCAGGAAACGGGGAGTGTGTGCTGCAGTGGGGCACAGGGCACGGTGCCAGACCGGGATCCACATGGCTCCTCTCTGGTCCTGAGCAAATGCAGCATGAAATGGAGGGCTGCTTGAGGGGCCCTTCTGCTAGGGGAAAGTATAACAATGTTGTAAGTGAAACTCTTTTAATGGAAAAATAATGTTCAGTTCCACTTTGGCTTTAAAAGCTGATCAGGACCTCATGGCTTTTGCTGCTGCCTTTGGCTGCAGAGGATTAAAAGGCATTTGTTGCCTCCCTTTTGCATGGCCACATGCCTTGTTTTTCCAGGGGGGTGGCAGTTCTTCATCCTACTCACTGTGTTGCATGAGGAGATTACTGCTGGGGGGAAATAAAATGTGGATAGCCTTGCTGATTTCCCCCCCCGCCCCATGCCTCCTAAATGGTTGCAGCAGCTAGCTAATCCTCTCCTGGCTACTTGGAGCTCTAGGACTACTGTGCTGGCAGGAGCACAGCAAAAGGATGCAGAAAGCAGGAACAAGCCTTGTGGGAAGCTATTTACCCTGAAAGTTCCAAGGGAGATGCTGGAGACCTTGGTGTGCAACAGGGAACTTACTCTTGGACTTCTGTTGCATGTCTCCAGGCTCTGTGGAGCATCCATCCACTGGTGGTGTTGTGGGGGCAGGCTGGCAGTGCCAGTGGTGTGGCAGAGGTGTAGCGGATGAAGGAGGGATTCCAGCAGGAGAGGTAGGACTGAAAGCGCAGAGCACAGAGGCAGGTCCCTCGTGAAGGGCAGGTGACTTGGTTGCCAGCATGGCAGAGACCTGCAAAGCTTGGTGGAGCGCGAGAAGCAAATTCCAGACCTCTTTCTGCTCCTTTGCTTGGAGGGCCTGATGTGTGCTGGGCATAGTGAGATAGCTGAGCATGCAGTGGCCGCTGGAGAAGCATTAATGTTGTCCTGGGTGTTTTTGTGGTGTTGTGGTGAGACTTGTAAGCCCAGTGCTTACAATCACACCCTGAAGTCCTGGCCTTCCCAAGCTATGCATGGCATCTCAGTCTCTTCTCCCATCTTCTGAGAATCTACATCTCAGCCAATAAACCATTCCAGGCTTTTTTTTCTGCCCCCTCTGAAACATCTGCTTTGTGTACTTGCGTCTGCACAAACAGCCCTTTCTGAAGGCCGCGTGAAGGGTACCAGAAGGAGGGAAATAATTTGAAGCAGTTCTAAAAAAGAAATTAGTCTTTATGCTTTGTTGCTCTCTGGATCACCCTTGCTTGTATTACAGTAAACTTAGTTTTGATAGTGTGGTAGGTTCAGTCTGGCTAGAAAGGTGAGTTAGTTGTCTCATGCTTCATTCTCTAGTATTTAGTTGCCTGGTCAGGGACGGGCTTGTGTCTTATGCTCACCTGGACTTCACCTCTGCAGCCTGAGAGGCTTCTTGTGTTCACCAAATTCCCAGGGTTTGCAAGTTGAGAGATGCAACTGTCTGTCCCCTGCTTTTGTAGTTTGCTTGTTTGTGCATTGGCAGTAATAGGCTTCTTCTGTTTCTGGTTATTATAATCTTGTTTTAGAGATTATAGCATGTACATTGTATTTGGAGAGGTTGGGTTAGTAAAAGCAAGTCCTGAGCTAGTGAGAGGATTTATTCTGGGATGTGCCATGGGGTTTTTGTGCTGCTTTCTAACCCAGTTGGGAAGAAAGGGAAGCAGAATCTGCAGCCCTGGATTTATAAGCCCAGATGGTCTGTTTGGTAACTAAACAGCCCCCATCACAGAAGTACCTGGACTTGTTGCAGAGGACTCCACGTGAAACTGCACCAGGCACTGCAAAATGTTCAGTATCTTAAAATGCCTAGCCCTTAGTATGTGACCTTCTGCCATGTTTTATGGAGTTACTTGTTGTCAGTTCAGATCGGCTCTGAAATCCTGCATAGGCTTTCTGCCCCAGTTCCGCACCTGGCCAGGATGCAGCCATCCCACCTCGAGCCCGGGGTAACTTCGGTTGTGGCGCTTGGACCTTCCCCCAAGGGCGGCTCCAGCCTACGTTAAAGTGTTCTATGTAAGAAGTAACCTAGCAACCTAGCACTAAACTTTTTTTTGGCTCCAATAGTCTCCTGCTTCTGGGCTGCGTGTTTGGAAGGGTGAGAACAGGTTTCCCATGTCATTAGAGGAACAAAAGCTAGAAACAAAGCCTTCGATGTTTTGGAGGGTGGAGGAGGAACACTCAGTCAAGTATCATTAAACAAATGAGTATGTTTGTAGTAGAGAGTCACTGCTGAAGCCTTTGAGCTCTTAGGTGCGACAGGAAATCTGGAACACTTGAGACAAATGCAATTAAATTTGAATAAAACCATTTCAGTGTGACTTATGTTCATGTTACTGTTTCCAAGCCAACCTTGAAGTTGTTGCTTTCAATATGTTTTTACGCTTTAGTGACAACAATTAATGGACCATTTGGAAATAGGCATACCTGATATTTTGAGAATACATGTAGAAATACCGCAAAGCAAGGCTCCTGAAGCCATGGTGAGCATAGAGTTATTACAGCTGTGTGTAGATAAGCCTTGGAGCTGGTAGGGTTAGTCCAAAAGGGTCCTGTACTCACACCTGTTATGTGGTACAGACCAGAGGAATTTCTACCACTGGTAAAAAACCTAAAACTGCTGAATATGAGTGATCTGAGCTGGCAAAGACATCCTGCAGTTTGGCTCCACACTATGCACCAAGGGTCTGGCTGGATGGACTGATTTGTTCTGGTTTCTTGTGAGGGTGGGTAGGGAAGGTCAGGGTCCTCAGGCTTTTCTGGCTGCCAGCTCTTTAAAACAAATTCTGGCTTCTTTCTTCTTCCTGTTGAATTTTGAGTGTTGGAAGGAAAGTTTTTTTTTTTTTTTTTCCTTTGCACGCTCCCTATGCCTGTGGCCCTCAGTGGCTTTTGGAATGAAACACAGGAGACTTGCTCCTCTACATCAACTTTGGGTTTCTTCTCGGTTCACAGTTGATTTGGAGACTTCCTCCTTCTCCTTCCAAAAAGGGAAAGTAATGGTTTGCTGGGGAGGGAATTCTCTCCTGCTTGTTATATATTCACATCTCTCACCTGTGGTGTTTCCTGCACCTGCAGAAAGATCCTGCTGACCCTGGGAGAGGGCGTCCAAAGTTGGCTGGGTGCAAGATTGGTGTAGACACCACCCAAAATAGGTGACATGCATCAAAAGTCAATGCCATGCAGAGCAGCTTTTCTTTTGGTTAAATAGCGGTAGGAGGATTTGTTAGGTAAGTGGATTTGTTAAATGGGGAGGATATTGTCATCTTAGGAACATAGGAGAAGAGGGGAGCTTGTGCCCATTGGGGAACTTGCTGGGTTCGTTTCAAGGAAACAATTGAACTGCTGGGGCTTCTCTTGCTTGGTTTGTGGGTGATCCCTCTCCTGTTCCAGTTCTTCAAATATGTGCAGGCTGATGGAGAACCATGGGAGGCTTATTCCCCTTTTGCCTTACATAGTAGGTTTGACTGTTTCTGCTGTACCAGGAAGAGATGAGAAAAAATCATGCTGAATCTTTTTCTTCATCTCCTTCTCAGAAAGATGTCTTGATTCTTGCTGTCATACTAAACTGATAGCAGCAGACCCTGCAGTGTTTGAAGACTCTGGGACTGAAAGGACAAGTGAACTAATATAAGTCAATCATTGGAATAATCTCCCCAGGGAAGTGGTTGACTCGGCCATGTTGGACACCTTCAAGAGTTGTCTGGACAGGGTGCCGGGCCATCTTGTTTAGACTGCGCTCTTCCTAGAAAGGTTGGACTAGATGATCCCTGAGGTCCCTTCCAACCTGCGGTTCTGTGATTCTGTGAAGTGCAAGATCAGGGATGCATGTTGCCGAAAGCATCTGCACAGAGTGTTTGGTGGACCTTTAAACAGAGACTTGACCGGCCACAGACTGCCTGCTGATCTCCTCCTGGAGCTTCTGAAAAGGCTCAGAGGGCAACATGCTCACAGCAGCCCTGGATAAGTGCTGCCACTTGAGAAATAAATAATGCAGTTCTTGTGCTGCTTACTCACAATTGACCATTGCTTCTCCCTGTAATGAGATCTGCCCCCCTGAGGGTATTTTAAAGGTTAGTTAATTAGGTGTAATTGCAGCAGAATAAAAACCTGCTCTGGGGTTCTGCCTGCTTTCTGTAGTGCCAGCTCCCTTAACAAAGTAGGGTTGGTTCCTATAAACATTGCTGGAGCCAGTGTAATCTCAAGTTATCAGCCTTCCGCTCAGACTGCTTGCTTACACTGTTGGAGCTGCAGGAGCAAAGTGCTGGAGAGGGTGTTCCTGGCTTTGGGATCGGTATGACTGTGGTTTGGATCACAGCAGCATTCTGGGAAATACGTTGCATGAAGCAACATTAAGTTATGTTCACATTGTCAGCATGTTGACTTTCTCTCAGCCCCCAGCACAGGGGGGATAGATGTGGTCTTAGCCCAGACAAATGCTGCATTAACAGGGATCAATTCATTTCAGCTGATCACGTTGCAACCCATTGATTTGGTGACAGTCTGATCTAAAGAGAACGGCTGTATAGCGGCAGCTAGGTCTTTGGCAGGTTGTACAGCTGCTCTTGTATTTGGCTGCAGGAGGCTCAGCAGTTCCAGCATGTCTGCACGTATTCCCAAAGATTAAAAAGTACAACTACTCTAACTTCTGTAATTAGCATTTAAATAGATAATTCTTTTTTTTCTTGAAAGGATCCGTTTAGCCTTAGAGACAAAGTGTGTTTTTTACAAACAAATGAGTACATTGGCTCATACCCCATGATTAACTGGGGAGGGTAGAGGTGCTGCATCTACCTTTGCATAACCATGAGGGATTTTTATGTTGCTTGTGCTTGCTCTGTTAAATTCCCATGTACCGCTTCAGGCCAAAGATCTGGCTAAATCTAAAGAGGAGGGCATCTGGCATGAGACATCTCCTGCACTTCAGAGTATTGCTAGCTAAAAATCCCCTCTATCTGGCAGTTACGCCAGTGTGGCACTTGGCTTCCTCTCTGCCTGAGTTCAAGGATTGTGTGACTTAGAATACTGTTTTCCCCCCTGAAGATAAAAGATGTTCAGAGCAGATTTGGGCTTCTTGCAAACCAAAGAGACTAGTTGGAGCTACGTGAGAGATGCCTGGATTTTCGTGTCCTGTCTCAGTCAAGCAGGCTTTGTGGGCCCGTGCATACCCAGAATTGGTCTGGACCTGGTTATTTGATGTAAACAAGTTTCCTGTGTTTAAAACTCCAAGATCCACTGGATTTTAGGACATTTTTTGGTCCTCTGTTTTGCTTGAAACTCCCCAAGTTGTAAATGGGTAGAGAAAGTGTGCTGGCACATGCAGTGGCTGCTGGCTGGCAGGGGTCTGCTCCTGCCATCCCGTGTGTTGTCGCTTCTTGAGACCCTTCTTACTGGCAGTGCAAAGTAGGCAAACCAATACTGCTGGACATGGCAAGGTGTCTGCAAACAGGTCCTTGTAAACCAGACCCTGCTACAGTCTGGGAGACTTTGAATGAGGAGAGGTGGTTTAAGCTTAAAGGCCAAACAGAAGATAAAGGCTGGCTTTGGGCATGTCTAATATAGTGTGGAGCCTTGCACCAAGCCCAGCAGAGATCCAAGCAGCAGAGTGTGCGGGCAGCAAAGGGGAGCGCGGTCCGGCTGGAGAAAATTAGAAGTATAGAGGCTGATAGAAAAACCTCAGCGTTGGATTAAAAGTGAAGTTTTATTTTCTGTTTGTAATACTTCAGCATCCATGTCCAAGCTGAAGATTCAGATGCGTGGGAAACAATGTCTGCATACACTGTGCTTAATCATGCAAAGCTGCTTAACAAATTACATAAATGTTTTGGAAACCTTTCTGGCCTGTTACCAGAGATGGTGAAAGGCTGCCTTCCCCTTCTGCGTACCTGGGGTCCTTGCATATTGAAGGGGTGGCTGCTTTCCTTCCTTATGCTTTCCTCAAAGGCACCGGGTAGAAAAACTGACCCTTGGAAGCTGATGCTGAAGCTGCAGCTTACCTAGCGTGGACCCTGCTTCCTTGCCTAGTCCTGCCTCTCTGTGTAGTTAAATTTGACCTCAAAGACTCCCATTTCTTCTGGAGGGGAAGAGACAAGGATAGGGTCCTTAAACCTATTAGTTTCCTGTAATATTCCATTCAGGAGAGAGAAATTTCCTATTGATAAGTCGTTTGGGAAGAGGTGGTGGTAAGTAGTACCTGGGACTGGTGTGCGTTTGTAGGACAGGGCTGTGTAGGTGTCAGGAGCCCAAGGAGTCTCTGCTCTTGTTTCATCCCTCCACAGAAGAGCTCTACTCCTTTTGAGCCATGCAGTGGGATGTTCTTTCCCTGCCTTTCAGCCTGTGACAGCTCCACATTCATGTGAAGGGAGCTTTGTGTGCACAGCCCGGCTTGCTGAGCCCAGCAGTCAGTGACAGAGGGGCTGGGAACTGGAGCTGGCCAGGATGTACTTTTGAAACCACGTATTTTCTCTGCCCACCACAACCTTGTAGCTGGAATGCCTGTCTGAGGTGGGGGTACCCAACCCACCCTTGGGCTCAGCAGTTGCTTTCAAAGCTCTGGCTTGAGTGCCTCAGTGCTCACTTTTTAGACTAAACCTTCGCCATTCTGCAGAAATACTTCTTAATAAATGAAATGTGAATGTGTTTTGAACCGCTCACAGGTGGCGGCTGCTTTTTGCAACAGTCCCTAGCCAGCGCTGGCTGCTGCCATCAGGGCAAAGCATGCAGCAAGTTCCCTGGTGAAAGTCTTCCTCTGGTGGTTGTGTTTAAGTTTCATCTGCTGTTTTGGGCTAAAATCAAGGCCCAGCCAGCAATAAGCATGCTGTGTCACCCAGTCAAAATCTGGACTGGGCTTACTGATTTTGTCGACTCTTTCCTGGATGGGCTGGTCTGTCCCTGTTGATGGCTCAAGTGGCCAAAGCATGCCAAGCCAGACACCCAGTTCAACCAGACTCTTGGTAAGTCTCCAGCATGTTGTTCCTTATCTGGACAGGTCTCCTGGTGTCTTTCTAACAGCTCTCTGGGTTCTCTAGGTTCTTTTTGCACGTAGTCCATGTGATTGGTCACTTAGGGGGCCTGAGAGTAGAAGTCATCTGTTAAGCCGAGCAGATCTTCACCCTCGCTCAGTTTCCCGAGACTTATCTTGGCGCTTGTCGTATTACTCAGAAGACTGAGACCACACATCAAAACCTTTCTGAGGAAAGGTGGGAGTAACTTCAAGGCAAAATCATCTGTCTTTGCTTATCGCAGCATGGATGAGACTGCAGGTGCACAACTTCTTGGTGGGAACTGCAGCCTACTTGCTGGCCTGCCTCAAGTATTTGGGGGTGTTTATCAGGAATATGTCAGTATTGATTTTTGTGTCTTTGGCTCCTTTGGATTTGCTTCCAGAGTCTGTGTAGAGTCAAGCAGTACTGAAATATTGACTTATTTGATGATACCATAGTGAGAGTAATAAGTAACTAGCTTATGCGGCATGGAGGACAAGATGTGGCCCTGATTTTGGCTAGGCTGGGAGCATGTGAGATACCATAGGACTGTAGGAGCTGAGCTCTGCCAGCTCTTCCTTGTGGGGTGCCTGACTGCTGTGGCCACTAGAAACCTCCCACATTCATTTCACCCCTCAAAAGAATTTATTTTTGGAAGCTGATTCAGCCCCAGTCTCTGCCAGAATATGAAGGAAAACTTCTGGCAGGCTCAGGGTGGTTGGGTGGCCAGTGCAGTCCTTGCTGCGTTCGGAGATAAACACTTGAAACAAGGGCAGTGGATATCTTGTTCTGCTGAATCCATCTGCTATGTGGTGGTGACATGGAGCATCCATAAGGTAAACAGAAAAGGCCTGGAGCTTTCCTTTCCTTTTCCTCCAGCCTGCTTCACAGGGCCACTCACAGCTGGGGAATCCCTCACCTCCCTGGAAAACTTTCATTGTGTGGCTGCCAAGCCTTTGTGTTTATTTGAATTTGGAGTTGTCAGTGTTGGCTTAGTTGAGGCTTGAAATCACTGATTTCACTGCATCGAAGCAAGGAGCTATTTTTGTGCCCTGCATGGGGCACTGTAACAGCCAGTACAGCAGTATGGCATGGTGCTGGCATACAAGCTTGGAGGTGGCTTGGTCAGAGCGGCTGTTGGATATGGGTGTTGGTTGGCAGCAAATCTTGTTGGTTTTGGAAGATGAAACACCCTGCCAGTGTGCAGAGCTCTTTAGTACAGAAGAAAACGTAGTAGTGTGGTTGGTACAATGAGCAGTTCTTGTTCTGTTGTTGAGATGCCAGATGACCTCCCTCTTCCTCCCCAATCTGCTTCCCCCTCTGTGTCCCTAAACATGAGAAATCCCTTACAGACTTGTGCCAGGAGCTCGTTCCAGCTTCAGTCCAGGCTGTGCCTTGTCCCCTGCACAGGGGCCAGCAGGGCCCCACAGGCAGTTCTCACCACCAGTTCTGCTTCTGCAGGCTCTTGTCTGTACTCAGCTTAAGGTAGATTGACTTAAAGTAGGTTAAATCTCTCACTTTCCACCAGGGTTTAAATCAGCTATTTAAACCACATCATCCTCTTTGACTTTCTAATGCTCTGTATTTCTAGCTGCTCTTTCTTTTGAGATGAGTTTGTAACCAGCTACAAACACACACGCTAAGCAAAACCTTTATTTTGAACATTTCTTGCTGGCCAAAAGAAGGTACCTGTCTGTGACTGTGGCTTGTATCTGCCTGTTTTTAGGTTAACGTTGCAGTTTGGCAGAGTGTTAAGTTTTGTTTTCATGCTAATAGGAGTGTGGTTTTAACCACTGCACTCTTGCAGATTAGTTTTCGGCTAAAAAACCAAACAGATCTGTGACTTTAGAACTGCTAAAACGGTTTGAGGACCTCTGTTTGGCACCGTTCAAGATGTTAATGTGTATTGTCTTGAACAGTGTGTGTGGTTCTGGCCCTTATCTTCAAAAAGGATGGGGGGGCTGGAAAGGATGCAGGATACATGATTAAAATGGCCAAGGGGCTGGAGTAGGTGCCTTGCAAGGGGTGGGTGGACAGGCTGGGACACATCAGGGAGGAGAGTATGGACGTGAGCAGTCACACTTACACCTTACCACATGCTGCAGAGGTGCAGAGAGTTAAAAAAAGTCACTCCTGTGCAGAGCAAGTAGTGAGCTTCTGGAGCTTGCAGCACCAGAGGTGATTGAGGCAGGTTCAAGCTCTCATGGGCTCTAAAGGGCTAGGGCAGAGATATCCTTACCAGCATCTGTGGCTCTGTCAACTGTGGAGATGCTGGGTGCTGGCCTGCAAGACACAGCCTCTGCTCTCCCTGGGTAGCTTCTCGCAGGGGCTGGAGGGACCAGGCAGGTACTGATGTTTTGGTCCTCTATGTGTTGTCAACTCCTCTGAGTGTCAGCAGCCGCACACACTCAGTCTGGTGACAGGAGCATTGTCTTAATCAGTTATTTATTGATCAGAGTTCCTTTTAGGCCTGGACAGCAAATACAGGTGGATTTGGATCAGCACAGATATACTTCCATGGGCTTGAGCTTCATCAGCTGCATGGCTTTTGTTTGTTTGCCTCGGTAATGTCCGGGTTGTGAAGCTTTAAGAAACATTCCACTGATGAACATGAGCAGCAGTGCCCAGGTAGCCAAGGAGACCAACAGCATCCTGGCTTGTATCAGAAATAGTGTGGCCAGCAGGAGCAGGGCAGTCATCGTGCCCCTGTACTCAGCACTGGTGAGGCCGCACCTTGAATCCTGTGTTCAGTTTTGGGCCCCTCGGTACAAGAAGGACATTGAGTTGCTGGAGCGTGTCCAGAGAAGGGCAACGAAGCTAGTGAAGGGTCTGGAGAACAAGTCTGAGGAGGAGAGAGTGGCTGAGGGAGCTGGGGGCAGCCTTGCCTGGCATGTTCCATGTGCCTGGATCTATGGATCCTGGATCCATGGCTGGATCTTTACAGAAACTGTACTTCAGAGTGTGACATAATAATCACTTACAAGCTTATCAATTCTGATTAAATGTCACTTGCATTTCTGTTATCTATATATACAGATAACAAATTAAGCTACAGCTTTTGAACTGAAAGAAGCTGCCGGATGCATTAACTAGAACAGACACATTCCTGAGAGTTGCGTTTGTTAGTCTAAAATACCTTTGTTTAACATACAAGAAGCCTGACTCATCCAAGTCAGCGTGCCATGTGAGTTCAGCAGTTTTGATATCTGTCTACCAAAAAAGTTCCCCAGACAACTAGAAAAGATGCTTGTGTTTAGTCCCTGTTCATGGTGAAGTAAGCTGGCCTGTGGGCAAGCCTGTGCCATGCTGGGGCTTGGGGGTTTGTCCTGTGGCAGCCCTGGAGAGGCACAGACTAATGGATTTTTTTAATGGTCTCAGTCTTGTAGTTTCCTCTGTGCCGGCAGCGTGCTCACCACTTCTGTGGGGAGGTGGGGTGTCAAAAGCAGATACTTCTCCTGCCTCCCCAAAATGTGTTAGAAACCACACAGACACATGGGTAAACAGCTCTGAGTGTGTCGCAGATGTGATTTTTCCTGTATAAACACAAACCTGCATTTAAGAAAAACAAAGAAAGCAAACACCACCACCACTCCTGCTGACGCATAATGAGTCAGGCAGCTCTGAGCACCAGGGGTGGGTCTTCCACACCATCAGCTGTTAAGTATCCTTTTAGATGCAAGATTTCTCTCCCTGGAAGGGAGTTTTGCCATCTTCTTCCTCAAGAACAAACCAAATCTAAGAGATTGCTCGAGTAAGTCAAAAGACAACTGGTTGTGGTCATGAGAGCTGAACAAATCTAGCACTGCAGACTGCCTGAAGAATTCCTCCTCTGTGTCCGTTCTAAAGAAGGAGGAGAGGTTGATGTGCTTGGCAGGGCAAGGGCAGCGGTGCCAGCAGCTTTTGAGTACGGAGCTGACTGTGCAATTCCTTCTTTCACTTCTTAAATGCTGCTTGCTCCTGGGCTGGTTTCTTAGCTGAAGGTTGTAGCTCTAAAATATACAAAGGTGCCGTGCCTCTATGTCTTAAAATGAGGGTTTGCTTTTTTATTAAAGCAGAAAAAATGTCTGATTGTCTCAGCTTGAGAATCATTAGTGGTATAAAGGGGTTTCAGAAGGGCAGGCTTGTGGCAGCCTGGAAGGAAGGAACCAAATGCACCTTTTCAAAGGCTTTCACTGGACCGTGAGGAATGACTGCAGTTTTGCCCTCAAACTGTAGCCTGTTCTGTCTGAAGTGCCCAGATCATCCTCACCAGGTCTCACAAGTGTCCCTCGCTCCATGCGCGTGCCTGCTCCGGCACCTGCATCCTAATCCTCACTAGGTGATGTGATTCCTTCCCCCTTGGGCATTGTCTAATTGCGAAAATGTTTCAATTATGTGGCCTAAATTTGTAACATGGAGCAGTTCATTATCACTGAATCCTCTTAATTGGGCCCTCCTACTGGGCAGCCTATTACTAAGTTTTCCCAGTTAAGACAGGACCTCTTTAAAAAACATAAACAAATCCCTGGCCGAGAAGGACCATGTTGCAAGAAATACTGCCCTAACCTATGTTTCAAAACTAAGCAATAGTTTCAGTACCAGCCAAGTACTAGTTAACCCTTCTGTACTGATTACTTATGTTCCCTTCAAGGAGAACAGCCACAGTTTGGTGTCAGTTTAAGAAATTCACTGCTGTTAGCTCAAATCCTTTTCTTGTGAGGAGTTAAAATTTGTCACAAGGTGCTCCTCTGATGGAAGATACTATCTCCCCAAAGGGCTCTATGGGTAATACTGCTTTTGTGTTTGCAGGTAAAGGACCTGACAAAGTACCTCGATCCAAGTGGACTTGGAGTCATCAGCTTCGAAGATTTCCATCGGGGGATCAGAGCTATCAAAAATGGAGGTGAGATTGCTGCTGTGCTGTGAGGGAGACACCAAATTTAATGCCATGGGTTAACTGGGCTGAGAAGTTGCTTGGTGAAAACAAACTGGGTTTGGTTTTCTTGAAAGTCACTATTCTGTTGGTTGGAGACGGATGGGGAGAGATTGGGTGCATGTAATAATAGAGGTGAAAAAGGGCGTACAGCAGTTGTGGTGGTGGCTGCATGTTTTCCTATTTATCAGGAAAGTTCCCTCCTGAATATACATTGGAAACAGAAAAGCCACCGAGGGAGAAATCCCTTCTTGTTTGGTGTATGCTCTCACCTATGGTTTTGTGGGGGTTTGCTGCTCTGGCAGAGTGTCTCTTGGCTGACATGCTGCTGGAGATGTCTGTCTGTCTGCTGCAGAGTGTAACATCTTCCAAACACTGGGCAGTAATGCATTTGCCTTCACTCTATTTGGAGGATCAATGTGCTCAGCTAATTTCTAGCAAGAAGCATACTGAACAAGAGCTTTGGATTCTCAGACGGGTAGGTATTCTTTAAACAGGCCTGTGACAATCCCCACATTGCTCTTGATGGGCTCGTTGTGAGTACTCCCAGAGCAGTAGCTTGGCAAAATTAGAGTATCCTTCTGGCTGGTTGGCATTTGACCTTCTTTGCTGAAGAGAAGATGTTGTGTTTTCAATTTGGGATTCATCTCTAATGTAAGTGTTAGAGGGTCATTTTGGAGCGAGTGTGTTGTGAAGGCAGGGTGTGAAAAATATTGAAAGCCTCCTGCTGAGCAGATGTAATTTTAAATGTGTAAATCTGAATTATCATACTTGCACGTCAATCAATTCCGTGCACAGCAATGCTTATCTTAAACTTCAGCGTTGCTTTCACACAGTGATGAACATGCACCATGTTGTTAGCCCTGCACAGTGAGCATGCTTTTGAGCGCTGATACAAGCAAAGACGTGAAAAGTCCGATGATTCCTATTCAAATCATGTTTCATGAGTAGAAAACCCTCAAAGTAGAAGTAACTTCTGTTTTTCTGTCAGTTGTCCATCCCTCCTGCTCCCCCCTCCCAACCCCAGCTTATTTGCGCTCAGGATTGTAGTGTTTCCCAAGTTTTTGCATCTGGTGTGGCTTGATAGTGCAGCTGATTCCCAGTTCTCATGATGCAGGAGGAAATGTGGCACGCTATTAATTTGTAATAAATTGTTATTGCAGTAGGCTGTGAAAGTTGTCTTGTATTTCTCTTCAATAATTTGTTGCTCTGCTATTGTGTTATATTTAATTGAATGGAAAAAGCAGATCCAGACAAAGCTTTTAGGATCCCTATTTACTAAACTTGAAAGAGATTGGTTTGTGTTTATTACAGTCGCTAAGAAAGGCAGAGCTCTCTAACGTTGCACAGCATTAAACAGCTATAAAGGAAACTTAGGGGTGTAGGGTACAGAGAGAGTTCTTTGAGTCTCACCAGCTGAGCAGTTGCTGATGTTGAAGGGATCTTGAGGATTTGCTGTTACTGCTGAGACAGTCAATATTGATCATCCCTTTGTAAAGAAAGCTTATGCTTGCTGCTGGGTGTCCCTTTCAACAAGGTTTTGTTAATTAGCTCGGCCTATTTTTAGCCAGAGATGGTTCTGTTGCATTTCCTGGTACTCTGTAGTTCTTTTGGTCAGTTGCTGAAGTGAGACCTGATGTAAGCGTGTATCTTGCAATGTCTGCCTTAATGTAGGTAAGGGTTTATTTCTGAAGATGCTCCTCTTTTCTCTCCCTCCCCGCCCCGAGACCTTCTGTGGAGAATAGCTGTGATTTTTACGCAAGCTCCTGTGGTCTAGCTTGGCAAACTGAAGGTGCAGTTACAGAACTAGAAACGCTTGCATACTCAGCTGCTTTCTTTACAACTGCTTTCGCGTTCAACTGGCCTTTGTGTCCAGGGAGATTACTAAACTCCTTGGTCCTATTCCTGTGCCAGCTGTTTGAAGTATGTTCCTACTGGCCAAGGAACACGCTGATCTAGGACTACTCAAACTTGCCTCAACTTTCAGCGCAGAGCAAAGCACTGTTTAACCACTCAGACAGCAGTGAAAGACATAATGCCACCTCTCTGCTGCCATGAAACAACTCTGTCGCTGCCACTGTAACCTTCTGTCTGGACAGGTAATGTTGACTGGGGGGGGGGAAAGAGCAAAGTGACTTTCATGCTGCAGAAGCTGGATTTGAGACTGTAATGAGTCTTCAGCCTGTTGTAGCTGCCTTACCCTCTACCCTTCCCAAAGAGGAGACTTAAGATGAAAACGTGGTCATTGTGTATATATATCTATGCCTGCTGCATGTATATATGATTGCCATTAGAATGCTATGTTGGTGGAGTCTGGAGGGCCCTGGGGTCTCTCCTCTGCAGGAGATGGTGAGCCCATGGCTCTTGGGCTCCATTCTCGGGCCCAGCTCCAAGTGCTCATCAGGACCAGGCTAGCATGGGGATCGCAGGGGACTGCCCGGGCTTGGGCATGGGGAGGCAGGCTCGGAGGCACCACTGGGGCAGCTTCAGCTCCTCGCAGCCTGCTGTGTTCCAGCCCTTCTTGCTCATGGGGTGGTGTGGCTGCTGGGACACCCTTGTCCTCCCCCGGCTCCCTAAAGCATGTGGTTTGCCTGCTTTTAAAGTTTTTGTGAATGTTGCCTGGGCAACTGGCCTGTCCTGCAACATGTAAATAGAAAAGCAGAAGGGGAAACTGGAACAAACATTGGCAGTGAGTCAGGGATGATAAATAACTCTGAAAAGTAGAATTTTAGGGCCTTGTGTTGTAAAACTTGGAGCTGGTAATGTAGTGGAGGTGGTAATGGTACTGATTTGAAGGAGGAGGATATGTTATAGAGCATGCTTAAAGAAGCCAGAGATGGTGTGTACTGCCTGAGGAATCCACAGCCAGAGGGAGAAGCTGGTGCACCTGGCTACCATCAGTGGGATCCAATGGGACATCTTTCAAGTCTGCAGGGGAAAAGAACTTGGGAGCTAGTGTGACTGCTGCATTCATCGTGCTTAGAAGCTACAGCTCATGGGGCGTCTTCTCTCTAAGAAACAGGTATGAGGGATTGTATGCAAGCCACGTAGAAAACACAGACCAGGAGTAAGGTCTCTGTCTACCTGTATGGTGAGGAGCCGACCATGGGACAGGGGGTAGTGAGATGGTGTCTATAATTTGAAGCCAAGGTGCCTGGAACAAAGAGCAACTCTAGTCTGCTGCATGTTGGATGCAGGAACTGCTGGAGGGGGTGTTAGCTGGCAAACATGAAATCTGGGTAGTATCAGACACAGCTGGATGCAAACAAACAACAAGGGTTGTGCTCACAGGCAGACTCCTTTCTTTGTGAGGGTATTTAAGAACCTTTTAAGCTTCAGACACCTGTTTTTTCTAGAGGCCTCTCTGTATCCTGAGCACATATTTAATGTCTCCTCTTCGTAGCAGACCAATGCTCTTACTCAAATTCAAAACCAGTAATGAAGTCACGTAATGCATGCCCATTCTCTGAACTGAAACATCTGTAAGATTTGTCTTCCAAAATAAAGCCTGCTGGGAATGGGCTCTGTGCAGGTACCCTCCTGCATGCAGGGGGATTGCTGTTGGTGTCAGTTCAAGTAAGTGCTGTGTCAGGCAGGGGAAGGTGCGTCCCTGGAGCTCAAAGCCTTGTCTGTCCCTTCTGCCTTGGCTTCTGATCCCTGAACAAAGGGGCCCCTGTGCATCAAGAGCAGACAGTGCATCCACTGAGAAATAGATGTGTTCTTGAGCTCAGGGTGGGGCCTGAGGACGGAAATAGTCAAATCTTTTTCAAATGCTTCAACTAAAAGCTCTTTGGATTTGGGAAGATGGAAAATCCAGCTCCAGAGCCAACACCCAAACCTGGAAGCTATAACTGAGTTCCTGTTTGCAGGGATGGTGGGCTTGCTGGCAGGCATGAGCCGGGGACCTTGACTGGGGGAGACCCTTCGCAGTGCCTGCTTCAGGGGGTAGCTGGTTCAGGAGTCAGCCGCTGTGCCAAGCGAACGAGCTGCAGCTCAGTAGAGAAACCCCTGTGGGGTTGAATAAGAGGCATTCAGCTGGATGACTGCGTTCAGCTTACCAAAGGCATTTGAGAGGTTTCCAAATGACAGGCTGGAAGGGAAAAGTGTGGAGCTGCAGAGAGAGGCAGGGCAGGGTGTTGAACAGCAAATAAAGGGCTGCCCAGTGGTCAGGCTTTGGCTGGGCTGGCTGGCTTGCTTTGGCAGTGCACAGGCAGGCTGCTGCAAAGAGCCTGTGTGAAAGTGCTGCGTTGCTGCTAATTGGAACTGGCAGCAGCATGAACTCGAGTCAGTTGGAGTCTTTGTGGGGCTGCATCACTCAGTTCCCAAGAGCAGCCCTGGGAAGGTTTCAGTGGGTGTATCCTCAGAGCAGAGGTGGCTGTTTCTGCAGCTGGCATTTCATGTCCTAAAATAGTTGCTGTGCTCCGGGTAGCTGAATGCCAGTTGGGAATTTCCTGAAAGAAAAGCACATATCCAGCCCTCCCCTGGGATGAAGGCTGTGAGCATCAAGAGAGGGCACTGCACATCAGCTCTCAAAAACAGATCTGAGTAATGATCCCAATGTTGCTCATCCCACATGCAGGTTGTGCTCCGCAGCCTTGCTGCCAACAGAGCAGCAATGTTCCCCACTTCCACGGCTGCACTGCTTACTTGCTGATCCGGCATCTTGGTGATGCCTCTGGATCTGATAGTGCTTAGAAGACATCTCTGAGATCATGGCTCTGGGTGCACACGAACCACTTAGTGCTTGTAGAGTCTGCTAGGTAGCAGGCGGTGGCTCTGAATTAACTTCCAGAATGGATGCTGGCTGCTGCCCTGGTGACACAGACCTGCTCTGACTCCACAGAGTGTTTGAAGGTGCAGAACATGTTGGATATCTGGCTCTGTCTGGTAACGTAAACTACTGTTTGGTTTGTGTGTAGGTTTCTTCCCCCCCCCCCCCCCCCCGTAGGATCTGCATTGCAGATGGCTTTTGCTACGCAAAGTGAAACCTTTCCTTGCATGGGGATAGTTCCAGAAGCCAAAGCTTATGTTCCCTTACACACTCCCAATCCAGTGATTATTCCTGAGGCTGTTTGTGTGCATCTTCAGTGGTCTCTCCTCTTCCAGACTGATGCTGGAAATCTGGTAGTATTTGCAGCAGGCTGCTGCTGACATCTAAGCATGCTTTCTCTGTGGGGGTACCCAGGCCCAATTTAATATTCAAGGTGTTTGATTTCTAAAAGGAAAGGCTTCACTGAAGCTTAGCAGATGGAAGGGAGAGCTTGTGTGTGCGTTTTGACTAAACTCGGTGAGTATCTGGCACTGGTATGAGCACTTCCTACGTTCTCATCAGATCTGCTGATCTCTTTATTCATGCAGCATTGGTGCAGTGAAGACGTTCCCACTGATGTTGCCTGTTCCTAACCCTGGTTAAACTATCATCGATTAGGGAGGCAGTTGATTTGATGGCTGAAGGTAGGAAAGATGCCTTTTTGTGTACAGCTGTCATTCAGGGAACGGGCTGCGATGAATGGGAAATCAAGATTGATTCATGAGCAAGAATAAAATCAAAATTGCTCTGATTATGTTTTTTGCTTTTTTTTTGCATTGCATCTTGCTCTTCTCTGGCATGCATATATATATATGTATGTACTATGTGTACTGCTTGTTGGGATAAGGAATTTGTGAAGATGAGTGTTAATTCTGGACCTGAAAGGACTGAAGAATTAAATTTGATTTTGAAGTTTATATGTATACTAGAAAGAAAAAAACCCCCCATTGTTCTTTGTAGATCAGAGTTCTCCTCATCCATGTAGTACAGAGGGATGCTCGTAGCACTGTTCCTGTGCTAGTTAAGTTTGGAGTCCATGTGCTTATCGTCTGTGACCCCTTCTGCTAGGGGCAGAAGCAGCCAAGCCCTTCTGGGAAGTACTGAACTTGCATGGTTGTTATTTTTGCTGTTGGTTTTTTTTCTTTTTACCTTGAAATAGTGGCACTTAAGTACTTGTCTTGGAAACCACTGAGCCTGCCCATGAAAATGTGTGAGGGTTGTCCATTGAGTCTATGTAACTCTCCCTGCTCTCAGGGGATGGGGAATTAGGAGTGTACACGCTAGTCTGTGATGGAGATGAGCTGCTTTGGTGGTATCCTGTGGTCAAAATGGCCTGAGGTCAGTCTCTATCCCTCTCCTGCAAAGGCATCTCTAACAGGAGAGGGTCAGGGGTATCTGGGGGCACAGAGGCACTCGCCTTGGAAAGGCTGGGGCTCAGAGCATGTGGGCAATGGGGTGGGACAGAGGTCCTCTTTGTGAAGGCACAAACAGATGAAGAACTGAGCAGGTGTGAGTCCAGCCCAACTTTCATCCCTAGAGGCTGTTCCGAAGTGAGGGGCGGATACAGGAGAAAGCCTCAGGGCAGGTGGCACTGAGGTGTTTGCTCTCTTCCTCCAGCCCACATCATACGGTTGTCCTTGGAGATGAAAAGTCAATCTTCCACTCCCAGGATCTCCAAAAGTCAGTTTTCTGTTCCCAGGAGCCCCAAAAGTTGTGCAGTGTAGGCAGCTGCTAGCCCTGCCTCAAAGGGCTTCATGCTTTCTGGGATTTCTGTTCCCAGATCCTCTTGAAACAAGGGGACAGCTGTACCACTGAGATACATACCTTTGCAAATGTAGCTTTTTTCTCCATGCATGTCCTTAATAGCTGCTTGTACCCCCACCATAGCTCCTGTATTGCTTCTGCTGAGTGAACTGCAGGCTGTGTGGCTGGAGGGCAAGGATGCTCTCGGCTTGCCCGCAGCCGGTGTGGGGCAGGGAGCAGCTCTGCTTCCTCTGTGATAGCAGCAGAGATGTGGGAGGTGAGCGCATGGCACTCCTGATGCACACACTTGTCCTCTGTTTTGGAATACTTTCACACTGAAAAGGATAACTCCAAGCCATCTCAACTGGGAGGAAGGATATTTTCTTCTTAAAAGCAAACCAGGAACAAAAACACCACCTGGAAAACTATTTATCTCCAGCTGTGCAGCTGCCAGGATTCAGCAAGGTTAAGTCTGACTACAAACTTAACCCGTGCTAGCCTAAGCAGGGAGATTTGGTTGAGCGTGGCTAACTGCTTGTTCCCCTTCAAAGCAGGAGCAGTGCCTGGGAAGGCAGGGAGTGAGGGAGATGCTCCTCGGCTGTGAAACCTGTCCTGCTGCTGAGCTTGGGAGCAGTGGTGAGCCAAACCGTACAGCCTATGACACCCTCAAGCTCTTTTAAATCACTATTTATTTCTGCCATAATATGCTAGGGAAAGGACTCAGATGCTGATGAAGGTGACAACATTTCTGGCTCACCATGGCTTTTAGTGATTTGCATTTTTCTTTTAATTTACGTAAACAATTGGGCTTACTATTTTTTTTTTTAACTTGGCAGCTGAGTGAAGGGTTACATCAGGGATGAGGCTGGCCTGCTTGATGTGCTCCCTGCTCAGGCATGGTGCACGTCTTCCCAAAAACAGCCTGGCAGATGACATACTGCATTGACCTACTTTCGGGAAAAGCACAGAAGTGTTGTAGAAATTGTGTCCGTAGGCCTCCTTGCAGCTCAGGGATGAGAACGGCAGGGAGTTACTCAAACATGCTGCCGTAAAACTGCCGCCTCAGCTCAGCAGCCCTCGGGGTCCCAGGGAATGGAAGATTGGCACAAGCAGCTCTCCCATTTTGAGAATTCTTTCTTTATGAATGTTTTGAGGCATGTGCCAGAGAAATTTTGCTGCATCCCATCACTGTCATGGAGTGTAACAGGCTGCAGGTCCAAAATACACAGAGTCAGAGAAAAACCTAGTTCATTACAAAGCTGCCCCTCGCTTACTGTGGCAAGCAGCTGACCTGGGATTAAATGCCCACAACATCACCACTTGCACACAGCTCCTTGTGAGGGGAAAGTGATACTGTCTAGCCAGATTTCTTGCATATTGCAGTAAATTAGAGCGAAGGGGCTGACCGGGGGCTTCCCTGTGCCCTCATGAAGTACCAGTAAAGGAAACTGGTGGTGGCTGCTTAGACCCTCAGATCATGACCCAAGCCTGAAAAAGGCAAGCTGGGGTGAGTTTAAACTGCAAATGAAAGGCCTAAGTTTGGTGCCCAAAAGAAAATTAATTTCGCTGGCAAATAAGAAGAAAAAGCACTGTAGGGACTACCTGTTTTCTTGGTGAGATGGTTAATACAAAAATAGGGAGCAGTGTTTCATTAGAGCCTCGGAGTGATTCTTAGCGTCCCCTCTTCTATGGAGGTAATGACTAAAAAGGAAACAAAGGCAAGTTCTCTTAGAAAATAGCCATTTCTCATCATCCCTCTGCTGTCTCAGTATTTCTCCATCATATGTTTCATTTTCTGACCGGAGTATGCTGTTCCATTCCACATCTATTGCTACTAATTCTGGGAGACTGGGCTAGCCCACGGTTTGGGGAGTGCGTGGGAGGAGGCTGGGCTGGGCTGGTGGCTCCAGATGGGTGGTGGTGGTTTCGGTCCTGCCTGTTTTGATTTCTCAGGTTTGGATGTTAGCTCCAGAATGAGGGATTGTTAATGCTTGACCCAACCCAGGAGGCTGGGGCATGTCTCCTCTGTCCTCACCAGAAATGTCTGGCCAGGGATCAGGTAGGGTTGGCTTCCCAAGCTTAGGTAAAGGAAAGTAAGTAGCCCATCATCCTGCCTCTGCACCAAACAGCAAGCCAGAGCTGTCAGACCATTTCTCTTCAGGAATCCAGTCAATCTGGTGTTATTCACAAAGGGATAATTACTCACCTACGACTTTGCTCCTCTGAGAGCTCTGCTCAGCTCTGTCACAGCCTGGAGGCTTGTGACTATGTGGTGAGCGTACCCTTGTGACATCTTTACAGACTGATGTGGCAGAAGCTTGTTTCTTCTGAGTGTTTCCTGGTCTTGCTCAACAGGAGAGGCTGTGTGTGATGTGGCTTTGCTGGGAAATTGGTCCTAATTGTGGAGCCACTGGGTTGGGCTGTGACGGGTGAGCAGCAGGTGGGCTGGCTCTGGTGGGCAGCATATCCCCCGCACTGAGAGACACTTTTCCCTGGTGCTCTAACCACGGTTTGCTGCTGCATCGCCATTCTGTCCTACCTGTATCAAGCCATGCCTCCTCCTGGGTTGGGGTGTGTGTGTGTGTCCGTCCCTCAAATGCCTCTCTCCTTGATGATCATCTTTTCCATGTGCATACATTCTGATTGCTCCTGTAAACCTGTTTAGCCAGTGGGCAGCTTATTTCTCCTTCAGATAGAAAAGACTCCTGCTAATGAGGTGACCAGTGCTGAATTTGCTGATCAGAGATTCACAGGACAACTGTCACCCATTGCAGCCCAACACGTGCATGGCAGAGCAGCTTTGCTCCCATGCTGCTCTTGTGACTTTGACAGTGGAGCTATACCAAGTCAGCGACTCATGTTCTCCCATTGCTTCTCCACTTGCTTGGTTTTGAAGCCTGTTTTGGTTTGCACGTAGTTTTATTAATGCAGTCAATACTTATAGAGAGGTCAGTAGAGAAAATGCAACGACTTCTAATAAAAATGCTCCTGCTGAGGCGGTAGGAACTAGGCAACATCATGTTTGTAACCTCTTGGCCCCTTGGTTCCCTTCTCAAAGATCTCGTACTCTGGACTGAAAAGGTCTAACGCTTCTGATAGTAGTGTTCCTCAACTGTCCTCCTTCTACTTGCAAGAGTGGTCATGCACAAATAATGTTGTTGGATTCTCTTCCAGCCAACAAAATGTTACCAAAACCTTTGAAAACTGTCCAAATGAGGTTTATTAAAAGTTTATTTCCCTAGTAATTAAACTAGCTTTGATTGAAGCACTGATGATCCCTGCTGGTGTCTGCATTGTGTAGTTTGTGGTTTCTGAGTGCTGCATTAAGTCCCTTGTTTATGTGTGTTGTCTTGGTAACAGCAGGAAGGAAGGGCTGTCAACCTGTGCGATGCCTCTTAACACCATCCTCCTTGCTTTGGGGAACCTTATGATGGAAAAAGGATTAAAACCCAAGTTTATAGGACCCTCCTCTCTTACTTTTTCCTGGGCAGTGTTTTATTTTACAGAAGCCAGTTTGAGCAAAAGTACTTTAAAAAGTACAGCTACCCTCTTCTTCAGTGATGTGTGGGACACAGTTTGGCTCGTTTTAGAAGGGAATTTTTGGCAATGTTGAGAGTTGTGAGGAGAAAAAGGGCAGGGTATTCAAGCATGTGAGCCTTAAGGAGCATTTTCCTTTTAATCTGCATAACTTTCAAGGGACTTTGGAGGACACTCACTGTACTTGACACTCACTGTAACAGACAGGACATCTTTAAGCAACACAACCATCACTTCTAAGAGATGGTTCAGAACTGTGAAATGCCACATTGGGAAGAATTTTCCCTGCAAGTATAGTTTAATGCCTCTTCTTCTCTTATGTATTGTATTTCCCCCCAAACTTAGGCTGAGTTCTGGTCAGGACCTAGCCTCTGATCTCAGACTCTCCGACTTTATAAATAACTTACTAATGGTTTTGCAACTTACCTTTTGAAGTCAGGTCCTTGGCTGAAGTAGAAGGTGTCTGTACAGTTGTTGGACAGTCTTGCAGATGGCACATAGATCCATGTGTTGCCTAAAGGCAGATGAGTGGTTCTGATACAAATCACTTGCCAGCACTCGGGTATTGCTTTGAAAGGGCTTTTAGCATCAGCTTTGCATTAGCTGTCCTTAGCTTGTGGTATGGCAGAAATGGAAGGTAGGACCTGCGAGTGCTGAATGCCAAATACCAATGCCTGCATGTTATGATTTTCAAGTGCTGTAGGTGTTGAAGGGACTTCTTTTAATGCTTGCATCCAGGCCATGGGTTCTTCTGCAGGCAAGCTGTGCCTAGATTCATACAGGCATTGCATTCATAATTATATTTAGCTGTGCTTGAAGGTAAGTACATTGCGGACATTTCTCAGGCAGAGGATTGGAAGCTCTGAGCTGCGGAGGACTGAACACCAGTTATGTGTTATCTTGATCTCTCTGTGTGGGAGCTTTGAGCTGGAGCCAGTGTGGAAGGCTGAAGTGCTTCATGGTGGGACAGTGCTGTCTAGCCTCTGCCCCAGCTAACGCAAGGGGCCTCCGAGTGGGTCAAGAAACAGCTTTGTTTCTGCCGGTGTTATCTGGTATGTCAAAAGCTTTGGTGCATCTGGGCTCCTGAGCCAGGGTTCTCTATTTTGCTGGCAGGGCCATCTTATTTAAGCAGTGCCACTTGTCTTCTGTGTACTTCTGCCCGAATCAGGTTGGATGTGGAGCATCTAGAAGAGTTTCTACTTCAGTGTACTCAAAAGCTTGACAAGAGATGAACTGCTGGGTGTCCCAAAGGTTGCATCTACATTGAGTGTGCTCTGGGAAGATAAGTTAGGATATTCTGTTGTTTGCATAGTTGCATGCACTCTTTCAAGAGGTCTTGCCTCATTCTCTTCACAGAACAGGAAATAAAGCTGTTGGCTGCAAAATCTATCTTTGTTTCCTGAAATGTAGAGTTCTTGAAAGTAGAAGCTAGAGTGAAGGAGACAGAGGACATCAGGAGGTCTCCTCACCAGGGCAGCCTGTGCTATTTTGGAGACTCAGTCTCTTGGCCTTTTCTGCTGGTACGTCACAAAGTGGCTCTGAACCACTTGGCGGTGGCCACAAACCTGCTCCTTATTTTCCACACCTCCAGCAGTGAGCCTTTGTTCCAGGCTGACACAAATCTGGAGGCATTTGTCATCAAGCCAGCTCAAGCACACCCTGAAAACACAGTTCAAATTGCTGAGAATTAAAAACGAGGACCCATATGTTAAACTCAATACCAAATCCTATATGTGTTAGCGGTGACTTCCAGTCTCTGGTCCATCACTGCAAGAGGCATCAATGCTCACCTGGTCTCTGAAATGAAGTGAAGGCAGCTAGATTTACGCTTCCAAAGCACTTGGATACCATGAAGTTAACTCTTTTTATTATGCCATAGGTGGTATGTCTAAACAAAGCTTGAGGGTCTGCACTGTATGAAGAGGATCAAAAGGAATGTGATAAGTACCAATCCATAAGCAATGATATTCAGGAAATGGAGGACTGCTAAAGTGTGTTAGTTGAGAGGGGCTCGGATGAGGGTTGTGTAAGCAGCCTTAATTCTGATACCGTCTCCTTGGGAGCCTGAGTTTGCCACTTGGTTATTCTGTTGTGTAATTTTTGGTTGTAAAATAATATTCTTCAGTAAGTGCTCCTGTCCCATTGTCTCATCTCTGGAGGAGTCAGCACGTTGAGCTACAGAAAAAGCAGGTAGCAGAAAGCAGCTCTTTCCAGCTCTGATCAGTGCTACCGCTTTGTATTTAAGCATCAAATTATAAATGTACTCCTGGATCAGTTATGGAAAGCAAAAGGGTGGATGGTTGGTCTGATGTTAGCTTTAGCCTGCAGGGACTAACAACACATGGGTGCTTGAGCTTCGGTGAAAGCACAAGACCCTGAGCTGTCTCTGGAAATACTGGACAGTGGCTTTCCCTCTGTCTCTTTGCTCTGTGTGCAAGATCCTCCTAAATGCCTGTAACTTTTTAATGCTTGGCTCTGTCTCTCTCGCCACCTTGTTTTCAAGCAGCATGCCCAGTAAGGGAGTTTGATTTAGATCAGTTGTCTTCTCTTAAGCCAACCGTAACTTCATCTTGCCTTTTCTGGGGTCTGTTTTTGTTTTGTGCCATTCATGCAGGTTCCTAGCCTTACTCCTATGTTGAATAATTCAGGTTTGTTAGCTGTGCATAATCCATACTGTTTAAATCACTTTGAGTTTGTAGTTCTGTGGCTTGCAGCAGTGTGTGTTGGCAGATGACTTGAATACTTCTGAAAGGCTCTGTTTTTCTAGGTCATTCCTATATGAAGCCAATAAAACTGGCTCTGTTTCTGACCTGCGTGTCACTATTGTACCCACAGCTCTTCACTCAAGGTGCCTTTTCACTGAAATCCTGTCTTCTGAAAGCAGTTTTTAGAATCTATTTCAGGAGTCTCCTGTTCCCTGGGACTTCTGTTTCTGTAACTCTATGTTCTGCTGTGTTTCTTGAAAAGCCTGGGTCACTATTGCACATCCGAGCCCTTTTGAAGCACAATGATTCTCCTGTCAGCACAACGAGATGGCGAAGGGTGCACCTCTGGCCACTGCACTCATTCACCCCCACGAAGAGCCCAGGACCTTGTTCTCCAGCTGCGTGTATGCCATACATCCAGGAGAGATCTCTGTGCAGCTGGCTGTGTCTCTGCTGTTGGCAGTGCTGCTCCTCGGAGTTGGACAGTTGCTCTAGAGACTTGACGGATACTAGGCAGAGGTTGCCCTTGGCTTGCAGCTGGCATAAAAGATGAGAGCGAATACTTCATCAGTGGAAGGCCATGCGGATGTGTTCGGACAGAGATGGTCCTTGTCAGAAGCTTTACATAGCAGTGTTTGGACAATTTTTTTTTTAACCAGTGGGAGGAACAAGGGCATCTTAAGAGGGAGATGCAGGATTTAGTGCAGAGGCATAACCCAGCAAGAAACAGGGCAGCACTGGGGAACACAGAAAATGAAGGGGCGGGGGGGGGGGGGGGGGGGGAAGAAAGTGCTGTGGCTGACTGGTCAGAGCTGGACTCATGGCAAAAATTATATGGCGGCAAATCTCCATCTCCCAAGTGGGTGGTGTAGTCAATGTGGTGGGCTTGGGAGGTGGTGATCTCAGTGGGGTTGGATGAGCGCTTGCTAGGCAACAGGAAGCTTCAAGGCAGGAATAGGAAAAGATGTCCACAGGATGCTGCTGCAGGTACCTCATAGTAGACTTAATTGGCTTTCTACATCTTTTTAAAGTTTCTTTCAAAATCACCTTAGCTTCACTGGATGATACAGTACACATGCCTGGTCTTACTGGTTATAATTACTTCTGTAAATTCTACACCAGCCACATTACGCTCATAAAACAGTGCTGCCACAATAATTGAACTAAAGCTTTATCCAGATGCCTGGTACCCTGCCCACGTATTCCAGTCAAATTAATGCAATTAATTTGGGAAAAAGACCTAGCATATAGCTTATAGCCTCTTTGCAGGGAGATTGTTGGGCAGTGAGGTTCCCTGTAGGGTCTCTTGGAGGCTGATTTTTTAGCTTTGAGATTTTTGGCTGTGCACTGATGTAACAGGACCAGCAGTGGAAGTGATGGATAGAGCTGAAACCCCAAGGGAAGCTGGTCACCGACACCCAGGTGTGAGGAATGAGTGCAGACAATCTTGCCTTGGGAGGGGACAGCAGTCCCTAATGACATCTGCATCCTGGGGCAAATTCTGTGATTTTGAGTGGCGTTGGAAAGAGGCAACTCCAAGTGTGCTGACCACATTGACCATCAAAGAGGAGAAGGAAGATGTCAGGTGAAATCAGGGATGGGTGTAAGAAATGAAAGTGTTCTTTATGGTGTGAGGGACATGGAGAAGGGGATGTGAAGAAGAATAGGATGTCAGCTGGGATTTGGCTTTGAGGCCCAAGGGGGAGAGCAGAGGGGACTTTGAGCACTTGTGCTCAGAAAGTGCCGCTGGAGCAAGGCTGTGCGGTGCTACTGCTGGTGGCCCACAGCCATCCTGTGCCGCTCATGGTGCGGTGGGGGAAAACAGGTAGCAGAGCCCTCCAGCTCTCCCCTCATGCCTCTTTCTGTACCTGGAGGATGGTGCTTTTCACGTAGGGAGTGCCAGTGAGCAGGAGAGGTCTCTTGAGTGTTTTTGGCTCTTTTGGACTGGAATTTGAAAGCTTAATGCAGCCTATTGTGCTGGAAGACTTGCAGGCAAGCTCTCCATGGCAACTCTCCCTATACACAAAGCACCATATGGCTTTTTCGGAGAGGGAGGGAATGACTCGAACAGAAAAGTCAACCTTTGTTTATGGTGGTGTTTGTCTTTGCTCTCTGACATGAAGCATGGGAGGTGGAAACAGCGTGCTGTCTCCTGGGCATGGCTTCTGCTGGCCATGCCACCAGCAAGGGTGCAGGTGACCTCTCAAATGTGTTTTCCTTGCTTTTTACAGTGGAGCTTGCAGTAAAAATAAACCCTGCCTGCACAAAGGTCCCCTCTTTGGGCTGTGTGCTCTGCAGACAGATGGAGCAACCAGTCTCGTGTTTGCCCCTACTTCAAGAAACGTTCAAAAGGTGGGAAAGCTCCAGGAGCACTCGGTTTGGGCAAGAGCTGTACAGGAGGCAGCTGATGTCAGGGAGCTGTTTGTGTGTCGTCTGCCCATGCTTTATAGCCCTGCTTCTGAAGGGAACTGGAAGCCTTCACTTGACTGTAAATTCTCCCTTTTCAAGTCCCTTTGGAAGGAATGAGTGGAATAAATATCTTTATCTGTGTCTGTAGAGAAGCAGGAAGCTTTTGTGTGTCCACTTGGAGGAGGAGGAAAAGGGATGATATAGGAGCAGAAGGGAGCAGCCTGTGCCTGGCTCTGCCACCTTTCATGGTGCTCTGCTGTTCCTGGGGCTGCTGTGGAGTGCCAACAACAGCACTGGAGATGGCTTTGCAGGGTGGGCACCAGTAAGGCCAGCTGGGTTGCCCAGCCGTGTCCAGCAGAGGTGTGAGATCAGGTAGCTGGAAGCACTGGCAGCTGCCCAGCACCCAGCCGTTTGGCTGGAGTCCTGCTGCTCTTGGCTTGGGGATTCAGGCATGCTGCAGACGAAGCATTTGCACTGTCCTGGGGCATGCTTGAAGGCTGTGGAGAGCAGAGCTGTCACCGGGGCTCACAGTGGGACATGCCACAGAGCAGAGCCCTGGCCAGGCGCAGGACCAGGGCGCTGTGCCTGCAGCCTGTGTCCCAGTGAGCTGATCTGCTCTTTGGATGCTCCCATGCGCATCACATCCACCTCTCTGGAGGTAGCCATTGCTTGTGTGCTGCGGCCTGTAGTTGGCAAGAGATGTGGCTTGCTGTCCCCTCTGTTTTGAAGTGACGTGTGTTGCCTTTCAGGAGCACTGTTTGGTTTTCCCAAAAGTGGGCAGAAGCTCCTCTTGGTGAGACCTGCTCTCAGGTGCTCCCATGGCTTTGCAGCATGCAGACCACTGTCCCCATACCCTTGGTCCTCCCTACTGTCAGCAAGGAGGCACGCAAATTTTGGAATAAGGACAGGGATAACTATTGGGAAGACTCCTCCCAGTTGTAGGCTCAGACCTACGGGCAGAGCTGTGCAGGTGGGGACAGGGTAACATTTGAGGAGTGGGAGAATACTGTCTTCGGATACTTCAGTGCTAAACCCATTGGTGAGGGTAAGAGGTGCCCTTGCCTTGGGCATTGTGCTTAGGCAGCAGTGTCTTCACATGCATCTCAGTGCCTTGCTCAGGGTTACACATGGGAACGCCGGCAGCTGGAAGCACAGCGCATAGCAGCACTGCTGCCCGGAGCTGTGAATGGGGAGAGCAGTAGGGATATTGAAGTCATAAATTGTGAACAAGAGCACCTTTCATGTGATGAAGCTGCGACCCTGCTGTGTGCTTACTGCAGAGCACAGCATTGTATGCTGGTTTCTGGAAAAGCAATTTGGCTTATTCCTGGTTTTGATTTACAGTCTAACCCCTGGGAGCCCCAGACCCAGGTTAGGGGAGGGCTTGTTTCTCAGTGCTGTGTGCTCAGCTTCTCCCACCCCCATGGGCTGCCAGTACCTATCCGGTCAGCAGCTCCAGTATCTCCTGGAGCCCAGACTATGTTTGCATTTAATGGTCAGCTGAAAGAAGCACTGGGGAGGGCATTAGGATGGGAGGGTTATTGCTTCAACCCAGACTCTGAACTCTGTCCCGTGCCCTGATCCCTTGACTTCATACTAGCCATACAGACCCTCAATGAAAAATGGCCCTTCTTGATATCTGGAGATGGACCTAAAGCAGGAGCCCTGGCTGTGACCATATAAGGGATACACCCTTTTGAGGGAGGCTGCGTATGATCCCGTCGTACAAACATCATGCAACTTATATGCCCCTTTGGTTTGGACTCGAGCCTGGGAGCTCGAATTGCCTGCGTTGCCAACCTGCTGGAAAGCCACCAGCATGAAGGATGCAGAAAGCAGACCCTGCTTTGTAGCTCTTCTCTCATTGTCTACCTCAAGTAACTGGAAAAGGAAAGCCTGTCCCTCCCCAAATCTGGGTGAATGCCGAGCTCTCCTAGGAGCACTGATATAATGACTCTCTGCCCAGCCAAGTTTATCAACATCAGACAAACCTACTGCCGCAATGTTTGCAGCTCCAAGGCATGTGGTTTTGAGCCTGCTATTTATTTTGGGACTGCAGCATCTGATCTTGATTTGGTGTTTCCAGCTTGGGATCTAGGTTGTGTGCTGGATCAGGCGTTAGCTGTTGCTTGAGGGAGCATGGGGAATTTACGCTCCCTTCCTCAATCGAAGGGCTTGGAGAAATGCTGATCCGCTGTGCTGCAGATGGGTGTTTGGGGGTGGGAGGAGTAACTTTTTTTAGAAATCTCCTTGAAAACCTCCTATTTTCCTGTTCCCCTGTGAGGATGGCTCCTGATGTAGCTAGCCACAGGAGGAGCAGTAGATGATAAAAGCTTTGGTGCAGCCTCCTTTCTCTGCAGTTCCCATGGTAGTTGGCTCTCGCACATAGATCTAATGTTTTCCCTGCCCATAGCAGGATTAAAGCCTTCTGGGAGAAGAAGATGATGTAAGAAACAGAGATAGGGATGAAACCAGGAAAAGGAATGGAGACCATGGTGGGGTAGGAATGAATCCAGGTCCCCCATTGGAGCAGGCAAGGGGCCTCGTAGGACCTCTGCCAGGGAGCAGCTATCCCAATTGCCTTCTACCCATGGTGGCAGTAGGATGCCTGGAAGCAGAGGTCCTTTCTGAAAGCTGAAGGCACAGGTGTGTGCAAGAGGAAGTTCTTGTTCTTCTGCTGTCATGACTCCCAAAGCTGTCCTTCACTTGAGGGTGTGTGTTTCCTTTTGGTGATTCTCTTTTATTTTTCTCTGCAGATCCTGACAGCCAGTTGTATGATATGGGATATACCCCTGAGGAGGAAGCTCCGGCCTGTCCTGATGAGTTTGATGACTTCGTCACGTTTGAGGCAAGTAGAGTGCTGTTAAATCCCACAAATGTCAGTTGTATACAGTGCAAGACTTGAGTACACGGGGTTTGGCTAGGGCAGAAGATCATTTGCTGTGGTAGGGCTCAGAGGTGCTTAACATGTAGTAGAGACAGATCCTCTAATCTGTGGGTGACTGGCCCAGAGAATGTGCACCAAGCATGTGGTGCTGTTAAAATTGGTGTTCAAGCAAAAACCCACAGCTAGTGCTGTTTTAGCTCACAGAATACCAGAGCATGGTGCCCTGGGTGAAAGAGGGAGATCTTTTTTGTGGTGAAACACAAGCAATGTGGGAAGGGTGCCTGCTGCTGTTGTGTTTGCCTCATTGCTGGAGCTTCTGAGGTTAGAGAACCTGAGCCTGATCTTGAGACGTACCAGCCAGGTGCCTACCTGAGAGGCAGGGCAGAGCAGTTGCATGTTGGCACTCGGTGCTGTTTGACCAGTAAAAAGCAGAGCAGAAGACAAAATTTAGATTTTTCTCTCTATTCTTGGGCTTGAACAAAGATGCTTAACTGACATGTTTGGGTTTTCTTTTTCCTTTCATTAAAGTTATGGCCTCTATCCCTCAGTTCCCTTCTGGCTTCCTTAGCACAGGAGGATGCTGCAGTAACATCCTGTATCCGCTTTCCCCAGCTAGAAAGGAGGAGGCTGTTACAGTGACCTGTTGGTCTGTGTTCTTGGGCTTTGCTTGGTAGGCTTCTTCCATTCCTGCTCTGCCTTCCAGCCTGGAGCAGAAGGTGCTGCAGGTGCCTTCAGAGCAAAGGGTCTGGCTGGCTCCCTAGTCCACGTGGGGACTGACTAGCTTCCTTCTGCTTTCCCTTTTCCAAACTTCCCTCTTCAGGTTTTTGTGTCTTGGAACTGTGGATGTTTTTATCACACAAATTGTTACTTGCAAAAGGGACTCCCAGCCTCCTTTATATTTGCATGCAAATATATACGTCTTTGCTTTGTATAGTCTGTAACATGTTGTTTTGGCCTTGTAACCTCTTAAAAGCCTCAAGCTATTGTTTTGCGTTTCCTAATGATAAACTGGATGTTGGGCAACCAGTCTGACCCATGTTAGTGAGAAGCACAGGTCTGTCACTTAAGATGGGTTGAAGCTCACACTTCAACAATTTATGCTTGACAGTCAACCAGGTCATCATCCCATTTCCTAGCCAGGCATGGGTTTTCTCTTGAACCAGTACGCTGACTCCTCTTCTTGATCAAGGCAACTGACCTGCACTGTCACCCTGCGCAAGTTACTTTTTACCTTAGGACTGCTTGGATGAAGACAGCCTGAAGGGCTGGAGAACCTGGGTTCTTCCCCCAGAAGGCTTTCAAGGGCATGTTGAATATTAGATTATTTTTCCTTTTTGAAAGATAGTTACAAAAGTGAGTGATACCTGTGTAGAAGGGGGACAGGAAGGCAGATGGGTTTTCATATTCTTCCTCTATCTGGTACAAGGTCACAAATGTGCTTTTTAACTGCTGGACTGAGTGGTTTAGAGGCTCTGACAGTCTGCGTTGCAGTGCTCGTGCAGGCAAGGGCTTTTGCTTTTTGCTCCTCCGACCTGCATCAAGGGATGATCTTCTCTGAGATTCAGAGCAGGGATGTTTTCTAAAGGCTAATTTGATATAGATGAGCTCTGTCAGTGCTGCAAGCTATTCTGGGCAGGAATACCAACAAGCTGGGTGTGTGCCCCACTGGGATGGAATACTTCTGGTGCTGGGCCATCGTTTCCTTGAAATGAAAAGGTGACCCAAAGGAAGAAGGTGACAAATCCTGAAATCTCCCTTTCAGAAAGATGTAAATGAATTCTTATGCTGAATTCAGGGTAATCATCTAAAATTCAGAGCTCTGTTGGTGTCTACATTTAATACGCTGGGGAAGAATTACCCTTGTTGTCTTGGATACATGATTCAAAATAATTTCCAGCCTGCAAGGACGTTGTAGAGGTTCAGCAAATGAGAACAAGATAGAGAAATACTGCTCAGCATTGTGAGTGTAAAAATAAATTGGTGTCTTGGGTACGTGTTTTTTTGTTCTGGTTTAGCTGAGCCGTGAGCTCCCAACCTGTGTTTTATTCCACATGTCCTGTAGCGCTGTACCTTGGAAAGCCTGAGCTGTTTCAGGGAGGGGGGAAGAGAGAAGCCGTTGTGCGAAGCAACCTGCTGGGAGCAGCAAATGAGTATTTTTCACTGGAGCACAGTGCTGCCCTCCCTGGCAGAGCTGTCTGCTGGTGGGAGGGCTTTGTCAGGTGCTTCTTCATTAGGTGCAGCAGACAGCTGCTCTGGAAATTCTAAGACAGAAAACAGAATAAATGGCCTTTCCCAATATGTATTTTACCTTGTTTGGATTCATCCAGAAGAGAGGAGGGGGAGAAAGCACCATTCCAAAAGCGAGTGCATTGCCTTTCCTCCGACTAGACTTTCCACACCATCAAAGAGCAGTTTGTATTTTCAAACGTCCCCGTTTCACACATGGGAAGACGGTGCACAGCAAAGATGCAGCTCTAAAATTTGCCACTATGTGGGACCACCAAGCAGCTAAACAGCTTCTTTCTCAGCCACCAAAACGCAACTGGTGGACTTCAGACTATGGCTGAGCCCCTCTTGCTTTGGCAGGGCTGTGGGACAAGGGAGCGCAGCTAGCTTTTCTCCTCTCAAGTCACACCAGAGGGCGTTTGAAAGGTGAGCTGAAGAAGTGGTGCTGTGTTTGCTGTGCTATAGTGCTGAGAGCAATTGTGGTGGTTGGATTTGGAGTATCAGCTCTGCTCCCCCTTAAACAGCACAAAATCACAGTGGCTTGAGTGCTTGGCTCTTACAAGTGTTGGGGCCTCGACAGAGCTTTTCTTCTTAACGTTTGTCCAAACAAGCGTAAACAAGTGCTTTAAGCAGTCTAAATGAAAGTGTCTCTGTTAATAAAGTTGTTCTTGGTGACTCATCCCCTCTTCTGGTGGCTTTCAGCAGAGAGCTGAAGATCTGTGGAAAACCCTGAGTACCCAGTATTGGTGTCTTTCAGTGAGCATTTGCTCTACAGAGAGAAGAACCAACACTTGGCGTTTTCCAGTAGGGGCGTAAAAGCCTCTTGAAGGGAGCAAGGTCTGCACTCCAACACTTCATGCAGGGACCTTTGTGATGTCAGATACTTCCACAACTTAGTTACTGGCATGGCTCCTGATGTGCTGTGCAGCTTCTGGCTCTCATAGTACCTTGCCAGGTCTGTCCCAGCAGACAGGTCTATCTGTTAAACTGTTTTCAAATAGGATTTCTGGTTGCATGGCTCCACTGAGACAGTGGCTCGCATGGGATTGGAAACGCAGGAGAAAGTGTGGTGGTTGCAGGGCAGCTGGGCGACAAGCTTACTGCTTTCTCCTCCTGCAGGGAAACATCACCAAAAAATAATCACAGCGCTTTCGACTATCCTGCTTTGTAAAAGCTATGTAAAAGGAGCTTGGAGTCTATCTGTCCAGATGCCTGAGTCCTCTCCTGTTTTCCCCTAGGCTGGGCTAGTGCAGCTTTGCTGCTGACTAACTGGAAGGGAGGAGTTATCCTCGCCTCCCTTGCAAGCTCCCATGAAGCTTGTGACTCAGTTCTGAGGTACAGGGATTCGTTTGCAATGTCCTGTGCGGGGGGAGAGGTGAATTTGGAGTTAGCTTTCTTTGCCTGCTGTGCCTTGCCCTGTGAGAAGCGCTCTCTGTCCCTTCAGCTCTGACTGCTGTGGGTGGACGAGCCCACTTGAGCAATGCAGATCGGGAAGGCAGACTCTCTCAAAATGAAAGTAAGCCACAAAAATTTGGTGTGCTGCCAGAGTTACACTGGAATTGGGTATGGAAATGCGTAATCTTAGGTGGGCTGGAGGAGAGGCAGAGCCAGCGCAAAGTTATACTCAGTAAAGGCTGGTCGGGAGCATGATAAACAGCACACATGCCTATTTTAGCCTGGGAACCTGGGCCAGCAAGGTCATATAAAGGACCTTTTTAAGATCTGAAAAGCAAGGCAGCCAAAATTCCTGAGAGTGAGGAGTGCGGGGGCGGTGGGGCAGGCAGGGAGGTGCAGCGTTGTGCAGTGGTGTGCACCCTGCGCAGGGCTGTTGCCATCTGCTGGGCAGCCGCTGTGGCTTCTCAGTAACAGCCAGGAAAATGCATTGCCCTGAGCCGTGTAGAGCCTCGAGAGGACTATTTTGGTTTCTCAGAACAGCAGCGCTAATCAGGCATGCAGCAAGGCTAACCAGGCGTACAGGTGGGCACCCTGCAAGCCTTACTCTCCCCAGGCACGTACCCTCTGGCCAAACATTCAGTAACAAGTTGTACAGCACAGTAGGAAAGGATCTGGGGAGTAAAATGGTCCTTGGTGAGCTCCCTCATCTAGTTCTGTGCATTCTGGGAGGAGAGGCTAGTCCTGGCTCTCTCCAGCCTGCCTGTCCAGAGGCTACAGCTGCTGAAAGAACTGCTGCTTCTGTTAAAACTGGAGTTTCTCTTCATGGGGAGCAATTGAATATAATGCTTCTTGACGAGCAAAAAAATCAGAGTGAGGCAATTTATATCCACGTAGCTGGATTTCTTCAGCTGCTCAGAGTTTCTGCAAAGGGGACCAAAGTTTGTAGGATTCCAGCTGTGCACTGGTAACAGAGAAGCTGTTGCTGAAAGTGCATGGGGTACCACAACTGGAGTGGGCAGGAGCTGTTCCTGGAGGCATCAACTATCATTCCTCGTGGCTTATGTTTTGCAGTGAGCCCACATGTATTGGTTGTACGAGCCTGCTGTAGACTTGCTGTCTCTCTTCCTGGTAGCCCAGTGGGTCTTTTGAGCCCTTCTTTCGTATTACAGGCTACCCGGGAAGTAATTTGCCCTCCCCTAAGGCAGAGAGAGCTGTGCTGTGTGAGCAGAGAGAGTATTTGGAGCATGTGTTCTTCAGCAGTGGACCTGCCTTGCAGTTGTCATCAGTTTATGTGAGGTTTTTCCTTCTCTGCCTCTCCATACCACTCTTACCAGTGGATGCATGTCTGATATAAAGGCCAGACAGTCTGAAAAGACAGGGTTAAGCTTTCCAGCCTTCAAAGGCAACCTGCCTCTGAGCTGGAGGGGCTCACAATGCCAGGGCAGACCTGGGGTTCAGCTTACCAGCTCTGCTGGGGACCCTGTAGGCTGTTCCCTTGCTATCCTAATGCAGGTATAAGGGTCTGCGGATCCTTTGCCATGCTAGCACTGCTGTACCACTGCGGTGGGGATGGGAAGATGGAGATGAGACAGCAGTGTGTGAAGGCTGCAAGTCTTTAGCCCTTGGCTCAGCTGTTCTTTACCAGTGCCGTTCCCGTGTCTCAAAGGTCTGCCCTCAACAGGCTTCTCTTCACAGCATTGACCCAGAAGCATCATTGTGGCCCAACAAAAATAAATCACAGATCCCTCTCCAAGGCGGCTGCTGGAGTTGGTGTTAATTTTGTCATAAACAACTGCTGCACTTAAAAACTTGTAGGTGGCCATAACTGCAGGGCTGTGAAACATGATGGATATAGTTTTACGTCTGTTCCTCTGTCCCCTTGAGGACACAGAGCCCTGAGCAATGTCCCCACTGTCCCCAAAGCCTCTCTGCTCTGCTGCACAGAGAGGCAAAGGGAGCTGCCCATCTCTTTCACGTGTGCAGAGCGCACTTGCTCTGCATGTATGAATGTGACAGTGCTGTCATTCACAGCAAACAAGTGGACGGTCTATTATCTCTGTATTGATTAGGCACAAGAAAATACAGTAATCAAATCACTGAAATTGCTGGAACAAACTCCAAAATCAGTCCATGATGACAATTTGGTAACAAGCCTGAAAATACCAAGGAAATTTAATATATTGTGTAGACTCAGTACTGGTTAGAGGAAAGGATGGGAGTATAAATTGAGCACGAATGTCCCTGAAGGCAGGACTCCAGTTCAAGGTTATGGTGAGAAATTTCTTTGCTGGGCAGAAAAGATCCTAATTGGAGTGTTTGCCTTGCACAAAATAGGTTGGAAGAAGTTTGGAAAACAGAGACCTTGAAGCCTTATCGTGAACAGCAAGTGTAGTTCATGAGACTGAGAAACGTGGGAGTTGGACTGCAGCATACCGGGCAGGCTGGGGCGTGGGGTAACAGCAGCATCAGGAAGCTGTGAGCAGGCCAAGCAGCATTGGAAGCAAAGGTGCCTCAGTAAGAGCTTGAAAAGTGAAACTAGTGGTGATTGGGGTTTCCTAATTAGCTTTACTGTAGGTGCATCTGACTTTAGGCTCCTTGCAGTGGTGCTAGACCTTCCCTGAAGTCTTGCAGCACACACAGAGAAGCTGGGAGAGCAAAAGGGCTGTGACCTGCTTAGTTGAGTGGCAGTCTGGACAGGGCCAGGAAGACAGCTCGGGTTAAAGCATAACTCCCCTGCTGCCATGCTTGTTAACAGGAGTCCTTGCTTTTTTTGGACTCGGCACAGAAGGTCAACTGGTTATCAAGGTGCAAGATTCTTCCAGTCAGTGTTGCTGAGTAGTAGGTCCTGGTCAGGGCACTGTGCTTCAGGAAGGATGTGGCCCAGAGGAGAGCAAGCATAACCTGGAGAAGATGAGAAAATATGATTTCTGAAGGTAATGGAAGGAAGGAAGGAAGTTTGTTTATACTGGACAGGCAGGACTAAGGGAGACTGAGGTTTGAAGTATGTGAAGTTTCTGTAGAGAGGAAACAGGAAAACAGATAAAACCCTCAAAACTTCTGGGTTTGAGTGGCACATTACAAACTGTGTGCTGTTGAGTATTTTGTCTCTGTACGCCAGCGGCCTGTGGATCAGGTCACCCTGTGGTGCCGGCTCTGATGGGGCTCCTGTGTTTGCAGAAAGCAGCTCCTTCATGAGGGCAATGCAGAGCTGGGGCAGTGGTGGGGCAGGTGTGTTTGTAAACTCAGTTATCGCCAACAGCCGAAGCACCAGCCCTTCTTTGAGGGCAATATTGTCATTGCGTATCATAAATTGCTATTTGAGTCACCTGAATGGTGATTGTGATTGCTAATCAGCAGTAAAGTGCTCCTGATGTTCCCCCAGTAAGCAAGGCAAGCTTTATTCGCTTTCTGTTTGTGGGTATAAGGAAGGAATTTGTTATTTAGTGCTTAAATATTCACCAGAAATATCGGGAGGGATGAGATGAGCCCTGGAAGCCTCTATAGGTCCTCTTCAAAACTAACATTTTTAACTGGTGATTGTTTCATGGGAAAAGAAGGCACACGCACCTGGAGCGGGGCAGGCTGTTGCATGGAGCTTCGAAGGCGTGCTTTTATTTTGGTATTCACGTAACCAGGAGGGCTGCGGTCACACGGCAGGGAAGTGAGCCTTAGCTCGCCTCTCCTTATCACAGAGTCCAGGAGGTTGGGAACAAAAAGCGCTCTGTTCAGGACTGGCGCTGAGTCGGTAAGCCTTGCACCCAGCGTCTCCTGGACTTTGCTTCCCTCCTGCCTTGCAGAAGCAGCCGGCAGCTCCTGGTGGTGTGTGCTCCTGCAGCTGGATTTAACTTGGGTGAGGAGGTGATGTTTCTGCAGGTGGGTTTTGAGTGCTAACGTGAAATTAGGAAGGATTGGGTTTCTAGAAGGAGGCAGGTCTCCAGCCCTTGGACTGTTCTCAGCCCAGAGGTGCTAAGAAGAGTGAGGTTGGGCATCCATCTGACTCCATACAGCATATTTAGGAACAGCCTTTCTTCCCTATAGTCCATGGGGTGTGTGTATATGATGGTATCTTCTTAGTCCTTTCTGCCTGGGTCTCCTGGGGGGGAGCTGGACCGGGAGGGATGGGGGCTGCAGGCTTTCAGGGCACTGAGGACAGCCTACAAGATCTGGTGTCTTCCAAGTTGTTCTTTTGATTTGGGGTTGATTGTTGTTCTGGTTTTGGGGTTGGTTTGTTTGTTTTTGTTTGGTGGGTGTTTTCGGCTTGCTCTGACAGATTGCAGCATGGTTCTCTTGCCCAGCCTCAAGGGGTACTACTGAGCGCAGCATCCTTGAAACCCAGTTTCAGGGGCTGTGTTGCGAACAAGGAGCAGTTGCCTTCGCCCTAGGGTGAGCGTGGGCTCCCTGGCTTCTCTGAAAAGCAGACATTGCCCAAATACGCAGGGAGAGGCAAATACTGTAGCCAAGAGGTTGGTGTCTTGCTACCGGTGGCAGCCTCCGATGTGGGATCACTTGGTGGCATGATGGGTTTCTGGCTGCCAGCACTCAGAGGCTGAGCTGCTGTGGGGTGTTTCAGGGTTTTGGGGGTGGTTGTATTAATGTAGACTCAGGTGGGACCATAAACACAACTTACCTCCCTTCTCCCTGCCTTTAGGTTCGTTTAAAGCCAATTTAAGTACAGGTTGCCTGCTGCAGGACTGGGCAGGTGCGTGTCCTTGGCAGGCTGATGCCACAGTGCCAATAGCCACGCTGGGGTCGGCATCACCGGCCAGGCTATGTCTACGGGGTGCTCTTCTCACCCCTTCTCCTTTTGGATGGAGCCTGTCCCACAGCTATGGTGTGCAGGTCTCCAGGCATTTGCAGGGCCAGTGTGATCTTGGCTTCAGACAGGGCAGCATTTCCAGACTGGCACTGGCACAGGGGGCCTGGCTGCAGTCAGCAGGCGAGGGTGTCCTTGAAGGGCGGTTCTTGTAGTCAGTCCATCTCTCCCTGTCTGTCCTGTGTGCAGTTAGAGCTGGTGTTCATCATAAATAGGCTCATGCTTGCTGGGAAAACAGAGTTCTTTCTCCTTTTCCTCTTCCTCTGCTTCCCTTCCTGAGCTTCCGAGTGTTTGTGAACAAGGACAGCAGAGCTTTGGGATGCCAGGATGGCACCGGGCACAAGCCCAGCGGAAAATGCCTGGGAGCCAGACTTTGCTTGTCTCTCCAAGGCAGCAGCTTACCAAAACTTGTGCTAAAGCTTCTGTCCATCACAGATCAAAGCTTAACTTGTCCCTGCCTGGACCTTGCAGGGACTCCCAATAGCCGTGTTTTCTCTCCTCATGCTCCAGTGGCTTTTTTTTTTAATCAATGTGGGTTTTATAGCACTTAACAAGGTTTAATCAAATGGTCTTTACTGCAATGTGTGATCAAAAGCCTGGAATGGGTGAACTGCTGCTGGAGAAGTCTCCTAAAGGTGCTTCATTGTCTCACCTGTTTTATCAGGGCACATTACATCACCCCAATGCTGACTTCATCCATTTATTTCCTTTTAGAAGCAGGAGGGCTCACTGCCAGGCTTTCAGATCACTAGTGTTTTGCCGAACACCTTTGAACAGGCAGAGATATGGCCGATGTCATGCTCAGCCAGGGCAAACAGGTCTGGCGCTGGGGGAAATACCTCAAGGAGGAGTTAGAGTTGAGGGTGGGAACTTGAGCTGAACCATGATTCTGTTTCAGTTTGGGTGCTCTGTGTGTGCATGTGTCCCAGTTTTAAGGTCTGAGGTTTACCTGAAGCACCTAAGGATACACTTTATTTAATAAAATACACTGATGCTGGTGACACCAACCCCATTCTGAATATGGTGGGGACATTCCTGGCAAGTGCTCCAGGGCAACTGTAGCCAAGCCTGGCTGTCCCAAGCCCACGGATGTCTTTAAGTATATTGTGTTGGGGTTTTTTGGTTTTTTAGGTTGGTTTTTGGTTTGTTTTTTTTTTTTTTAAATCTGGAAAATGTGCTTACTTTCTGCCTGCTCACAGAAATGCAAACTTGGCTGAATGAGAGATGTGGCAGAGGGATTTAAAGGGTCAGCACACAAACCAGCTGCTCATGAGGCCATAAAAAATGGCTTTCTGTGACCTGCAGCTGCACTTTTGCCCAGGGCACAGATGCTGGGTTTTGCTTTGCTTTATCAGGCATCTGGTAATACCTTACCTGAGTCCCCTTGTTGGCCTCGTTCTTCCTTGTGGCTTTTCTTGAGGTTTAGTTACTTAATCTGTGATGAAATGTAAAGCAAAGTTCTCCACGCTAATGCTCAGGAGAAGGACTTTGCTTACACTTTCAGCTGCCTCTTAACTCATTGACTGTGTAGGTTTAATTTTAATAGGGCACTTGTGTTTGAAATCGTATCTAGGCTAGTGTTTTAAGAGACACATTATTCTTTGCTAAATACAAAGAAAGTTTACAAATTGTGTTACAGGTCACCTTTTTTTGAATAAATAAAATAAATTGCTGCATATCTTCAGTGTGGCTGAAGGAGGATGCTTAATGTACTGTTGTGGTGGCTACTTCTGGCTCTAAAGGGTTGATCCCTCATGCAGCCTGTCTGTACTGGTATTTCCTGTCTATAAGATGTTTTGTAACAGTTTGATAGATAAACATCTAACTAAGGGCACTGAGATGTTCTGATGCCCTGAGCTGCTCAGCTCCTGGTTATGGTCCATATTGAGAGGGCCAGCAGTGGTAACCATGACAGGGTGTTTCTTAATTTACTTGTGGGTTGGGATTCTTTGGGGTTTTTTGGGTGGTTTTTTTTGTTTTGTTTTTTTTTGTAATAGCTGTCTTTGGTTTGTGCTCATTATAATACTTCAATGTATACTTAAATTTAAGCATCTAAAAAGGGGGTGGGGGAAAAACCCCAGCAGCATTCACTTTGGAGTCTGCAAGCGAAGTTATTTCCAGTCTGGCATTAAATCTTTTCAAACACGCAAAAAGCATCCCTTTGAAGCATGCAGGTAAATCTGCAGATGTGGATGGCTGCTGTCATCTTTCAGGCCCTCTGCTGCATGGGATCCCTGCTGCTTCCCTCCCAGCCAGAGCCATATCAGTCCAGCACAAAGTGCTGATGTTGCTGCAAGCGCTGGGGACGTGCGGTGCAGGCTGGAGATGGGAGTGTTTTTCCCCCAAAGCAAAACACAACCAGCGTTGCAACACAACATTGTTCAATACGCTGAAGCCTGACCTCTCCTAAACTTGGTGTATGATGCAGATAGCCTGGAAAAATACTCGAACTGCCCAAGCACACCTTCCTCTGGAGGATGGGGAGCTTATGGGCTCGACTCAGGGATGGTGCAATGTCCTCGTGACTGTAAGCCAGCTGGGAGGCCAAGCCTCCTCTTCTAAACCTCCTCTTCCAAACCTCCTTTGTTCTCCTGCTCCAGCATTAAGAACCTGACTGGTGTTTCTAGGAAGTGCAGCATAAATTCAGTAAAGCACTTAAGCAAGTCCCCAGCTTCAGGTATATAAGTAGTCTTGCTGGATTTATGCTTTTTTAAAGTGGGTGGGGGTTTTGGGAGGCTTTTGTTTTTATCTTGAAGGCTAGTGAAAGCTGCCTTCTCCCATGCTAGGGATGATGTTTACTGCAGCACCCTCTCTTCTGTTTAAATCAAGGTCACTTGAACAACCCTATCTTCTCCTGTACTGACTTTAGATTCCAGTTCTGTGAAGGTTTATGTCATGTTTAACTTCACGGTGGTGTCCATAGGTCAAGCCTGGGTCCATGAAAGCTGAGCCAGGCTTATAAGTGGGGCTCCTGTCTGTCTCCATCATCCAGCTGAGTCTGCTCAGTTGGCACAGGGGCTAATGAGAGCACTCAGCAGGGGTAAAGAAGGGGTGTTGACTTAGTCATTTTTTCTGCTCCCCAGTGTCCGTGTAGAATAGGAATGGCTGTTGAGCAGTTCTCCATCCATCCCTTCAAGGTTTTCAGAGCATCTGTACAAGTTCTTGCTATCCCTTTTTGGCTTTGCATGTGTTGAGGCAGCCTGGGAATCTGTGGGTGAAACTAAATGAGGTGTTAGTTGTGTCTTGAGCCACTTTGCACCAGTGAAAGCTGCAGAAGTTCTTTGGGCTGTGGACTATCTACCCAAAACAGGAGAATCAGGCCAGCAAGAGCAGCGCTTGCAATGCCTAGGCAACATGATGGCAGCAGGGTGTTTGTCCCTCTTAGTCTGGTGCTCTTCTGCTGTACAAATACAGCAGGTGCCCTAAATAGCTGCTCTTCTACTGAAGGGCAATGTCTGCAGCAATAAGCAGGACTCTTCCATCCTGCCGTGTATGTACCCTGCTCTGAATGAACAGCTCTAACATAATTTTTCATTCTGCTGTTGCAAGGACAGTAGTATGTTCGTGTATTTTCTTTCCAGCTGCTGTAATACAGGGCTCTGAGAAATCTCATTTTCTTGAAAATCCTTGGAAAAAGCACTGAAAGCTGCTCTGTGTGCTCTCTGGCAGAGGAAGAGAGGTTTTCTTCAACATTGGTGCCTGTGTTCAAAATGCTGCTGCTCTGCCCTGCTGTAGTGCTGGAGGGGGTGCAGCCAGCAGCTGAGCGTGTTTGATCCCGTTGGCTGAAATTCCCATGGAGCAAATGGCTTTTCATGAGCATCTTTTTTTCTTGAGGCCAGGCAGGAGGGCTCCCATCCCTCTGCCCAATGCCTCCAGTGACAGGATCAGCTGGAATTCAGCACCAACACTGGCAGATCCCACCACGACTGAGATCCCAGAGCCAAAAATGATTTGATATGTTCTGAGGTGTGCTGGGGAAATCCCATAAGTGCTGGGAAATGAGCTGGCACTTTGATGCATAATGAGCTTTTTGCTTTAGGAGGGTGTTTCTTCTAGTGCTTTCCTCCAAATGGCAGTTCCAGGCTCAGCACTGTGTGTGTCCAGGGAGGGCCATCCCTGCCCCTGTGTATGAGCAAGTGGGCAGGACTGAAGATGAATGCCTGCCTAAGGGGCGAAACTGGGAGGAAAACCCAGCCTTCCATGCTCGTAGCGTGGTGCCTTAAAAACCAAATCATGCTTCTTTCTTAGAGCCTGCTGCAGGTAACAGATGTGGTGAAATAGTGCAATATATTCAAGTTGCTGTTCCAGCTGAAGTGCAGAGATTTGAGTGTCCTGCTGATGCAGTCCCTGCAAATGAGATGCTGTACAGAAGATGTTTATAAACCAGCTTATTCTCTGTTGAGGGATGGAAGGTGCCCTTGTATTACTAGACAGGGGGAACAAGCACTTTAAGGGCTAACTTGTAGTTTTGAATGGTGGGGTTTCTGCAGAGAATTCAGATTATTAATGTGCCCTCTTAAATTGGGTGAAAGCAAAGGTCATCAGAACTGCTGAGTATGCAGTGGGTAATCCCTCCTGGACTTGAGAAATTATACTTGCTCACAACAAAATCTCCCTCCAACTCTTTTTTACTATGTATTTCCATAATCTGCTTTCCAGACACTGCTGTTGCAAAGCATGCGTGGCCTGAAGGCCATGGTACACCCTGGGGCAGCGCTCCATCCTGGGACCTGGAGACAGAGCAGCACCTGGATGCGGGATATGGCTCATGCTGCTTTAGGAGGCTGGATTTCTGTGCTTAGAAATGCAATGCAGCACTAATCAGCTGCCCCATACATGCGTTGTCCTGCTCTGCAATGGAACTGCATAGCTGTATACTATCTTATTTTTTTTCCTCTTGTGTTTTTTAACAGGCAAATGAGGTGACTGACAGTGCTTACATGGGCTCAGAGAGCACATACAGTGAGTGTGAAACCTTTACGGATGAAGACACCAGCACACTAGTACATCACGAGATGCACGATGAAGTAGAAACGGACAGTGCCATTGACTCCACCGTGCACTCGGAGTTCACGGATCCTATTGAGGAGCCAGAGCATGGGTGAGTGGGAGCAGTGAGCAGCAAAACTCACTGTGCGGGGCAGGAAACTGTGGCAAACGGGGAGCAGATGAGGACCGAGGGAGGCACAGCCTGAGGATTTAAAATAAAGCGGGCTGAGTCTGTCTTGCTGAAACTGGTTGGTTTGTTCTTTGTATTTGTAACTTCTTGTGATACCAAAATAGCTCTTCTTTAACAATAATAATAATAATTAGACTGCGCCATGTGTAGGCTGTTTTGGAGCTCAGCCTAGCAATCTCTTTGAGTTAATTGGTGCTTGCCTTGGGAGAACTTCTGTACCCTCATTAGCATTTTTAACCTCTAAAATAAGTTCTCAGATGATCCAAACACCTGAAATACCTGCAGTTTTTAATCTACCACTTAAGCCAGAAATGCAACATATAATTTTCAAGTCAGGAGGGGAACTCATCGTGTTCTTGTTTTTCCTAAACATGCATGTGCCCTTTGATGTGCAACCCCCTCCTGTAGTAACTAGTTTTAAACTTGTGCCTGAAGCACAGAAGTATGAGCTAAGATCTCTGTAGTGTGTCTGAACTGCTGCTGGCAAAACTGCTCCTGGGCCCGCTGCACTTCCTAGATTTTGCAGGAAAAATTGCTTTTTTGGGGCTGAAACTGGGATGCTGGGAAGGCAGGACGGGAGGGAGTAACTCCTTTAATAGTGACCCAAGAGCACCGGTCTGTGCTGAAACCTCTGGAACCGTCAGTGGTTAAGGTCTGTGAATGCACAGGATTTTTTTGGCCAAAACCACACCACCTAGGCCTGGTGCTTTGGTGAGTACTTACAGTTCCCATTGCTTTTAGAAAGCACCAGCCTTCCATTCCACCCCAACATCACATCTGGGGCCATCAGAGAGGCAGTGAGCAATCAGTACTGCTGGGCACTCAGTGCCGGGACTGAAAGGGTGCTGTGAATTAGAGAAGAAATGAGATTAGCTGGCTAGGCTCTCCTTGCCCGAGTGCGCTCAGCTCAGTGACAGTTAAATCGGGATATAATCAGTTGCTGAGCTCCCCTACCGGTCTCTGGATGGGCCATGGCAGCCTGCGTGCGCTCTCATCCTCTGGAGAAAATGACATGCCTCCGATTCACCTGCCTGTAGGTACAAAATACTTTGCTTGGGAATTTTTTTAATATTAGGTTGCTCTTGAGGCTTCCCTGCTACTCCCAGTGTGGGCCTGGGCAGGTCAGGTGTCCTTTGGGTGTTCTGTCTAGGCGCAGTGTGCCCAAATTCCAGGTAGCCAAAAAGTCAAGGAAAAAGTTCACTTGGCTTAAAGATTGGGAAGGCTTGAGACAGAAACCTCTGCAAATCTATTCCCCAGTTGTTATGGGCTGGTTTTGGTGCCATGAAACCCCAGGCAGGACAATAGTTCTACACTTCTAGTGCCCAGAGCTCTTCCAGGGGACAGTCAGTAAGTACAATCCAACCAACGCAGCTGGTGGATTGAACATTGCTTTTCAATAGCTGTTAAAGCTCAACATACCTTAGATGGCTTGAGATTAAGTAGTTATTTAGGCTGTGTATAGTAAAGATTAGTTGAACCTTGGATCTCAAAACTGCTAGAGCCCCCAGCAGGTGTATATGAAATACTCATACTATTTATTGCCCGAAGCATCCCTGGCTAAGGGTTTCCAGATGCCCGATCAGATCTGCTTCTGTATGGTGCTCACCAAACCATGCTGCTAGGGATCTGGGGTTAGATTTTGCTTGTGAGTTAAAAATTCCTCCCCCTGCCTTCTATTCCTGGAGAGATTTCCAATGCTTTTAGTGATGGTCTGCTGGGTGCAGTGCCTGACTCACCACTGGGGAGGACGGGTTTCTGATGGATCCTGCTATGGGATTAACGGTGCTTCTCAGGGAAGGCGTGCAGGTGCCCACAGACTGGTCTGGACTTGTCTGCAATTAGTGATCTGCTGCTGTTTTGGCTGGACATGTTTTTATTAGTGGGATAAGGGCAAATCCTTCAGACAGTGCAGGTTTTTTTATAAATGGCTTATCTGTAATCTTTTTTCTTTCTGATATAGTACAGCAATCTAGTCATACCCCCATTTACCCCCTCCTAGCAAGTGGATGAAGATGGGGGCATAGCCTGAGATATCAGTCTTTATAATAATGCAATCTTTTCTTTTTTTTTTTTAAGCATTTAATTTTGGAGAGGAGAGCGGTCCTAATTGCCCCCAAAACACATACCTGTGGCTTACAAACACGTGGGGTGCTTTCACAGCCTGGTTCTTGCAAATCCCCCCTGCCTTTTCCCCCCAGTTTAAAATTAAACCTCTGCAGTCCTGGGCAGGAAAGTCCTCTGAGAGTGGGCTCATACTGCCATGGTGGCTTGACTTCATACAACACTGCGCGTGTGAAAAGATGTTTACAGAAATGATGACTTCCGTGCTGAGCTGTGTCCCCTCTGAAGCAAGGGATGTCCCAGGACCTGTGCTGGGTGTGCTCAGGGTTTAGGCTGAGGCTTAATGCACTACAGCCTTCTGGATCCAGTGTTTAAAAACACATGAAACAGCATTCCCCCCGCCAAGACTGTCACGAGCATGTACAGCTTTTTTCCCAGCAGAAGCCAGGGAAAGGGCTGCTTTGCCTTCCCAAAGGGTCTGTCACTGCTGCGTTTGGCAGCTGCCTGTAAACCACTAGGGTTTGTGTCATGGGGAGGTTACAGTGTTAAACCCTGGTGCTCGGCTCTTGATAGGATTATACAGCAATAAGCGAGCGTGAGCCGGGCACATAGGCTAACGATGTAACTCAAAACATATTTAGGGTGTGTTTGGGACATGCCAAGCTTTTTCTCTGCTGTGCTTTTGGTTGTGCCCATGCAGTGCAAGGGCTTGCCACCAACCCTGGGTACTGTCTTGCAAGTCTGACTGCCCCCAGATCTGATGTTGCCGCTGCCAGAGAAACTTGTTTGAAAAAGCATTGAATTTTTTGTGAAAAAAGTTGCTGCAAACTTCCCAGTGGTGCTTGGGCTGCCCCTTCAGTGGTCAAGGCACACGGTGACTTGCACTGTAAGGAAGAGCAAGCCTGGCCTACAGAAAGGGGAGATGTGACTTGGAAAGCAGATATATTGGATACAATTGGAAAGGCTGCTGTGGTGGCCACCCTCTAATGTCTTCCTCTCTTCCCACAGATCCCATCCACATGACCTGCCCCTGGGCTCAGATCTCAGCCACTCCATTGTTACAGTCATTAGCGGAGAGGAGCATTTTGAGGATTATGGAGAAGGGAATGAAGCAGATTTGTTCTCGGACAGCTTGTGTAATGGCGAAAGCAGCTTTAATAGTTCCTCGTTCCTCTCTCCCAGGTAATGCTTGGCACAGTGCTGGCCATGTTTTAACTGGTTTCATTTGCTTAGTGTCTTTGCTTAGGCTTTATGTGTGACAGAGTAGTTTCCTTTGGGTTTGCACACCAGTTGGCCTTGCAAGAGGGGGTTCCTGGCAAACTTTGGATGCAACAGGATAATTGGCTCAAAAGTGGACGAGTAGTTGCCTTCCTCAGTCTTTCCTTTTCCTGAACAGTGCCTACCCTCCCATCCAGAGGCAGTAATGCCTGGCAGCAAGTGGAAGAGCAGTCTGCATTTCATTTACATCCAGGACAGTGTCATGTTCCCACTCCTTTGAGGGATGTGGCTCCTTGTTGAACCTTCTGGTAGAGTAAACTTACCACCGTCCTGTTGGATGACAATTTTTTTCTTTCTGTCCTGTGCTTGTATTTTTGGCTTTAATACAATACTTGGTTGGATTCACACAAGCTGCAGCAACCTTCCTTCTCTAGGCAACCTAAGGGATATGTGGAGCAAGAAGCAGGCTGTAGCGTTTTCCTGTGCTCCTTACAATAGGGTCTGAAACCAGGCAAGTGTTGGTTTTCCACCCTGTTCAGGGTGAACTGAAGAGCTGGTGTGACAGTACAAAACCCATCAATACTTACTTTCGGGGGTGAGAGAAGTAAAAGTTGGAATGGTCAACCACTGCTGCAGCCCACAATGTCTGTGATGACCAATAACACTGGGAATGTGTTCATCTGTCAGACAGTGCATCTCTGCACAAGGTGGGTGTTGTCCCTGCCAGCCACATGCTTGTGTTGAAGACAAAACATACTTTTTTGCTTTTGGGATGATACATGTTTGATGTTTCTGCAGCAGTATAAACATGATATAACTTTTTTCTGTCCACCTGTTTTCTACTAGCTTCCCAAAGCCCTTTATAGAGTTTGGGTTATTCTGGTTGTACAGGGCTGTCAGGGAAGAACTGCTGTCAAATCTCCACACGTGTGCTTTGCTGCAGGTCAGGGCTGACTTTCTCTTTTGGTGGTGCAGCAGCAACAATTTTGAAGATGTTAACTAAATCTGCAATAGGAGAGTGTTGCTGTAAAACATGCTCAACCCATTACTTCAGGAAACCAGTGTTCCTGTGCTTGATGTGATGGGTAGGCTGCAGTGGAAGGGACATGTCACTCCTGCACGCTTGTCCTTTGCACTGTGCAGAAATGCTGAGTATGGCTGTCTGTACTGGTGCTGCGGTATAGGAAGGGCTCTCAGACAAAAACAAGCCTGGGTGTTCATTTTGAGTTTGAGTGTGGGCCTCCAACCTACTCTGGAAGGCTTCTGGCAAGAAAATACTCAGCTAAAGAAGCTTTGCAATCAGTTAAACTTTTTCTTTAATATCAGTCTGGAGCTCCCAGGTTGCCTATGCTCCCAGTGTTCAAATCTTGCTCTGTCAGGGCACAGTCTCCCCTGTGCTGCTCTGTCTGTTTGGATCTTATCCACAAGATTATGCTCTGTGGAATCTTTCCTCTGCCGGGAGGGCCTTGCTCAGCATGTGGCCGCGCAGTCCGTGGTGGTTATGCTGGAGACTCGATGCTGGGGCTTGCCATGGAAGCAGGCTGCAGATAAACCCTGCAAAACCTCCAGAGTATAGAATGCGGTTTTGTTTGAAACAGAGGATTTCATCATGCCTTTCAGGTCTAGCCCTTACCTTGAATCACTGTTGTGTGTATGAAGGTCCTTAGCTGATCATTCTCTGAGATTGTGCTGTTTTTCTGGACACAGCTCTGCCTTCCCAGTGCACTTAAATGTAGTGAAACCTTAAAGAACTACAGGATCTCTCTGGTTCAGGCTGAACTTTTTTTTTTGCTGTGGTTTGAATATGAAGAACAGTATCACTTGTAAACAGAAACACTGCCATGCATCCTTTCTATCTTATGAGTCTCCAAGCGGGAATAATTTTGACAAGTTTTCCTGCCACAGCTCCAGATCTTCATCAGAGGACTAATGCAAGAACCAAGAGCCTTTAGGGAACATATCGGGTATTTTATTTTCCCAATTAGTTCCTGTGTGCGTGTTTGCGATCCCTTCCCTTGGGTTGCCACCTCTTCCTCGGCACATCCATCCGGCACATCCCTCTGCAATACTTGGTTGGAAATGAATGGCAACTGAAAGGAAAAGCTCCTTGCACCACCCATTTTGTGCTGTGTCAGGAAGCACCGATGACCTGTGGAAGGCAAACATTACTCTGCGAGATGTTGGAAGGAGGCTGGAAGGCTGTATATGGCGCAGAGGGTGGCAGCTTGCCACGAGGGATAGGTGGAGACGCCCTGAGGTGCAGTGCAGTTGAGCTCTCACCCACTCAATGGGCAAGCAACCAACACAGCCAGAGGAAAAGGATATCTGGATGTACCTGAAGAGTTGCCAGGCTGGCCTGTGGGTTCTCCTCTCTGCTTCTTTTCCTATTTTGATTAATGCTTGTTAGGATTCGGGTTGATGCCTCACCCAGGGATGCATCCAGCCAGGTGAGCTGTTTCTGATCCCCAGCAGGGGTGAGGAGGACTTGCTAAACGGGGCTCATGTGCAGCTAGGTGCAGAGGCAGAGCCCAGAAAAGGGCACATCTCTTCTTCCAGGTGCCACAAAGCTTCTGTCACCTCTTACCCTGCAGAAAGCCAGAGCAACTGAACTGAGTGCTGGTGGATAGTGATTATCCTGGGTCGAGACCTGCTCTAGAGGGTAGAAGGAATATTTTTCAACTTGTTTTTTTTTTTTCCAGGAATGGGAAGAGATGAGCAATTCAGTGTTTACCGTTGTCCAGTTGCCTGTTCTAAGGGGCTCAGAAATACTGTACAGACAGCACAAACTCAGAGGCCTGACCCTGGGGCGGCTGGGCTGCTGACACCCCACTGCCACCAAAAATGTCAGAGGGTTTATGCAAAGGTGCTGAGCCAGGGGACCCCTCCTTGAGGTGTCCTGCACACTCCGCACCTCCCTGGCCAGCACTTGCCAGCGTGGATCTGTATCAGGGGGTTGACTAGCCCTCTCAGATGCCTCTGGGTTTTAAGCCTGCTTGTGTTTGCTCACACCTTTACCTATCTTACTTATTGAACTGCTTTGTTTTTTCACTATTAACCTTTCTTTGATTAAAGTCCCTGGCTTCCAGAAGCATGTTTTCCTGCAGAAAGTATTTGTGGTATATATTTGGCCCCAAAGTAACACAAACTCTTTATTGTTCAGGATCCCTTGGCCAAACTCTGTCCTGCCCATGTCATGTCAGGTGGGGAAAATGGCTCCCTGGTTTGCCAAGTGTCGGTGAACGCCTCAGCAGCTTATGTTCCACATCAGCAGCTGAAAATGAAACACCAGTCAGACCCATTAGCTCCCCAGTCCTGTAGACCCCCATGTCCCCTGGCCAAATGATGTTCTCTACAACAAGGCAAAGCTACTGCTTCAGATTCTGTGTGCTTCGTGTTATAGGAGACAGCAGTTGAATCACAACCACCTGTTTGAGTTTAGCTTAAAAGGGTACTTAAAAGAGCTCTTTGCAATGAAAATCTAACTCTGCATTACTAATGGAGGGTCTGCAGCAGCACAGATGCTCTATTTTTAAAGCATTGTGTTGGAAAACAGTGTGACTGACCAAAGGATTTGGCTCTTGCTAATGGCACCCAGTCCTGTGGTATGTGAGTTCTGTCTGCGATTACCAAGGCGAACCATGACCATGGCTAGAGCCTCCTGAGACAGGTTGCTTGGAAAATCATGCCAGGAAATAACATTTGTAGTTGTGTAGGTTTGTGAAAAGCATGTACCTTGCCTTCTCTGGGCTCTCAGGGGGGTCCCCCCCCAAGACTAGCTTGACACAGAAGGTTGAAATATTAGCCAAGCCCAGCTGCTGTAAGTTTCTGGGATGAGGGTGGTAGAAGTCCTGCTAATTTATAGCAACTCCATATTGGCTGCAATTTGGCTTCTAAAATCAAGGGAGAAGGTGACCCAATCTGCCCTGAAGTTTTTGATTGCAAGTCTCGTATCTCACACCAAAAGCTCCCCTGCTGCAATGTACCCTCAGCTTGTGGAAGCCATGGACGAAAATCAGCCCTGTCTGTTCTGTCCTATTAAAATGACCCTTGTGATTTCTCTAGCACCAATCCGCTCGCTGCGAAACTGCACAGCATTATTGCAGATGAAGCGTTTGAGTTTTACTGTAGCCAGTGCCACAAACAAATCAACCGTCTCGAGGATCTTTCTGCTCGCCTGAATGATCTTGAAATGAATAGGTAATTGGGCTTGTGTATGGCCATTTCAGTGTTGGGAATGATGTTCTTGAAGGGTAGACTCTCCTTGTCTTGCACAGCTTTCCTTTGTTGGTGTGTTGCTTGATTCCTGGTTGTGAAAGGGGATGAATTTCACCAAACAAGGTGAGCTTCTCCAGGTGGTAAAGGCTGTAATAACATTATGGATACTGAGCAGAAATTTCCTTTGATCTGAGCCACAGGGGCTGGCAGACAATGAGAGTCTTCCTGTCTGCCCTGGGCAGCCTCTTTGCATGTCCTGCTGAGTGGTGGGTGCTTCTCCATGCTCTGAGTAACTTAGTCCTTGCATTGGGACTTGAAGGTGTAAACTGATCATGTACAGTATTACTGTCGCTGAGGAAGAGACTGCCAAGTCTTCTGGCTGATAATGCCCAGCATGAAGGCATGTTGCTGGAACGGCAGGTACAGCCTGTCTTCCTGCTGCAGCAGTAACCCAAAAAGATCAGCTTGCTGTCTGTGGCTTGGGACCTCTCCTGTAGACACTTGCTTTGCAGTAGTAAAATCATGTTTCACCCGGCTTCGCCAGCTGCCTGCCTGCCTATGTGCCACCACTGGCCGGGTAGATGTGATGAACGCCGGGGCCATTGCATAGGAGCTTCATGAGCTTTTGAATGTAATGTTTAAGGTCTACCAGCCAGCGGCTGGACTTGCTGGTTTGACAAGTGGGGAGGGATTTCTGTTTGTTTGGTTTTTTCAGACTTGTTTACAGTCCACTGATTAGAAGGATGGCGGCATTAATGATAACCATTCTGCTCACATCTGGTGTGCTATTTCAAGCCTCGGTTTTGGTCGTGCTCTTGGTCTCTGCCTGTCCTCTACGGGGCAATGTGATGTGGGAGCTCTCCTGGCCTATATAGCTATAGGAGGAGAACTGGAAAACAAATAGGAGCTTGACTTTTTTTTTGGTTAGTGGAAAAAGTCTCCCTCTGTCTTTCTCAGGCAAATAGCTGCCTTTGTGTTTGGAGCCCTAGAAGGTCACTGATGGGTCTCGGGTTATGCAGTTATTAAGGAAAACGCTGGACTTCACTGGATGCACCAGTAGCCACACTGCATTTCAGGCATTCTCCAACAAATTTACCTGCAAAGCTGAATGAATGCTTCTGAGCCTCCTGTGATGGATGGGATTTCCAGAGGAGGCGTCCCCATCCCATGGTGTTGCGGTGGGAATTCCATAGTCCCTTTGGGCTCAGGGCGAGTAGGTAGGGTTTCTCCATCTGTGTTCAGGGTTTCCTGTGCACAAATTTGCTGGAAACTTGTTCCAAGTGCCTCTGTGCACCAACCCAATGGAAGGGGCATCACCCTCCCTTCCTGCTGTGAGGATGTGAGAGGCGTCCCTGTGCAGCACAGGGGATGTGGCAGGACCTGTTTGCTCCCAGCAACGTGAAGCCCTCGGTGTGAGGGACAAGTAGGTGAAGAGAGCACCAGAAACTGGACCAAAATCTGGACCAAGCAGTCTCATACCGTGCCTGGCACACAAAGCCTGAAGACATCCACTCAGAGGATGTTAGCAGCTGGGGTGAAGCCCAAGCTGCCCTGACAGAGCCTCACTCTGAAAGGCTGTGAGTGTATATGCAGCATTTTACACTTGGAATAAGGTGGGGAGCCTGGTCCCAGCACTGGGGCACCGCTGCCCAAACCTGTGGCATGGGAAAGCAGAGAAGAAATCCACTGGGAACTTGGGATGAACCAGTTCTGTGAAAGTACGTTTTGTTTTAGTGACCTTGAAGCAGCAGTGGTGTGTCTCATTCCTTCCAGAGACCCCCACAGGTGCCAGCACTGCTTTCTGACAAGCTGTTTAAAGAGAAAAATATTTTTTCTCCCTCCGGTGCTGGGGACATGACCTCTTCCCCTCGGGCGGGTGCTGAGCGTCCTTGAAGCCCAGCCAGCAGTGGCTCTTGCAGTCCTTGGAAGTCTGCGGTTTGAGGATGCACATTTGACACGAGGGCTGGTAACCCTGATGACAACTGCTGGTCTTTTTTTTTTTTCTTTTTTAAAGAAAATTGTCCTGAGCTATCTTTAATTTCTCCTAAGAACTAATGTAATTGTTGCAACTCAAGGCAGGAATGGACTCCCAGATTATTTTATAATTTTTTTTCCCCCCTCATACTAAGCTAAGCACCAGGGAATGCAATTGCTGCTGCTCTGCTCGGGCTAGAGCTGTGTTTGCTGTCGTCATTCAGTGATGATTTGGTATCAGTGATGTGTCCCAGTGGCATCTGTTTGACAACAGTGTGTGTTTGGGTGGAAGATGAGGAGTGAGATCCAAGCCCCTGTTTGCTTCACTAGCATACAGCTGCATCGATTATGGCCAAAGGACTAGGAGTATACTAGCAAGTAGCTGTTTCTGAAAAAGGCTTTTTTTTTTTTCTCAGCGAGAAGAGCCCACAGCCCTGTCCTGAGGGGCAGGTTAATGCAGACCTTGGCTGTTTGTACCATGGGTAGTGCGGAGCACTAGCTAAACCCTGACCGCTGTGGTATGGTGGCAGTTGGCTTGGGACTATATAGAGCCAGGGTGTGTGATCTGTCAGTTATCTGCGCAAAGGAGAGCTTGTACCCGTCCCCAGCAATTACAGCAGTGCCCACGCTTAAAATCTAGAAAGGGACATCATCAACAGCTCTTAAAATCTCTGAGCTACACATAGGCAGCAATTATCTTGTGATCCAGAGCCAAACAGTGAGAATAATCTTTGTGAGAAGTGCAAATCAGTGTGCAGAGGGATAGAAGTGCCTGTTTGAAGGCAGGAGGTGTGCCCTGTCCCCCAGCTGCAAGGCAGGGAGCTCCCGATGGCACAGAAGGGGAGGGAGGGCTGGGGTGCTGCGGGGTGCAGGAGACACAGCTTGGTCTGCCATTGGCACCAGGTTGAGGCCCACCAAACTCACTGCTATTATTAGCACTTGGGGATCACCTTTCAGGACAGGGATCAGCCAGTGAGAGGACACCATTGCTGGAGGTGGTGAGGTTTTCTGCGGCGTTATTCCATTTGGTTCATTATCAACAGGTTGTTAAATATATGAGCGTTTCATCGTCTGCCTTTTTACCAGGGGTGGCCAGGTTGTGCGGGTGGTGCATGCCGCATGGGCGCTCCCCTGCCATAGCAAAGGATATGCCCCAGAGTGCTTGTAGTTTCCTGTTTCCCTTGCTCTCCACTGTCAGCTTTTCTAACTCTTTCCTGTTTTTTCTTCATTTTGCAGTCCAAATAAAAGACTCTCAAGCAAGAAGGTGGCAAGGTAAGCTCATACTCCTATTACTGCTTGGTGAGAGGGGTGGCCATACTAGCTGCCGGGCCTGTAGAAGGAAGGCTGTCAAAATAAGTTTGCAGTGTCGTGCTTCTGGATGTATTGCATAGTTCTGGGGAAAAACGGGTTTAATTCTGGTATAGTTTGCAATAGCTGTTTTTCTGAAATGGGGATTTCTTGCTTGTGTGTGCAGCTGGAGGCTGGTGTCAACCTGATTTCTTCCAGGAGAAAAGTAGGGTGCTTTCTACCCCTCCATCCTGCCAGTGCCCTAGCAGGGGGCATGTGGAGCAGGGAAGGAGTGTCTAGAAGGGCACGTCTTTCTGGACTGCTTGACTGGGCTGTCTCCTCCCCAGTGTCACCATGGTGGGTCTCTAGAGTCTCTAGAAGACCAGACCAGTCAGTATACCTGCTCAGAGGGATTTCTTCAGCACCCAGAAAAGCTAGTCATCTTAGGTGACTCCTTGGCACTTCACTTTGCTGGAGCAGCCCTCCCAGCTCAGTCAGGGGCTTTGGGGAGTTCCCAGGGGGGTGACTGCAGGCAACCCCACCCTGAGGTTTAATGCTGTGCTGCTTCTGTCCTGTGGGACCGTCTCATGTGATGCCAGTAACCCTTTCTTTGTGGGCATTTTTGTCCCTGCCTGCACAGGAAAATCTGCGGAGTTTGCTCTGAAACGCTGGGGCAGAGGGTCCATCCCCTTTCAACGTTCACCTTTCCTGTCCCAGCTTCCCCATCCCTCCTGTGTCAGCTTTTAAGAATATGCTGAGGCTTACCGTAGCTGTCCTGCCTGCCTCTGCTCTGCTTGGGTGGGAGATTGCCCTCTGCAGTCCTTGGCTTTCTCTTTACTTGTTTCCAAGCAGGGTAGGGATGCTGCAGAGGAATAGGCAGCCTGATTTGGGTGATGCTTATACCCCCATGCCCTGGCATTCAATCTGTTCCCTGTGCTGACCCGAGCAGCTCCTGTATGCCTCTCGTTCCCAGCTGTGCTCTCACACCTTTCCCTTCTCCATTTTTCCTGCCGTCAGCAAGTCTCCCCTGGCATGATTTCCCCTCCTGGCAAGGAAGTGGGTCCTTGATATAACATTTCCTAGTTCCGGTCATCTTACTTTCTAGATCTTTGTTAAAAAACACTGGCAGGAAAGAAGGTTGAAGGGAGTAGCCTGTCCCCAGGTTTCCTGTTTTAGGTCTAGTTTTTGTCCCGTGTTTGGCAGAACAAATTTGGGGAGGATTTGAGATAAACTTTTGGGAATGGCGATGCCCTGTCTACAGGGGATGGAGCTGTCTTGGCCTTTAGTATTTGTAAGATGCTTTTCTGAGGCTGGGACTTGTGGACTTAAGTAAATATTGGTTAATCCAAGAGCAGTCAAGTTTAGTTTGTGATAATGATGGGGATAACAGAGTTTTGCTGCAGAGTAGATCCAAATCCTTAAGACTGGCCCAAAGAAAGTCCTTTGTTGCACATACTGTAATTACTGAATAATACAAAAACATTTGCTCCTAGGAAAATTATTTTATTCTGGTAAGGGCTCTTTCCTGACTTCTGTTATCCAGGTTCTGCTTGTGCCAAGAAATCTCAGCTGCTTAGGCTCTGTTGTACTTGGCATGATTTAAATGACAAATGTGCCCGAGACTTCAGCACATATACTCAGGATGTGGATTCAAAATAAGGCTGGTACTCAGCTGTGGTCTCGTCCGTAAATGCCAGTTATGCTTCATGAATATTTACATGAGCATATTGTGTAGCAGGATGAATTTGAGAGCCTGCATTAAAAATTCCTCAAAAAATTGAGGTTCAGAGAGACCTCTGGTTTTTGTCATTCACCTTCTGCTCTGAGCAGTGCTGTCTTCAAAGGTAGCTCAGGCTGCTCATCATTTGTGTTGCAGTGGGAGAGCAGAGTGCTTTTCTCTAGCAGCATCTGCCTGGGGTTCACAGAGCTGGAGTACAACCACCCCTCCCCGTGGCAATAGTGGTTTCTTGTGCCACGAGACGATGGAGCTGATCTGCAGTGAACATGAGGATTAAGTGCAGATCAGCCCCTCCATGGGGTGTCCTTTAGACCCCACAGCAAAGCTGTGGACACCGATGTCACAAGGCCTTGCTAATGATTAGCTCGCTCTCGGGTGTCGTGGCGGTGCAGGGAGGTAGGCTGGAGTGCTTCACAGCGGGTTCAGGGCACTTTCTCCCCTCTTTACCCTTACACCCCCACTTCTTATTAACCTTATCAGTGGCTAGAGCGAGTACTCTGTCCTTTGCTGGATAATACATGGCCTTGGTATGTTGGTAAAGAAAGTGAAAAGAGAGGGCTCTTATCTCTTCCCATTCCAAAGAGCAAGAGTAAATGATCATGGTATGAAGTCCCAGCACCATGTGTCCACGTCTGCATTTGCCTCATGGGGTGCATTCATTCAGCTGGTAAGCAGCCACACGCTCAGCCTTTTTATCTGGGCACACTGAGGTAGTGAGCTTCATTGCCCGTTAGAGCTTGCAGTGGTGAGAAGGACCTGGCCCACGCTGTCCTTGGCTGTAAATCCTGCAGCCCAAGAAGGAGCAATGCTGTTAAATCCCCTTGGAAAAGGAGGTGGCAGCTGAGGAGGGGGGAGAGGGGACTGTATCCTGCAAGAGTGGTTGTCATCTGAAATTGCTGTGTCCTGTGATGTTCGCTCTAATGTTCGTGTTGCTCTGGGTTGGGGTGGTTTGTCTCTGTTATAGACAGTTGCATCAGACGAGTGCGTTGTCTGTGGGGGTGATGGAGGGATCTTACCGGGATACGCTGGAGTGTACAGAAGAGGACATCACGGACAAGGTAAGAGTAGCGCTGTCTGCTTTATCCTGGAGCATGTAGTGGTTTCAATGCTCTGCAATCCCCAGGCAGGAGTTAGGCTGAAGCTTCTCTTACTGTGCAGCTGGTGCTGGGTAGATCAGTGCAGGTGGGACATACAAAGCCCTCCACATTGAGGGGATGGAGAATAAGAATTGCAGAGGTCCTGTGTTGAGTCAGGAGGTTGCGCTGGTGCCTTCTCCCAGGGGTGGAGGTGTGTTGCTCCACCTGCAGTGCAGGTGGCTTCCCTCCAGCTCACCGGGAGGAAGAGGTAGCTGTCTGCAGGCTGTATTTTCACTTCTGCTTCACATACTATGTTCTCAAATTCTGCTTTTCTGAGATGGACAAAGTCACCTGATGCAAAACAAGGACTTCCTTTCCTCGGCACACTCTTGCTGCTGCTCCTTGTGCCATGAGGATATAAAGCTGATTTTTGCTGGTCCTGTTGAGTTTTGGTGAGGTATTATGAGGAAAGGATCATAGGACAAGATAGAAGCGGGCAGGAGCACAAGAAAGCTTTTATCTGGGCAGGCCTAGCTAAAAGTAGCTAAGGAAAAACAGGAAAATTAAAGATGGGTGAGTTGTGGCTCATGTAAGCACATGCTACAGTCCTGAAACTCCTTGAAAATGGCTTTTTAATTCTGGAATCACAAATGGCTGCATGGAACAGCATGTGAAAGAGATACATATCTGTGTGGCTGAACTCTGCTATAATTATAATGCGTAGAAGACCTTTAAATTTTTTTTAAAAAATCAATGTTTTTCCAGGTTTGAAAGTTGAATAAAACACTCATGTTCCTGAAGGCGTCTGGCTTGAGAAACCATGGATGTACTTCTGGGAAGGGCCTTATGTCTCTGCATGTTGCTTTTATTAATATGCTTGCTTGTCGCTTGCCCTTCTCCCCAGCGTGGTGGCTCAGGTTTTGCAGACACGCTCCTAATTGCCTCTCTTTCATGATTAGTCTTGTATGGGTATAAATGGGATTTTTGGGATCACTAACTCTGTCCTGTGGTTCCCCACCCACCCACATTCCTGCTTGGGTGGGCAGTAGAGGAGCACTCCCACCCCCTTTTGGTCTTCAATCTGTGATCCTTTTCCACTAGCTAGCCTTGTTTCCTCCTGTGTGACTTTATTGACATACAGATGTGAACCCAGGGTCTTTCCGTCCTGTTTCAGGTAGCATGTGGTTATCCCCAGCCTCAGGGTTGCACTTGGATGCCACAGAGCTCTGATGATCCAGCTGGGATCTTTCCCTTTAGACCTCTATGTAGGATATCATCATGAAGGGCATGAAGAAAGGGAAGAGTGAAGCGTTTGGTCCTGCATTGGTACATGGGAGACACAAAAATCTGAGAAACCAGGGTGTAAAAGGATGCTTTAAAAGAATGCTTTAAATCAAAGCATGGCTAACCGACTCCAGTGGCAACCATCCATTCTTAAGTAGCTTCCCCAGGAGCAAACCCCAAGGATGGCTTCTGCAGCTCAGGCTGCTTTGTGCAGTGAAGAGTGGGACGCAAGTAATGCCAGGAGCTATGTCAGGGTGACTGGCTCTGAATCAGTGCCACAAACCGAGGCAGCCCTAAAGCAAGCAGGGAGCACCTGCACAGTGTGCTGGAGGTGGTGGGAGTTGCTCCGGCACTTGGTGCCACTTTGGCAGTGGGTTTAAGCATGGGTGGCTGATCCTCCCCTCTCCCCTTATGTAGGTGGTCTTTCTGGAGAAGCGGGTGACAGAGCTGGAGAAGGACACGGCTGCTAATGGCGAGCAGCAGAGCCGCCTCAAGCAGGAAAACCTACAGCTCGTGCACAGGTAAGGGAACCTGGCTTGTGACATGGCTAAAATGCAGCTTAGCATCACCTGTGCTGCCTTTTCTTTTCCACCTCCACATACTGCAGCACCCTGTGCCTTCCCTGCGGGCCAGCTGCCTGCCAGCACGCAGGCAGGAGAGCTGCTCAGGTGGTGCCGGAGCATGTGGCAAAAGGAGGCAGCAGGAGAGGAAGGAGATGGACAGGAAAGCTTCTCAGCGTTGCCCTCAACAATCCAATCCCACCCTGTCAGAGGGTAGCTGTGGTTAAATCCAACCAGGGTTCAGGCTGCCCTCACTGCTTGAGTGCCGTGTAAGGAATTGCAGCATCCCGCACATGCTTCTCTGGGTCTCTAGCAAATTCCCAGGAGTGCAGCAAATGGTTTGCAGCTCAGCTGGGACAAATGACAAATCTTTCCTTTGCAGTATTCTGCTCAGATGCATGTAACTCTAACAGTGTTTTTTAGATCTGGGGGTTTTTTAATACCTTTATGTGCTTCCGCATGCCACGTGTCCATCCTGAAAGATCTCTGTGGAGTTCTGGAGCTCCAGGGGTTGGCTCAGAAGACTGCAGGGAGGGGTCATGCTTCATGGAAGGCTTCCCATTCAGAGAGGGTGTATACTTCATACTTGCTCTGTATGGACTCTTTCTAGCCCTTATTTCACCCATTAGGTCTGGGTAGAAGGTACAGCAGGGTCCCTACTACCCATCTCTACCCTCCCCACAGCCAGCCTTGATCCTGTTGCTTTCAGATCCTGGCTGGGGTATAGCCCTTTGAATCCCATTTAATGTAATCACTGTCTTTACTAATCTAGCGGGCTTCTCTCTTCCAGCAGCATATTTGCCCTTGGCAGATAAGCCCGGCAGGAGTTCATCTATAGGGCTGTAAGGCTGTTAAGTAACAATTATGTCAGGGAACTGAGCGATTCAAAGGTTTCTCTAAGCCCTGATAAACTCTGCAGCAAGGAAAATGTTTTCACTCTAGCGGCTAGGCCCAGAAGTGTCAGTCAGCTTTTAATCAAGTAAAGCCCCAAGTATACTCGTTGCTGGTAGAAGAGGAGGTTCATCTGGCAAAAGCCTTCCCCACTCGCCTATGCAAAGTGATTACGTAAACTCCAGCACACCAGCCTCCTAGCGAACCTCAGCTCTCAGACCACTGCTGGGGTTGGGTGATTTAATGCAGCACAGGGGCAAGGGCTACCTCTACCTGCTCCAGAGGGCAGGTAGGCATGCTTGCAAATACCTCTGCCCTGTCTGGGCAAACACAGCCACTGCCTGCATTGTCATGGTGTCAGGACCACACAGAAATCTCTGTATGTCAGCATAACAGCAAAGGTTCACCTGTGGATCCTGTATTTTTTGTTGGGGACACGAGAGTGCGAAAGGAGGAGGTCTGGGGCTGCTGTCTTCTCTTTGTCTTGGCAACAAGACTGCTTTAGGGCAGAGTAAAGGAGCCCAAAATGCTAGAAGTGGCTGAAGGAGGATTTCTCTGCCATGGCCACTACAGGTGAAACAGCCCTGGGATTTACAGTTGGACTTGATGATCTTAATGGTCTTTTCCAACCTAAATAATTCTATGATTCTACAAGATTCTGATGAAGTAGCTTGCTCATGGTGATGGTGTGACTGTGACCCACAGGCTGTGGGTTATAAAATGACTACTGTGCTTTCACTCTCGCTTCCCCCTTAAAAAGGGGTTTGATGCAGCCTGGAGACTTAAACCAGACAGAAACAATACCAGCACGTACCACCTGGCTTATTTTATTTGGCTGTCATGTTGGTCAGCAGTTCTGTCCTTGGGGGTTTCATGGACTGTGGTGCTTTCTCACTGCATCTGCTGGGATGAAGTGAAGCCTTCCTGTACTTGCTGCTTGAGATGGTGATGAGCCTACTTGAAAGCTCACTCTTTTACAGTCTGCTTCTCCCAGCTCTCCTATGTGGTGGGAGAAAGGCTGGGAAGACAGTCTGATCTCTCCCTTGGGATGGCAGTGTGCTGGGGGTGAGCCATCAGGAAGTGTTAATCCTCTCTCTCTCCTCTCCGCAGAGCAAATGCTCTCGAGGAACAGCTGAAGGAGCAGGAGCTGAGAGCTGACCAAACACTCCTGGAGGAGATCAAGAAGCAGAGGGAGCTGCTGAGCAAAATGGAGAGGGAGAAGAGCATTGAGATTGAGAACCTGCAGGCCAGGTGGGGCTGGGGCAGGGCTGGGTGGTGGCAGTCTCCTGGACCTGCACGTACATGCTGGAATACGTGTACAGGCTGCTGCCTTGCAACTGCAGCCTTTGGGGAGACAAAGTGTGGTAGACAGTGAGTTTAACTTGGTTAAAGGTGTAACTTAAGTCATTAGAAACCCTGAATTTTGGCTACTTCTACCTTTGTTCCAAAATCAAGCCTTTCCGTGAACTTAGTCTTTATTTGAATTTTCCTGATGCGGTTTAAATTTAGCTTACATTCTCTATCCATGCACCTGCCCCGGAGTGTGTGAATGAAGAGGTGGTTTGTTAGTGCTTATTCCCATGAACAACCCATGGAAGTACATTTGATACTCAGATATTTTCTACCTTCATGGAAACAGGCAAATATTTGGGAAGGAGGAGTTATCCAACACATACATACCTCAGTATGCTTCATGTCATCTGCTGGTTTCCAAAGGAAAAAATGGTGTGGGAGAGGTCTCACTTATTTGGCAGGTTTTTTGCTGCTTTTCCAGAATGTGTTTTGCTATGGTTCAACCTTTGCAGTAAATGAAGGCAGTGGGGTTTTTTAGCAGGCTTGTAGTAGGAAAGTTACCATGACAAATGGGTGTTACTTTATCTGGAGAATGCAAAGCTGAAGCCCTCTCTGAACCACTGCTCTGACTCTGCCAGGGCGATGTGTCTGCTTTTTGGTGCCTAGTGCTGAGGCTTGTCCACGGACTGATAAAGCCCTTGGCGTAAAGAATAGCATTGGACCTGATTGAGACGGACATGGCACTGGACAGCAGACTTGCCAGAAGTCTTGTGGATGCCCTACTTTTTCCTCTGGGAGTAGAAATAATGGAATTCTCAGGGTTTGCTTTGAAAAGATAAATCCCTGCTGGCTTTCCTTCAGCAGGTCCTGGTTTAATATTCCTAGTGATGTTTCAACCAAGCCTCCTGCACTTGGGATGCTTGGGTGAGTTTATTACACATCTCTTTACTGTTGCAGGCTGCAGCAACTGGATGATGAGAACAGCGAGCTGAGATCCTGTGTCCCTTGTTTAAAAGCTAACATTGAAAGACTAGAGGAGGTGAGGACTGTGTGTGCTTGGGGCACTCAAGCTGGAGCTGTGTTTCTGGGTTCCCACCTGCTGCCTCACATGGCTGGAGCAGAAATTTTCACTTACATGAGGGGCCTGTGTGAGATCCATTTAATGTAACGAGCAAATTGGCTGCTTCTGCCTTCCAGTCCCTGCAGACCTTGCCTTGGACCACAGCTATCCCATACTGCTATCCGTGCAGGTTCCCAGTGTTTGGCTTGGAAGCTGGGATTAACAAACCCCTAATAAATCATTCTGTGACAGTGCAGCCTGCATGAAGCCAGGGTGTGCAGCGGTGGCAGCCCTGTCCTGGCTTGGTTAGGAGGGGACTCATGCCCTCTTGTGGAAGCTTGTCCCCATCCGCGTGGCTGCAGCCCAGAGCAGGGCAGCCTCCTGCAAGGTAGGAAGAGGAGTAGGCATGCTTCATCTCCACGTCCTGCCAGGGCAGATATGCCCTTGCTGAGATTTGCAAGTTGAGTCTTCAAAGCAATGTGTGATCTCCCAGATCCTTTCCCGTGCTCAGGGTTCAAAGCCATGCAGCTGCTGATGGGGCTGGGCTGGGAGGATAGCCGAGGTGCCACAGTCTCCATGGGATGGACAAGATCCTCATTTTTGGAGAGAATGTGGGTTACAGATGTAACATCTAGTACAAAGGCTGCCTTTCGTTCTGTTCAAGCTTGTGGCAGATGTAAGATTAAGTAAAACCAAACCTCTCTGCCCAGTTGAAGGTCCTCAAGCATTTCATCCACCTACAGTCTCTGAGCCTGTGGGAGGGCACTGCAGCTTCATCTCTACCTGACATGACCATGGTGAAGTTGTCTTTGACTGCCAAGACCTTGTAAGCACAGTGCATTGAGACTGGGGGTAGGAAAACCACTGTGGATCTGAGGATAAATTTCCTGCCAAGGTGTGTTGCAGCCGTGCAAAGTTGGTTTGGTCCTTAATCTCTGCAGAGCAGTGCTGCTTTTCCCCACAGTTAATGGGATTAACGGAGTGAGAGGTGCAATTGCTGCCCCTCCCTGCCAAGGAGAGAAGCCCTGCTGATGGACTGCTGTCTTGTCCAGAGTCCAAAATCAGGATTTCGTTGTCAGCGTTGTTTCCTGCTAGTGTGGTGCTTTTGGTACTCTGCTCCATGGACCAGGACACCCTAGACCTGGCAGCTGGAGCTCCCCCTTGGAGCTGCTCCTCACCTTTTTATGGCATTGGCCATCCAGCACCAGTGTTGGCTGGGGTCTTGTGGCATTTTTGGCTTTCTGAAAGCCAAAACCTCCCTCACAGGGAGAGCCAGGCTGGAAGCTGCAAGCCTGGGGAGGGGGTGAATCAGTCATAGGCAGAATGGTGCTGCTGTACAGGGAAGTGGCTTGCACAGGGCTGTTATTGTCACCCAGTGATAAGCTTTACCTGCCATCTCAAACATTCAGCCAAGGCTTTGAGTATAAGAAGGGGACAGAGTGGGAGAGTTGGGCCATATGTTTTACATCCTGTCTTGAACTGGTCATATTTCTTCTTGGGTCAGTCCTCAATTAAATTCTTTCATATCTGATACTGAGAATGAACATACCTAGAGTAGCTTAAGGTCTTGGATTCATGGCTTTTCTGAAATTCAGACCTAAGGAACCTCAATGTCTCGTGCTTGGCCTGTAGCCCTCGTGCTGGGCCCAGTCCCACGCAAGCTGTGTCTCACACCAGCACTGCGCTGCCCAGAAAGCTGCACAAGTGCAGATATTTGCCTGTGTGCATTTATTCTTGAGTCATTTCTTCTTAGCTCTCTCTTAGCAGTGCTATTTTGGTGTGTGGCTCCTCTTGCTGCTGCCAAAGCACTTGGGCTCTGAAGCCCTCAGACAGCAAATGAAATCCCAGCAGGCAGAGCATCTGAATACGTCAGCAAGAAGAGCCTTCCCCGCAGTGCTCAGCATGTGCCATGTCCTTGAGCAAGTGGGAAGAGCCCTTGCAGCGCCGAATGAAGACAGGCCCTGTGACTATTGCCTTTCATGTCGTTACAGGAGAAGCAGAAGCTGCTGGATGAGATCGAAGACCTCACTGTGCAGCTCACAGAGGAGCAGGAGAAAAAGAGGAAGATGTCAGACAAGCTGAGTCAGGAGAGGCACCAGTTTCAGAAGGAGAAGGAGTCAACACAGGAGGTAAGTAACAGTCGGGGCTGTCTGCCACAGCCCTGTCCTGCTAGTCCCCCAAATTTAGGGCTATGTGAGGAAGCTGGCCTTGGCAGCGTTTCCAAAAATAGGTATAACTGGAGCATTTGATACAGCAGCTTAACTGTCTAACATCTGTCACTTTTTTGCGTGCATTAAAATTCAGCTGAGTGTATCTGCATCTGCAAGCCCAATGAGGCTGTGCCACCCTGGCCCATTCCTGTGGGGCTCATTTCCCTCTGCATCGAAGGAGCAGTGGCAGAAGCACAGTGACGCTGGCATGTGGAGCCAGCAGGTGGGAGGAGAGGCGTGTGAGGCTGCTTGGGCCAGAGGGCCACCTCCTGTGTGCTTGGGGGCAGAAACAAAGACCCCCTTGCCCCTTTCAGGTGTCTGTGTGGTTGGTAATTCCAGCTGGAGGCTCAAGCAGGGCTTGCTGTTGTGGTAGAAAAGGAGCTTTGGGCCTCAAAGTGGAATTTATTGTCATTTTGGTAATGCTGAGAGTACTCAGGTAAGATGGGGATTCACAGCGCCGTGGCAGGAGGGAGTTACCCACATCACTGGGGTGGGGGAGGTCTGTCTGCTGCTACAGACCTGGAGCCAGCATCTCTGGTGCTCCAGCAAAGTCCTTCCAGGGCTGCTTTCATGTGTTTAAGTAACTCCCCCTCTCCTGTTCGTTATAGGCATGGGGAAAGACAGGGAAGCCATGTGCACACCCAGAAAGGGTCTGTTAATCCTGCAGTCAATGGGGTTGCTCCCAGCTGGGGGACAGCCCATCTGTCACACCAGCCATGACCAGCACGAGCTTTTGGACTTGCAGGGGATGCGGCACTCAGTTGTCCCCTTCCCTTGTGTTGCAGCTCATTGAGGACCTCAGGAAGCAGCTTGAGCACTTGCAACTCTTCAAACTGGAAGCTGAGCAGCGAAGAGGCAGAAGCAGCAGCATGGGGCTCCAGGAGTACAACAGCAGGACGCGAGAGACGGAGCTGGAGCAAGAGATCAAGCAGCTCAAGCAGGTATGCAGGGAGGAAAGCATCTTAGCTACTCAGCCTGCAAAAGGGGATGCTAATTCCCTGACACCAAGGAGTGGTCAGCAGAGACGCGGGGCCTCCCGCCTGAGGAGCTGACCATGGATCTGGCAGCCCACTGCTTTCTTGCTCTCCTGTCCCTGAGACAGGAGAGGTTGGCTCCTTCCTCTGAAGGACAGCATGTACACTCAAGAGCCCCTCTCTCTGCTGTGTCCCCTGGATCTCTCCAGCACATTGTGTGTTTCCAGAGGTTCTCCAGGCTTTGTCAAATTGGAGTCAGGAGATGAAGTACTGTTCCCAGTGCTGCATGAGCTGCTGGTTAGGCCTAAAGCCACTACCTTCTCTCGGTGTCCTCAGAGCAGAACCAGCAAGTGCTTCAGCACTGTCTGATGTTTGTCTGTTGTGACCAGGATAACAGGAACCTGAAGGAGCAGAACGATGAACTGAATGGGCAGATCATTAACTTGAGCATCCAGGGAGCCAAGAACCTCTTCTCAGCCTCCTTCTCTGAATCCCTGGCAGCAGAGATAAACTCAGTCTCCAGAGATGAGGTATGTGCCATGGGGTACTGCTTACCTCAAACGGCATCTTCCCAGGGTGCCTGGTGCATGTCCTCTTCCCTCAGCCAACCGAGGACCTGGGAGGAGCTGATGTGGCCCCGTTTGTGGTACAGCTCACTCCCAAAATTCACTTGAAAGCTTTCGTGAGCAAAGAAATACCGAAGCAACTATTTGAAGAGCTTGCAGGACTTACCCTGCCTGCTAGCCCTCCTTCCTGGGAATAGAGGAAGCTGCTCCCTTCCAATTTGCTGATACCGGCAGCTCCTCTGTGCCTGCCCTGTAACCGCCTTCCTCTTCCTGGGACAGACCAGTGAGCATGGGGTGTGTCTGCCTGTAGCTGTCTTAAAACAGATCTTAAAAAAGATCTCTGGCACACACTTTCCCAGCACCATGGCTGTAACCCAGATACCGGTGTGGAAGCCCATGTAAGTGTCAACTATATCTTTCAGAGTCTGAGAAATGTAATGGGAAAACACTTGTGTTATGGAGCCCAAAGGGAGATGCGATCCTCCCTGCTTTCCCTAGGGTCCCATCTGGCTGAGAAATTGAGGAAGGACAGGAGTGAGCACAGCCAGCAGCTGAGGGCATCTCCTCATCTTGGGCCAGAGCCTGCTTAAGGAGGGAGAAAGGCCAGGGGACCCCCAGAGATATTCCTCTGTATATTCCTCTAGCAGTTGGGCACCCAGGAGACAGGCTCAGCCTGCCATGCCTGTGCTCCCCACTTGGGGCTCTGGCTTCTGTGGCCAAGCACCCACTTGCATAGCGTGCAGATCTGGGGATGCAGGAGCATCTCTCAGGGGAGACATAATGGGGGTAAGGACATCCTACAGGGCAGGAGCTGGGTGTTACAGAGCCTGCAGGAGTCACTGGTGAACCGTCTGGTCCCTGCCAGTCACACCATGAAATACTCGTATGCGGCCAGGAACAGCCCAAGCCAGAATGAAGAAGCAGGGAAACCTCCATGGGCGCGCAGAGCCACGAGAAGCCCCTCTTCTGTCCCTGGGCAGTCGCAGGCGGTGGCAGCTCACTCCCTTTCTCCCTCCCTTACAGCTCATGGAAGCAATTCAGAAGCAAGAGGAGATCAACTTCCGCCTGCAGGATTACATTGACAGGATCATCGTGGCCATCATGGAGACAAATCCTTCCATCCTGGAAGTAAAGTAATGGCAGCCAAGAGCCACCGGCTGTGCGCTCATTATGGGGTGTGGATTTGGTGCTCTGAGAGGATAAAGAGGGACTCGAAACGTCTTTGCTTTTGATGACGGCACAAGGAAGCATCTCGTCAGGTCAGTGGGTGAATTAGCCAGCAGACCAGGGAAAAAGAAAACCAGCAGCAAGGCTTTGTTGTCTGACTCTGTTATTTTGAAGCCCTTCTGGTTCTGAGGGGTGAAAGGGAACCTGGAGAAGAAACACAAGCAACAGACAGCTGGAGGAAGGACCTGTTTAGGCCCTGCTACCCATGAAGCTGGGAACTGTCCTGACAGCAGCATCAGACCCTCTGGTATGCAGGGTGCAAACAGGAGCTGGAAGGAGAGGGTTTCTCTGAACTGTGCGATAACAGGACAGAGAAGGAAGCGACGGAGCTGACGTTTTCCCTTGCTGCCCTGTCCAGCCCAAGTATCTGCTTTGCCAAATTGTCACCGACACACTCACCGGGGCAGATCTGGGAAAGAGGGAAACATCCCAGACTTGTAGAGGTGGTTGGTTTTTCTTTTCTTTAATTAACTTAATGCAAATGTCCTCATTCAGCTGGTGCAGTTAATCCTTGCCCAGCTGCCTCTGCGTGGTAAGGGGTTGCGTGCAGAGAGCTAGCTGGCTCCTCTCGCTCACCAGTGGCAGAAAGAGGCAGGGGAGCGGCTGTTTTCAGGACAGGGCGTAAGCACACTTTGTCACCTGCCTCCTTATTTATTTTTGCTGTCTGTGGCTCGCTACCATTGGCATGCCTTGGCATTCACAGCTCCGCTACCCTCCTCCCCACTCCTGGCTCTTCCACTGTGGTCTGTGGGTATCTGTTGAGCCGGGCTGGCTCCGGGAGGAGAGGTCCTGTTGGCCCCAGCTGCAGACACACAGGTGCTGTCTGTCCAGCCTGCAGGGAATGGGGGAAAGGCTGTGACTCTTCAACTTGCACTGGAGGCTGGTCCTGGCTGCCTCTCCCCCTCCCAGCCTGGCTCGCCTGGCCTGGCACAGGGGCATGCAGTGGCTGAGTGTGGTTGGGTTCAGGTCTGGACCCCCAATGGGAGCTCCATCAGAGAGGGCTGAGCTCTTCAAATTGCCTTCCAAGGTCCCTGGCTTGGGGACAGTGGCCTGTGCCATTCCCACCCAAAGCAGGGCTCTGCTGGTGATAGCTGAGATCCTGGAGGGATAGCCTGCTCCCACAGCCCTTCCCTGCTGATTCCCTGTGCTGTGACAGGGGATGGATCTGCTGCTCTCATTTCTTAGCCCCTGGCATCAGCCTGGGCTGAAATCTCTATGCCATTGGGGAGAGGAGACCAGAGAATACCACAGCAGCTCCCTGGGAAACAAAAGCCATGTTTACATCAGACAGCTTTTGGCTTGCTGGCACAAGCGGCCGTGGTGTAGTATGACCCCAGGGAGCAGCCATTTTAACCGACCTGCTCCTGTCTGGCTCCTGTGAGGAGACAGCCAGTGGCCTCCCAAGGATCTGGCTTCACTGAATACGTCGGGCCCTAAAATGCAGTTCTCCTTCCTGCTTGTCAGGTTTTAGAAATGCCAGAGTGGTCTGAAAGCAGAAGCCACAGCAATCCATTGGCCACTGGTAGGGGGGTGCCTGCTCCTCCCCAAAACACTTCCACACACGTGGTACATCTCTCTTCCCATGCTGGGGCGGTGGCAGAGCAGCCAGCTCGCCGTTTGCCCTTGGAGGGTGCCGCTGGCTGGGAGCGGTGGCAGCTGCTGCAGCCTTAGCCCCTCCTGGGGTGTTCCCTGTGCCGCCAGCCTCGGGAATCAGCCGAGACCCGGAGCCAGCCAAGCCACTGGCGCCATGACCCTCCCTCTTCAATGCATTGCCTCTGGGTGCTCAACCCCCCGTGGCCTTGTGTGAGGTGCAGCGGGGTGGGGGCGAGCCCCCAAAAACTTTGGGCAAGGGGGGCACCCATGCTCCCGAACACCCAGCTCTCCCCGGCATCCACTCCCCTCCCTGTCCCAAGTCCGTGGGAAGAAGCCACGTAAATGTACATTTCCAGAGAAGCTTTGGGTGTAAATCAGTGTATACTTGGAGAGGGAAAATTTTTTCTATCTTGTAGAGTAGGTATTTTTATAGAATGAAGGTTGATCATTTTTTTAATACTTTAAAGAAGAGAGAAATGTATCTGTGTATACACAAAAGCATATATATATATGTATAAATATAAATATTGGAGATCTGCCTTTCTCGACTTGGGATCATGGATCCCCAGTTCAAACAATTGTCTTTTTTTGTGTTGCTCACAAAGAGGTACTGTAACTGTAAATAAGCACCGGGAAAAAGTTTTAAGCAAACAAAGCACTGACTTGCACATTCACCATGCTTTAAAGTCCCTATGGAAAAAGAAAAGGAAAAAGAAAAACTGTACTTCCCAAAAATGTTCCTCTTTCCCTACCGGTATGTGAAGGAAGTCCCAAAAAAGAGGTAAAAACAGTATTGTCTTAAATGATGTATCAATTCTTGTCAGATTAAAAGCTGTTACTATTCCTGCCCTGAGATCTTGTTTCTGCAGGGATGGCTCTGAGCATCGGAGCCTCTGAGCACTGGCTGCCAAGCAGGGCTGGAGGGGAGTAGAAGTGCCCCTGCCCTGAAGAGTGCCCTGCATTTGGTGGGATGAGGATGGGAAAGGCTGGACCCAGCTGGCTCTGGAGGGGCCAAAGTCAAAGGGAGACAAAACCTCCCCTCCAGCCAAGTGGGGACTTGTCCTTCACTGTCCAGGCAGGGTGAGGGACCTTTGGAGGTGGCTTTGTCCCTCCCAGCGTGGCCTGGTGCTCCGGAGGGTTTGGGGAGGCTGGGACAGGACCAATCTGTTGACTCGGTGCTTGGGGTCTTCTCCAGGTGAGGCCATGGAGACTTTCCCTTTTGTATACTGTGCTAAACGCCTCGGAGCACTCAGCTGCTCTGAACCACCCAAAAAAATCCCTTAAATGCTCTAAGCCACCCTTCTAAGCTGTTCCACGTCCCTTTAAGCTTCCCTCCACCTCCTCCCAGCCCCTGTAAGCTGCCCCAAAGGGCTCTAACCTCCATAATACCCTCTCAGCTCCTGGAGTACCTCCAGATGACTCCAGACTGCTCTAAACTCCTCCGAGCAGCCTTGGAGCACCCAGAGCTGCTGCAAAGAGCTCTCTGAGTGCTTCGGCATGCTGGGAAATGCCTCTAACGTGCTCAGAGCTCTCAAAACACCCCAAATTATTTCTAACTGCTCCATGTTCCTCTCAACTGCTCTGAATGGCACTGAGCTACTCTAAAACATCTCTGAGCATCTCTAAAAACCCTCCATAGTGCTCTACACCCCTCTAAGCAACTAGTGTGCACCAGAATTTCTCTGAATGCCTCTAAAAAATCCATTACAAATTCTTCTGAAAAGCTCAACCTCCAACAGCATGAAGCTGCTCTAGAAATTGGGTAAGTAAACAGCTCGGGGAGCATCGGTGCGGTGCTGGGTCGCTTCAAGGAGCTGTAAATTGCCTCTGAGCAGCTCAGAGCTCTGGAAGGACAGATCTTTGGGCAGCACTGAAGCACCTGAATTGCTCAAATAACTCTCTGGCTCCTCAAGTCAGCCTTAAAAGGCACTAAGATGATAAAACTGCTTGGAGGGGCTTGAAGTAGCTCTTAAAGTTCTCTAAACTCTTCTAAAACTCCTTGAAATAGCTCAAAATGGATCATAAAAAAGATCTTGTAGAAGCTCTGAGGCACTCTAAGCCTCTTCTGCGTGGCTGTGAAACGCCTCGAGTGCTCTAATGCCCTCTGAAAGGCCCCTGGAATTCCTCCGGCCCTTTCTACTGTAGCTCTCAACAGCACTAAAACTTTTCAGTAATGTCTCTAAACTTCTCCAAACAGTTCAAAGCCACCCTAAACCCCCTCCAGATGATACCGGAGAGCTCTAAGCAATCCTGAAACAGCTCCATGCTGCTCCAAAGCTGCTCTAAAACTCATTAAAAAAATCTTTGTAGCTGCTCAGAAGCACTCAAGCTATTCTGCACGTCCACTGAAAAGGTCTCTAAATGTCTTGAAACCTCTGCAGCCTCTTTGAAGCTGCTCCAGAAAAGCCCTAACGATCTGAAGATCTCCGCATCCTTCAGAACAGCTCTAGAGCTGCTCCGAACTGCTCTTCCACAGTGTGGTGGGGGCTTGGCACCGTGTTAGCAAGCCTCTGAGCAGCTGCAGGCAGCTCTGAGTTATTATTTATTATAAAAAATTAAATGCATTTAAATAAACATATTTGTAATAGGGTTAGAGATTTGTGGAGCTTCCATAGCTCCAAAACTCCTCAGGGAAGCTGAGCTGTTTCTGAAGTGGTGCTCTAACCACTGAAGAGCTCCAGCTTCTCCCTTTCATTATAGCAGGATGCTCTGGCTGTCAGTGGGGGAAACTAGCAGGCGCCGAGCATGGATGGGGTCCAGGGTCCAACCGTGGGGATCCAGCTGTGCTGCTCCTGCGTGCTCCCCCTCTCCCTTTTTTTGGGTCAGGCCAGCTTGGCTGGACAAGGCAGCACCATAAATCACCCCGACTTCATTGAATACAACAGTTCCGGAGTCTGGCAGCTCCGGATCTGGCTTGGCCATGCATGACACCCGCCTGGCTCCAGCTGGGGTAGGTGCTTTGCAGGAAGGGTGATGATCCCAAGATGCCCTCCAGTCATCACACGTGGCCCTGGTGCCTCCCTGCTGCTCTCAGCCTTGGCAGCAGGAGTGTGGTGCTCAGTGCTTGCAGCCCAAGTGCTCTGTTGGTACAGGCAGGGTGCTAGGGGCAGGCAGGGCTGCCATGAGCACCCAGCCCAGCTCCCTGCCACCCAGCTCCGTGGGCTTGTCACTGCTGGCATGAGCCACAAAGAGACAAAGCTGTGGGGAAAGCAGAGCCACTCCTTCCCAGCCCAGCTTGCCTTGGATCAGGCCCTTGCCCAGCGTAACCCCGGGGACAGCAGCACTCTCCCATCCCAGCAACCTGGCACCCAAAAAGCCACAGGGTGACTGGTGAGAGCCCATCCAGCCCCTTCCCCAGGGAGCCAGTGGGCACCTTCAAACACCCCCAAGACCTAGGCACAAGCAGGGTCACCGCGGCTGCGTCCCACATCGACCAGCAAGGACGACCAGGGCAACCACGACTGCATCCCCAGGCAATGATGCTGCAGGAGATCCGGCTGCACCCCCAGCCCGGGCCCAATGGAGGAATGTGCTCCAGCCACGGGGTGTTTAGTTGCGGCCGGTGGCTGGAGGGTGTCGAAGAGCAGAGCTCTCGCTGCGGGACCCCTGGTGGGAGAAGGGATTTCCAGCTCCTTCCCCTTCCACATCTGCTGCCAATCCTGCGATGGTGTTAACCCTTAGCAGCCGGGGTGTGAGGGGGATGGATGACACCCCCCCCCGCCCTGAGCATCCCGTAGGGCTAAGGGGGGCAGCCCTGGTGCGGACCCTCACCCTGAGGTGCTGCCTGCATCGCCTCGTGGCACTTGCCGTGGGCAGGCCCACTCGGGATACTCACAGGGAGCGCGATCCCCAGCAGCTGGTCCCCAGGGATGCTCCAGGAGCTCAGGCATGGGGCATGACCCCCGGCAGGGACGGACACACCAGGGAACAGTAACACCCAGCAAACACCCCACAGCTGGGAGGCCACCACAGGCAGCACCAGTGCATCTTCCTCCTCTTTCTCCAAGCTGGAAAGCCTGGGGAGGGGCAAGGCCTGTGGTGCACAGCCCGATCGGGACCCCCAGCCTGGCCATGGCCCCCCAGCCTGTCGGGACCCGCCCCCCCCAGCGACAGTGGGGGCACAGGCAGCACCCACAGCGAGCAGGGCCGAGGCAGAGGCTGGGTGCACCCCTGGAGGGGGGGGATGGGGGGAGGGACAGGCAGGCGAGCCCCCGTCGCTCGCCCGGCATGGGGTCCGCGGAGCCCAGCTTGGGGTCCCCAGCCCCGGCCGTCGCTGCCAGCCTCTGCAGGGCTGCGTGGGCGTGGGGGGTTAAGGGAGGGGGGCATCCTCTGCCCACTCGCGGGCAGCACCTTCTCCTCCCCTTCCTCCCACCCCTCCCCCCGCCCCGCTCCCCTCCTCTTTCCCCTCCCCGCCGAGGGCAGCCGGCGCCGTCCCGTCCCGTCCCGGGACTCAGCGGCTCCGCTCCGCCCGCCGCGGCCGCCCCCTCCCCATGCGGGTGTCCCGGGTGGGCGGCAGCCGCCGGCTCTCCCCCCCGCCCCGGCATGGCCCGGCTCTCTGTCAAGGAGCACCTAGACGGGATCCTCTCCGACTTCGAAGGTGCGAGACCCCCCCACTCGGGGCTGGGTATCGGAGGGGGGGGATGATGGGGAATGCTGGGGCTGTGCGTCTTGGCAGGATGGGATGACCCCCCCGGGCTGAGCATCGTGAGGGTGCTGCGCTTCCCCCCACTCCGTGGGCTGGGTGGCGTGGGGGGATGCACTCCCCTCATAGGGGGCTGCGCATCGTGGGGGGTGATGGCCCACGGGGGCCGCGCGTCGTGGGGGGCTGCGCATGGGGAGGGGGCTGGGACGCCCCCCAAAGGACCGGGTATCGTGGGGGGCTGCGCAAGTTGGGATGCGCCCCGCGGCGCGGGGAGCTGGAATGTACCCGACGGGGCGCATCCTTGGGGAGCCCGGCGGGGTGTGCCCGGGGCGTGGGTGCACCGCCGGGGGGGTGCCCCGTGGAGTGGGGGGTGCGGGGCGGGGAGCTGCAGAACGCTCAGGGAGGGGGGTGGGGGGTGGGGGGGATGGGGTGCTTGTGTGCACTCCCCCTCCCCGTGTTCGTGCTTGTGCGTGTGCGCCCTCTCCGCATGTGCGTGCTCCCACCCGACCCGCGGGGGCTGTGGGGTCGGGGCCGGGAGCCCCCCCGGGGCGGCCCGGCCGTGGGAGGCAGCGGGGCGGGTTTGTCTTTCTCTTGGCCGCGATTATCCCCGGCCGCTTCCCGGAGGCCGCGGCGGGAGGGGCCGGGGCCGGGATCCGGGGCCGGGGGCGGGCGGGGAGGGGCGGGCGGGCGGCGAAACCCGACCCCGGGGCTGCTGCTGCCCTCGCCGGGGAGGAATGTGTGCACCTACCCTGGGCACCTTAACCCCGCCGCTGCCGGGCCGCCTCCACCCCCTGTCACCCCACACACACACACCCTGCCACCCCCCTCAATCCCTGCCATCCCCACACACACCCTGCCATGCCCCCACCCCCCACTATCCCCCCTAAACCTTCTGCTACCCCCCCCACCTCTCCCTGCATCCCTCCCAAACCTTCTGCCATTCTCCCACCCTCCTATCCCCCCCCAAACCCCTTGCCACCCCTCCCCCTCCATCTGCCCACTGCTGCCCCCCTCTGCTCTGCCCATCACTCCGGACATGGGTTGGGACAGCCAAAGGGATGGATGAGGCCATGACCTGTCACCAGGGGCAGGTTTGGGGTGATGGGAGGCATTTTGGCATGCCCCCGGTGGTGCCAAAACAAGAGATGGATGTGGTATGGGGGATGCCATCTCGGTGGCCCCATGGCCCCCGGCACCATGGCCAGCTGGAGGGGGGCAGGACCGGTCAGGGAGAGCTGTTATTAGCAGCGCCCAGGCCCCTGACCCCTGCCCAGCCCCAGGCACAGAGGTGAGTTGGGGAGGGGTTGGGGACGAGACCCCTGCTGCCCCACTGCCCCTGGCACTGATGGCCAAGCCGGGGCAGTGGCCATGGGGCCAAGGAAGAGGGGGGTGAGGGCAGCCTCATGCTGGTGTGTGCAGTGCCAGGGCAGGCTGGCACACGTGCCAGGATGAAGGGGAGCGGCGTGGGCCGTCCCCCGCAGCCTCCCCACCAGAGGCAGCCACCCGCAGCTTGGCAGCGGGGTGCAGCGGGGGCGAGGAAGGCTGCCCGGCGGGGGCCTGGGCCCCACACGCTCTCCCCGGGGCCAAGGAACTGGCTGCCAGTACCAAACGGAGCCACTTTGGCAGATCTGGCAGGAGCGTGGCTCCTGGCAGGGGCTGTGCTGCGGTGGGAGGGAGGGGGCAGCCACCCAGTGAAGGCACTTCCTGGTCGTGGGGGCTTCACCGGGGTCCTGGCAGCTCAGACCTGCCATGGTGGTGCCCAGCCATGGTGCCCAGGGGAGAGGGCCCCCCACCGCTGGCAAGCGCACGGCGGCTGCTCCAGCGAGAGGCTTTGCACCAGAGCCAGGTGCTGCGATGCCCATGGGGTGGTGGTGGGGGCCGTGTGGGGGCACATTCGCGCCAACAGCAGCCCTGGGGCTGCAGCGTGGGCTCGTGGTTGCCGTCACTGCTGCAAAGACATGTGGGAGGCAGGGCTGCAGCCTCCTGCATGGACTCTAACATTAATGCTGTGCGAGGCCTCATCATCAGTAGGCTTCAGGGTTAATGCCCTGTAAGGGGGCAGGAATCTCTCCAAGAATGGCGGTTTGTATGGATGTAGGGGGAGAGGGTCGGCCGGGGGGATCCGGTTACTCGGGGATGGATCCCTTACAGGGGGGAATAAAGCAGGCAGTGTGCTGTGGTGGGAGCCAGTGGCACTGGCTGGCCAGGTACATATAAACTGTGGTGAAAATGATAAAAACCGGGGTGAACAATGCAGCAGGGCCATGGGGCTGCTGGTGCTGAGCTGGTTTCCCATGCAGGACGAGCTCACAAACAGCCCTTTGGCACCAGGCTGCCTGGGGGGTGCCTCTGGGTGCTGGCACGGTGCAGCATGGCACAGCACAGCTGGGGGTCCGTGCACGGGGGGGTCAGCTGGGGAGGGGACAGAGCCTGGTGGGTGCCCTGCTGCAGGTGCCATCAGGTGCCACTCTCATGCCACCATCTCTCTCTCTCTCTGTCCCTAGCGCTCAAGAAGTCGTTTGAGGTGGATGGGGATGAGGCACCCGGCTCCCCACCCGTGTCCCTGCTGCCCTCAGGCACCGGCGAGTGCCGCCGGCCGCTGCAGCCGGGCCACCCACCCTGCTCTGGCACTGCTGCTGGCCCCAGCCCAGTTCCCAGCCCCGTGCTGTGCAGCCGGCTCAACACCAGTCTCTCCACTGGCCGAGCCAACGGCACAACCAGCACTGCCGTCACCTGTGTTACCTCCTTCCAGACTCACCGGGGCTTTGCCACAGGGCCAGGCAGCGACGGCGAGAGCCTCCGCAGCTCATCCTCCAGCCTGGAGAGCCCTGCACCCCCCCAGCCGCCAGGCAGCCCCCTGGCCACTGGCACCTACCTGAAGAAGGTCCCATCCCACAGCAGTGTCTTCCCAGCAGAGCTGGAGCGTCCTCTCCATGGGGCCACCACCAGCTGTGGCTCGCTGCCGGCACTGGACCTGCACATTGCTGAGGAGCCAGGGACGGGGACGTCCCCACCAGACCCCCAGCCATGGAGCACCCGGAGCCCTGCAACCCAGCCCCACACCCACCAGCCTCCCTCCTCCACCCTGGCCCCGTGTGATGGCACTGGGCTGGCCCCAGGGCTGCCCACGCTCCCCAAGGGGCCAGGGGAGTGGCTGCCACAGAGGTGGGATGTGGCCACCTGCACGCTGCCTCGGCCGCAGCTGAGGGTCAGCCTCAGCGCCAGCCCTGGCCCAGCCCACCGGCCCCCACCGCTCCCCCAGGGCCAGGGGGAGGCAGGCCCAGCCCCCACCACCCCGTCCCTGGGGAGGGCTGAGGGGCTGCCACCACCACCACCAGCGCCCCAAGCTGCCCCCTTCAAGCTGGTGTCCCAGCCACAGACGGTGCAAGTGAGCTCCCAGCCTGCCTTCCTCGGGGGACTGGTGCTGGTGCCGGCCCTGGGAACCCCAGCAGCACCCAGTGGAGCTGGGGCAACCCCCTCCAGTGCCAGGCTGGTGGGGCCGCGGGGACCCTGCACGGCGGTGGTGGCTCCCAACGAGGCTGCAGACAGTGGCTGGGCTGCGGTGACGCCAGAGTACGGTAGGACTCGCTCTTGTCCCCTCTCCCCACCAGGACACCCTTGCTGGGCATGGCATTGCCACAACCTCCCAGTGAGCTCCGCTGCCTCCAGCCACTCCAGCGCTGCTGATGCTGGGGAGGGTGGTGATGCAGGGCTGTGGGCATGGGGATGTGATGTGATGTGATGCTGGGGACATGGCCAGGATGATGCCCGCTGGTGCCCTCCTCCCCACCAGTGCTGGGGCTGGCGGGGCACATTGGATGCCGCTCAGCACAGTGTGGCGCGTAGCGGTGGGGAGGGCCACACGGCACAGAGTCCAGCACACCTCTGGCAGGGCTCCCATACCGCCTGGCTCCCAGGTGCCTGGCGAGCTTCCCGTGCTGCCTAGCACTAATCGTTTTCCCGGCGCGGGCAGACAGGTCGGGACACATGTGCCCCATTGGCAGCAGCACTGAGCACCGTGGCCCCACGCGTGCCAGCTATCGCTGTGATCTTGTTCCGCATCCAGCACTTTCTCCCCTTTTAAGCCTTGCCTTGACATGGGGATGGATCCTGTTCCTCCCTTCCCGCGGAGGCGGAGGAGGTGGCTGGGGGCCAAGGTGTGCTCAGGCGTGCTTGGCGCGTGCCTTGTGCTGGCGGGAGGATACAGTGCTTCCCGGCACAGCCATGCCCCCAGCTCCCACCGCACCAGCTTGTGTCTGTTCCTCAAGCATGGGGCAGGGGACACCCAGTGTTCCTCCTTCCCCACAGCTGCTCCAGGGAAGGCTGGAGAGCACCAGGGTGACCAGGAGATGGCTGCTGCCACTGGTGCTCCATGTTTAGGAGCTTGGGGCTCATTGTGCGTCTCGCTGGGGTGTCATGAGAGCCACCATCACTGGGCTCTTAAGTACTGACGCTGTCAAAGGCATCCATACATCTGCTCCGGGCTGGGGTGAATCATCCCCCAACAATGCCTGTGGCCGTGCTGCCCAGCCAGCCTGGCTGCCCTGCTGACCCGCCACTGCCCATGGCACTGGCTGGGGCGGAGGGGACAGTGCTCAGGGCCAAACTGGGGAGATGGGATGATGGGGACATGGGGGGGCAGTGCTCGGGGCTGAGCCGGGATGATGGGGATATGGGGGGGCAGTGCTCAGGGCTGAGCTGGGGTGATGGGGTGATGGGGGGGCAGTGCTCAGGGCTGAGCTGGGGTGATGGGGACATGGGAGGGCAGTGCTCAGGGCTGAGCTGGGGTGATGGGGACATGGGGGGGCAGTGCTCAGGGCTGAGTTGGGGTGATGGGGACATGGGGGGGCAGTGCTCAGGGCTGAGCTGGGGTGATGGGGACATGGGGGGGCAGTGCTCAGGGCTGAGCTGGGGTGATGGGGACATGGGAGGGCAGTGCTCAGGGCTGAGCTGGGGTGATGGGGACATGGGGGGGCAGTGCTCAGGGCTGAGCTGGGGTGATGGGGACATGGGGGGGCAGTGCTCAGGGCTGAGCTGGGGAGATGGGGACGTGGGTGGGCAGTGCTCAGGGCTGAGCTGGGGTGATGGGGACGTGGGAGGGCAGTGCTCAGGGCTGAGCTGGGGTGATGGGGACATGGGGGGGCAGTGCTCAGGGCTGAGCCGGGGAGATGGGGACATGGGGGGGCAATGCTCAGGGCTGAGCTGGGGTGATGGGGACATGGGGGGGCAGTGCTCAGGGCTGAGCCGGGGTGATGGGGACATGGGGGGAGGTTGCTCAGGACCAAGCTGGAGTTTGGCAGGGTGGCTGAGTGTGGTGTGCTGAGGCTGCGGAGTGGGGCGCAAGATGGTGGGCAGCATGCGGGCACCGGCTGCCCTTCAGACGACATGGGACTGGCGTGCGCTGCTCAGGCACAGTGGTTTCTGTGTCAGGAATAGGTGGGGATGCTCTTTCTCCTCTCCTGGGAGGCCACCATGGCCCCATGGTGGTGATGGCACCCACAGGTGGCTGTGAGGCAGTGTGGCACTCTCATTCCCACACCCTGTGGGTGGAAGCACCAAGCGAGCTGGCGGCCGCCGCGTTTCACTTCCACGCTGATGGGTCGCCCACGCAGGGCCCCGGGCGAGGAAGAGGAGGAGCAGAGGAGGAGCCGTGGGCTGCAGCCGCCCTCCCCATCTTGCACCCCAGGAGCCATTTGGCCCTGGTGACCAGCTCTCAGAAGCAGCAGCCCCGGCTCCGGCCAGCTTGCCCAGGTAGGGATGAACGTGGTGGCACCGGGCAGGGTGGCGTGCGGGCAGGGGGTTGCTGCTGCTGGGGCAGGGTGAGCCCTCCCATGCTCCAGCAGGCAGGCAGTGCTGCAGGGCGCAGGATTTTGCCCAGTGGTTCACTTCTGCTTCTGCTCACTGCCGGTCCCCAGCCCTGTGCTGCAGCTCCCGCCTATGCCACAGCCAGCCAAGCTGCAGATGGGTTTGTCACCACTGTCCCCTTGGGTCGTGCTGGGTGCTGGAAAAGACACCGGCATTTCTGGGTCATGCTCGGTCAGGCGGGTAGAGCTGTGGTGAGGTCCTCTCTGGTGTGGTGGGCTCCTCTCCCTCCACATCCCCAAAATCATCCCTTTGCCGGAGGGGCTGGCTCCCTCGTGCCCACCCACCCTCAAGCCTTTGGGACTCAGCGCTGTGCTCTCCCCATCCAGCTGTGCTTCAGCCGAGGTGATGCCAAATTCAGCACAGTGGCAAGCAGCTGGGCCAGGAGCTCCAATCCAGGCTCATCCTCTCCCAGCACCCTCCACTCCCAGAGCCTTATTACAGGCTTCCCTGGGGAACTGGCCAATTAGCCCCGCATCCGTAATTAAATCCATGGAGGAGACCACAGACCCGGGATTACTTGACTTGCCTGGAAAATAAGAGCATCTTTAATAAGTCCTCGAACAGGTCTGGCTGCAGGAGCCATTAGCCCTGGAGGTGCGTGATGATGCCAAAGAGCTTCCTTGTGGCTGCCCGGCTGCCAGCCATTGCTGCTGGGTCTTTATGGCAGTGAGGGCCAGGACACAGGGGGCTCTGGCCCTGTGGGAGAGGCGGTTGTGGGTGCAGCACCCAGCGCTGCCACGTGCCCCGCAGCTCTGCCCGACACTCCCTCTGGCTGTTTGTGTCTGCTTGGTGCTGTCGCCAGCATGGCACGGCATGAGGCAGCAGAAAACAGCCGAGCACCTGCATGGGTGCTGCATCCTGGGCAGCTGGGAGGGGTGCAAGCACCCATCCTGCCTGCACTCTGCCTGCGGTGACCGGCCACCCTGGGTGGCTCCAGGCAGCAGCTGCATCACTTGGTTCTGGAGCTGGCCTGGCAACAGCCAGGGTCTGGCAGGGACTGGGGTGGGGGGTGTAGGGCAGGCGGTGTCCGTGGGAGCAGTGGTGTGTCCAGGTGAGCATTGGGGGGGGTTCCCATCTCGCTGCCTGCCTGCAGAGCACCCCAGCTCTGCTGCAGGCAGCACCCTGCCTGCCCCAGGCAGCACCCCACCTGCCCCCAGACCCCCCCGCTGGGTGGCACCGCTATCACCAGGAAGTCCCTGGCTGTTTTGCCACTTCCGAGGAACACCCCGACCCACAGGGGCGCAGGGGGAGCTGGGACACGTGGTGCTGCTGTCCCCAACCCTGCCACCTTCCAGGGAATCGCTGCCCGGCTGTGCTCTTCCATCACTCCGGCCAGGCAGTGGGTTTGCACCCACCAGTGGGCACAAGGTGCTGGGTGCCCCCCCCCCAGCCCCCTGGCCAGGATTCTTTTACAGAAGCAACAGGCATGTTTGGCTGCATCATCTGGTACCCTTGGGCTGGACCCTGCCCATGTGCTTGTTGTCCCCAGGCTGCATGGCACATGGCTGCAGCCTCAGCAGGGCAGCTCAGCTCTCTCGGCAGCCTCGGCTGTCAGCAAGCTGCCGCTGAAGCCTCGCCGACGCCAAGAACCGGCTGGCACATATGTGGCTGGTGGGGAGGCTGCGGTGCGGGGGGATGCAGGCGCCATGGGGCACTGCGGCAGTGGGGCAGGTGGCAGGGCCACAACCCCTCACCTCGCCCCACCGTGTCTGTGCCACAACTGGGCATGGGTGCTGCTTGGGGAGCATGGTGCAGGGTGGTCCCTGGTGCCAGGGAGCCAGTGGGTGCCAGTGGGGATGGTACCCACAGCTGATATCTCCTGCTCCCCTTCAGTATCACTGCAGCCTCCCATGGGGGTGGTAGGTGCCACGGTGTGGGGAGCATCGCTGTGCTGGGGTCCCCATCTGCGCCGGCTTGGCTGGAGGCCAGCAGTGCCATGTGCTGGGCGGGCACATGCGGGCGGGCGCCTTCCCCACCCTGCCGGGCAACCAGCAAACTCGGCACAGGGGCTTGGCTGTGGCAGGGAGGGGGATGCGGGTGGGGAAGGGAGGGAGGGAGGGATGTTGCTGTGCTGGTCATGTGTGGGAGCGGCAGTCTCGCCGGAGCCAGGTTCTGTGCCAGCCAGGGGCTGGTGGAGGGGAGGGTGCCGGGCTGCGGCATTGATGGAGATGGGGACACTGATGGCGCCTGGGAGACCGCCCCAACCCTAGTGGGGTGCTGAGCGAGGGCACTGCGGCACTGAGGTAGGACACGAACAATGGCTGTGCTGGGGAGGAGGAGGAGGAGGAAGAAAGGGCTCTGGGGCCCCCCAGGCTGCCACACAAAGGGCTGGGGCACGCTCTGGACATGGTTCCCTGGGCAAACTCTGCATGTCCGTGGGGCTCAGGGTTGCGCCGGTGCCTGTGCTGGCCCTCCTCAGCCCCCAGGACTGCAGGCAGGTGCCCCTTGCTGTGGCAGGGGCCCGATGCCTGGGTACAATGTGGGGTCACACGTCCTGCCCCATGCCCGGTACACCAGGGCTGGAGAGGGTGCTGCAGGGGATGGCCTCGGCGTGGGTGACGATGTGGGATGGGCAAAGAGTGCCAGCAGCAGCTGTGGTGCCTGATGTAACCACCTCACAGAGCAACCGATGGCATTGCAGGGGATGGGCAGGGCTGCCTGGTGGCATGGCCACCCCGAGGATGTCATTACGGCACCTCCCTATCCCTCTCTGCCCACAGGGTGCCAGGGGGTGGGGGCGGTGTGCCCCGTTGCCATGCTGAGACTTACTGGCTGCCAGGAATGTGCTGGCGCTGCGTGCCTGCCAGGGCGGCTGCTGCTGGGGCAACAGTACTGGTGGAAGCGCAGGCACTGGGGAGGGGGGAGCAGTCTGGGCTCACCCGCCTTTGCCCATCCATGCAGGGAGCAGCCTGGAGCCCGAGGAGCACAGCATGGAGCCACCTGCTGTGCCAGAGGAGGAGATGCCCCTCACTGTGGCACCTGGCCCGGCGGGTTGCCAGCTCTTCGGTTACGTGGGAATCGAAGCCGTGCTCGACCAGATGAAAATCAAAACCATGAAGACGGGCTTTGAGTTCAACATCATGGTTGTGGGTGAGCACTGGACATGGGGTTTGCTCCTGGTTGTGGCGGGAGCCCTGGTTCCAATGCTGCCATGGGGGGGAGGACATTGTGCTTTTAAGGGATTTTAAGGGATTTAACCAGCAATAAATTGAAGAGGAGCAACATCCCATTCCTGATTATATAGTGATGCTGATGGGTGAGCTCATGCCAGCCACTGGGGTGCTTCCAAATGGGTACCGAGGTATTATTACTTCGGGGAATAAATGTACTGGAGACACAAACCAGAGCTATCTCAGCCTCTGGGAAGCTGCCAAATGGGTACCAAGCTGCTGTCATCCTGGAGAATAAATGTATTGGGTGGATAAACATCTGGGAAGTTCCCAAATGGGTACCAAGGTGTAATCGCCCTGGGGGAATTAATTTATCGGGGGGAACAAACCTGAGCTGCTGGCATCCCTGCAGGGCAGAGCGGGCTGGGGAAGTCAACGATGGTGAACACCCTCTTCAAGTCCAAGGTGAGCCGCAAAGCATCACAGCCTGGCCAGGAGGAACGCATCCCCAAGACCGTGCAGCTGCAGTCCATCACCCATGGTAAGGTCACCACCATGGGGTTGTGTCCTACCAACCCTCGGGAGAAGCAGGGGACCAGGGGGGTGGGTGTGGCCTCAGACCCCACTTTCCTGGTCCCCTGCTTCTCCCCAATGCTTGGTCCCCCTGATCCACTTCTCTGCCCCATAGTCATCCAGGAGAAGGGTGTGAAGATGAAGCTGACGGTGACGGACACACCAGGGTTTGGGGACCAGATCAACAACGAGAACTGGTAGGACACAACAGGGTGCAGCATCCCAGCTTCGTGGGTGGCAATTTGGGGTAAGGGTTTGAGCTCAGATGCCGTCCCCCAACCCCTCATCCCCAGCTGGGAACCCATCATCAAATACATCAATGAGCAGTACGAGAGGTACCTACACGAGGAGATCCTCATCACCCGCAAGAGGAAGATCCCAGACACCCGGATCCATGCATGTGTCTACTTCATCCCCCCCACGGGTCACTGGTGAGTCCCCAGTCACAGCACCCATGGGTGCTCCCTGCTTGGTGGTAGGGCTAGCCCAGGGTGATCCCAGGTGGTCCCTGGCAGGCTGCGCCCACTGGACCTGGAGTTCATGCAGCGGCTCAGTAAGATCGTCAACGTGGTGCCAGTGATCGCCAAAGCTGACACGCTTACCCTGGAAGAACGGGCAGAATTCAAGCAACGGGTGAGGGCAGGTCCCTGAGGGGCTCCCGGGGTGCCCTGTGTTGACCCCCAGCCCCAGCTCAAGCCCTGTATCCTGCAGATCCAGGAGGACCTGAAGACCCACGCCATCAGCATGTACCCGCAGGAGGACTTTGACCAGGACCCAGATGACAGGGCGCTGAATGACAGGATTCGGGTGAGTGACAGGAACTGGGATTGGGGATGCTGGCCCCTGGGGACCATGGTGGGGGAAAGACATCCCCAGGGGAGCCCAGCAGCACCCTGGGGCAAGGGCGCTTCTCTGTGCCAGCAGGAGAAGATCCCCTTTGCCGTGGTGGGGGCGGACCAGGAGCACCAGGTGAATGGCAAGCGGGTGCTGGGCCGCAAGACCAAGTGGGGCATCATTGAAGGTGAGGAGAACCCCTTGCATCCCCAGCCCTCCCCATGTATGGGGGGGGGGGGCACTGGGGGTGCGGAGACCAGCACCCATGGGTGCATCCCTGCCCTGGGAGGTGCTAAGTCTGGGGAGGGGGTGTGGGGTGGAGCTGTGCTGATGCTGTGGTGGTACCTGGAGCCTGCTGGGATGTGCTGCCCAGGAATACCCCCTGCCCTCCTGCCTGCACCCTGCCAGCCCCACTGCCTGCTCTCCCTTGCTTTGCAGTGGAGAACCCGGCGCACTGCGAGTTCCCCCTCCTGCGGGACCTGCTGATCCGGTGAGTGGGGGACAGGGCAGGGGGTGCCGGCATCCTGCGGGGGGGGATAGCAGGGTGGGGAGACAGTGACTTGATACTCTTCCCGCTGCTGCCCTGGGCAGGTCACACCTGCAGGACCTGAAAGACGTCACCCACAATGTCCATTATGAGAGCTACCGTGTGCAGCGGCTGAACGAGAGCAACCAGCCAGTGCTGAGCCCTCTCGATGGGCCACCCAGCAAGGGCGAGGGTGGCAGCAACCTCTGAGCCACCACGTCCCCCCCAAAGCTGCCACTGGACCCCCGTGGCAGTGCCCATCCCCTGCCCACCAGTGGTTGTGCCTGGACCCTGCCTGGAGTGAGAAGCCCATGCCAGTTTGGGGTGAGGAGCCCCACAAGAGTGCCTGGCTGCCCCGGGTTGGGTCCCCAGGTCTCTCGTCCCCAAGCTCCGCCATGGGCACAGGCCCTCTAGACCCTGTGCAGCATTAAAGGTCAACCTGGAGCCCTTCAGCCTTCGCCATCATCATCCTCCTGTTGGACCCCACCTTCTAACATGCCACCACCTTCCTGTACTTCTCCAGCCACAGGGACCATGGGGCGAGACCTCCCCCCCACCCAAGGGCTGCTGGGGTGCCCAGTGCCAGCACCAGATGGGCACCCTGGGGGAGCGGCGGTGCTGCCGGTGGGGTGCTGGTGGTGCCATGGATGGTCGGGGTGGGCAGGGTGCGGGTCCCCTCCTCATCGTCACCCCACCCACCCTGCCCAGTGACGGCAGCTGGTAAAGCCGGACTTTGAGCCACTTATCGGGTGGCAAAGGTGCCAGGAGGTGAGTGGAGTTGCTGGAAGAGGAGGTGCTGCACGGAGGAGTGGGGTGGGCCTACACCTGGCTGCTCCCCCCCGTGGTACTCCCCTGCTAGGGGCACTTGGCACTGGGTGCAGCCCCCCCAAACCCTCAGGCAGACCCTGCGGGTGCTGCCCCACTGGCTGCTGGCCCCGGCACAGCGTGGGAATAGGGGTGCTGGGGTGGACCCTTCAGTGCTCTGGGGGTGTGTGAAAGGCCCTTTGTGCCTCCCGCTGTGGTGCCAGGACAGTAGCATGCAGCAGCTCCCTGCCCCCCCTACCCCAGCCCTGCCGCAGGGCTTGGCATTGCCACAAGTGCCAGCACCCTTTGCCTGGCCCCACGTTAATAATCCACCCACACACACCACTACTGCCACCAGCCCCCAGCAGCTGCCCCGGTGAGCCGTGCCTGACAGCGGTGGCAGTGGCAGCAGAGCTGGGGGTCCTTGGCACAGGTGGCTCAGGGGGCTGGCAGCTCCCTGCTCTTTGCCCCACCCCTCCATCCCAGCACCCAGATAAGAGTGGCTGCCGGCAGCACCCGTTTCGTGACGCACAGTGTGGGTGGGAGAGCTGGCCGGGACCATGGCTGTGGTGACAGTGAACCTCCGCACTGTGACCTCCCGGGTGGGCATTGCCCGACTCTTTGCTGTTGTGCTGTCCTGCATTGCCTTCAGCTTGGTGGCTTCCACAAGGCATTTCCAGGGTCCCTATGGGACGTGGTGCATGTTCACCTGGTGCTTCTGCTTTGCTGTGACGCTGCTGGTGCTGGTGCTGGAGCTGCTGGGGCTCTACCCCAGGCTACCACTCTCCTGGGACGACTTCACCTCGGCTTTCTCCGTGCTGGCAGCATTGATGGTCTTCACCACCTCGGTGGTCTTCCCCTCCACCTTCATCAGCAGCCCCTGCAACAACAGCACGTGTGCCCTGCAGGCCGTGGCCACCGCTGCCTCCTGCCTCTGCTTCCTTGCCTACGCCCTCGAGGTGGGACTCACCCGCACCAAGCCAGGGGACATCAGCAGTTTCCTCTCCACCGTGCCTGGGCTCTTCAAGGTATTTGAAGCCTATGTGGCCTGCCTCATCTTCTCCTTGCTGGATATGTCCATGCTGGCTACCCATGATACAAAAGCTGGCCTGCAGTGGTGCGTGGCCGTCTACTCCATCTGTTTCATCATCACCCTGATCATCATCATCTTCACCATTGGCCGGTGCCTCGCCTACATGCCCTGCCCGCTGGAGAAGATGCTGGTGGGCTACAATGCCCTGGCCCTGGTGATGTACACCACCGCCACCGTCCTCTGGCCCCTCTACAGCTTCAGGCAGACATCTCGCCCCAACCTCTGCGGCACAGACTGCTGGTGGAACAAGCACCTGGGGGTCACCTTCCTCACCATCTTCAACCTCATCGCCTACTTGGTGGACCTGGTCTACTCCACCAGGATGGTCTTCATCAGGGCACCTCCCTAAGGGCTCTGGGTAACCCTAGTGGGGTAAGGGGTGGTGGGACGCAGCTGGATGCTGGTGTCGGTGTGGGGCTGCCAGTGGAGCTGAGGAAGAGGCCAGATGCCTCGGAAAGCTCCTTCTCCCCATGCCGGAGCACAGAGCTGCAGGGCGCTCCAGGAGGTGTGCTCAGGCCTGTGCCCCACAGGCTGCTTGGCCAGGGGGCTGGGCTGGGGGGGAACAGGGTGCTCCTGAAACCCTGGAGATGGGGAGGGAGGGGTGTTTGGGATTAAATTGGGTCATTTTTCACTTGCTTTTGCCTCCTCTTTCTTCCGCTTCCCGGCTTTCTGAAGGATCCTCCCCAGTGGCATGGGAGGCTCAGGGGTGAGAAACTGGGGGCCACCAGCAGCATTGGGGGGATACTGGCAGTGGCACAGAGGGGCAGTGGACTTCAGCAAATCCCCTTTTCTCCTCCTTGTTGACTCAGCATGGGAGTGAAGCAGGGCATGACCAGGAAAAAACCCAACCCGGATGCCTTTGCCTTGGCACCTGCACAAGACCCTGCCAAACGGGTTCGGGAGGAATGTGACTGCTGGGGGGGCTGAGCCCGCCAGGCTGTCATCACCAGCACCACCTGGTCCTCATCACCACCTCTGTCACCCCAGCAGGACCCCTGCTGGGTTTGGTCCTGGCCATGCTGGCAAGAGCCCCATGCCTGCTGTTTTACCCTTTGGGGGCTGCCAAGGAGTCCCCTGTCTGGGGGGACGCAAGGCAGGGGGGGTGTGTCACCTGCTGCCACCAGAGCTTGGGGTGCTGAGACATGTTAATGGGATGACAGTGGCACCACAGGCCAGTATTCAGGAAGAAGGTAGCAGAGTGGTGCAGGCAGGGGAAGGTGTGCCCAGCAGGCAGAGCTCTTGGCACAGTGCTCTCAGATGTAGGGCGGGTGCCCTGTGGGGCACCCCAGTGGCTTTTGGGGCTACTGTCCCCAGCCCACACTGCTCTTGCCTTGGCACTAGCCACAGCCTAGGGCCATCCCCGCCACCCCAGGGCTGCTGGGTCCAAGAGCCCAGCCAGGCACAGCCATGGGGCCATCCCCACCACGTCAGGGCTAACTGGGGGCCACAGAGCGGGATCCCGATCACGAGATGGTGCAGACCAGCTGCCACAGTGGTTGCACTGGCAGAAGGGGGCAAAAGAGCCTGGACACAGCCTTGGACACTGCACGGCACCCATGGGTGCCACAGTGCCTGGGCAAGTGGGACCTCTGTGCCCTGTGCTGGGGCCACCACGGTGGCAGGTCCCAGCACTGCTGGTGATGGCAATGCCAAGGGCCACTGGGCAACCTTGTGGGTGTCTCCTTCGCTTGGTCCATGTCCCCACAGTGGCTGTCACCCCATGACCGTGGCACCCTGGCACCCAGTGGGCAGCTCCCCTGCACCCCAGGCAGTGAGGCCAGAGTGTGCCGTGGTGCAACACTGGCATCGAGCAGCATGGCTCAATCTTCACCCTCCGGGCAGTGTCATGGGAGCCACTCGCAGCCTCCGGCAGAATTTTTGGAGCAAATAAAGGGAAAGCCGCAGGAGCCGGGTGCATTCCTGCCCAGCACTGGAGCGCGGCTATTTTTAGTGTCCAGGTTGATTGAAATTCATGGAGAAAAGAGGCAGGGGAAGTGCAGTGACGGTGGCAGCTGTCGCCAGTTATGAGTTGTGGCGCGTCATGCTGGTAACGTGTTCCGCCCCGGATGGCATACAAGCAGTGCTGGCACATGGGATGCGGTGAGGTTGGGGTGCAGGAGGCCGGGCAGGCAACGGGGTGCAGCATGGGAGTGGGTGGGTGCAGGAGTGGGGGTGCAGAAGGAGGTCTGAGGGGCTCCCAGCTCCCTGCAGCCGGCTGTGGGGGGAACAACCCAGCGGGAGAGCCTGTGCCTGGGGGTCCCATCGGGGGTCTGCGCCTGGGGGACACGCTGGGACATCTCCGAGCCGGGGCACACGGCGGCTGCCGAGCCCCCAGTGCCGGGCTGTACCGTGCCGGGGGAGCCCCGGTGCCGGTGCGGTATCGGTGGGGTGCAACGCCGATGCCTCTGCCGGTGCGGTGGGGTGCCGGTGCTGATGCCGATGCCGCTGCATTCCTCCCCCTAGGGGTCGGTGTGTCGAGGCGGTGCGGGAGGCGGTGCGGGAGGCCGCCCGCTCCTGCGCATGGCCAGGGGCTGCCGGGGCACGGCGGTCGGCGGCGGGGAGCGGGCACCGGGCACTGCCGCGGGCCCGGGTGAGTGCGGCCGGGGCGGGGGGCGGCGGGCGGCGGGAACCCCGGCCCCGGCCCCGCGGGGGATGCGGCGGAGCGGGGCGGGCGGCGGGGACCGGGCGAGTGGGGAGCGGGCGGCGCAGCCCGGGCCGGGGGGACCCCGCCGCTCTTCGGATAACGCCCGCTTGTCCCGGTAGCACGGATTCCCGCCCCGGGCAGCCCCGGAGCCCACCCCCGCCCCGAACGGGCCGTGTCCCCTCTGCCCCCGGGGCAGCCCCGGACCCCCCGGGCCGGTGTGAGGTGCCCCGGTACCGGGATGGGACAGGACACGGGGTGCCCTGGCTGTCCCCCGGGTGTCCCCTCCCTCACCGCGCCCTTCCGCGTGCCGGGGCTGCCTCTGCCCCCCGGCCCGGGGCGGTGGGGTCGCGGGGCTGGGTGAGGAGCCCCCCGAGTGGGCTTACGGCTACCTGGCACCAGCACCCAGTCCTCTTCCCTGTCAGCAGGGTGCTCCTGCGTCCCCCAGAGTTGCTCCTGTGTCCCCCAGTGCCCCCAGGGATGCCCCTGTGTCCCCCAATGCCTCTGTGCCCCCAGGGGTGCCCCTGTGTCCCCAGCTGGACAAGCTGCTCCCAGACAAGACCCCCCCCCATCTGCCCCTTCCAAGGCCTGATCCTTTGTTCAGGATGACTGCTTGGAGGGCTCACACCTCCTTTCTGCCCCGTGCGACTGGGGGCCACGGCCAGAAGCCCCCTGAGCTGCTCCGTTACTCACCCTGAGCATCCCCAGCTCCAGCTGGAGCAGGGGCCAGGAGGACGAACAGCAGTGCTGCTAGCTGGGATGGGTGCTGGGCTGCAGCCCCAGGGTGGGTGCTGGCCAGGCTGGGTGCTTGGAGGCAACCCTGGGGGAGAGGGGGGCTCCAGCTCCAGCCCAGGGAAGGGATGTCCCACACCAGAGATGTGACCATGGGTGTTCCCTGAGAGCAGCCCCCTGGGGCAGGCCAGAGCATGGGTGCCCAGGGGTGGATCCCTGTGAGCATCAGCAGGTCGGATCCCATCCCAGCACCCCTGCAACCCTCTCGCTGCACTGGCCACCATGGTTGGGTGTGGAGGTGGCACCCCAAAGGGATGACACTCTCTTTGGGGGGGATGTGTGCTCCAAGACAGCTGGCTAGGAGTGTGGGTGTCTGTCTGGCAGGGAAGGGGTTAACGCCATGGGGGTTTCGGGATGCCAGGGTGTCCCCAGCCGGGTACACCCAGGCTACTCCGCACACTGGTGACCTCACGCCACTGCCATGGCAACGGCTCATGAAGTCACTGGTCCTGAGAGCAGGGCAGCTGCCTCAAGTGTGAGGTGATGGAATGGGAGTGTGGGAGGCTGCCAAGCACCGTTCCCCCGCTCTCACTGCAGCCCCCGGGTTCCCCCAGAATAAGCTGTGCCCCCGCCAGCGCCGACACCTCCACCTGACCCCTGCCCTGCCTGCCCTGCCTGTACCACCATGCTCATCAAGGAGTACCGCATCTGCATGCCGCTCACTACCGAGGAGGTGAGTGGGGGACAGTGGGGCACTGGGGCTGCCTGTGCCCCCAGGGCTGGGCAGAAAAGGGAGGTGTCAGTTGGGAAGAGGGGTGCAGAGGTGGGGGGATCCCTGAGACCCCATCCATGGGTGCTAGGGACAGCTTGGCTGCAGGGGACCCACCGATGGAGGGGGCTGTGGGTACAGGACCTGTACCCACAGCAGTGGAGCGCCCAGGGACAAGGTTCCTGCCCAGAGAGGGGCTGGGGGACACTGCAGCCCCCTTTGCTCTCCCCTCATGGCATGGCTTGTGGCAGGGACTGTCTGCCTTGGCTGGGCCACCGAGGTGTGCTTTGGCCACAGCTGTTGGGCTTGGGATGCTCCATGCGAGTGCTGAGCCATGTTTTGGGGCACAGGCAGGCCGACATCCCATCCCTGGGCATGGTGACCTTGGGGCACAAAGCCCAACAGCAACACCAGGGGCTGCTCAGGGGCAGCCCAGTCCCAGAACCACAGGATGAGCCGGCAGGCGAAGGGCACTTGGGGTTTGGGTGCCCGTGGCACCGCAGCGCTCGGGGCAGCGGCTCTGATGGGGAGCACAGGCTCAATCCCTGCTCCAGCAGGGAGCCCAAATCCCCGTCGGCAAACAGCAGCAATAGGCGGCAGCTGGCAGCATCCCTGGCCGAAGGTCACTTGTGAGCGCCTGCTGCCAACGGGGCCATTTCAGGGAGCAGGGAGCTGTGGCCATGGTGTCCACACCAGGCAGCACCAGCCCTCCCCAGGCACCAGTTTTATGTTTGCACCTGGGGAAGGTTTTCAGTTAGGCAGAGAGGAGCGATAAGATCATGCTGGTGGTTAGGGTGATGAATGGGATCTTCAGCAGAACGCTAAAACACTTATTGCGTGGCCACATCATCGAATACACACACATCCATATACATCTCTCTCTATATATGTAAGTTTTCCCAGGCTTCCAGGTCACTTGCTGAGCAGAAAGCATCCAGGCACTCTGAAAGGCACTCAGATCCCAGGGAAGAGCAGGGAGGGAAGGATCCAGCCCTTGCCCAGGTGCTGGAGCTGCCCAGGGGCAGGGGGGTTGAAACAGGGTGCCTCAGGAGACCCTTGCCTGCTGCATGACTTGGAGTCTGTCACCCCTTTGCTCCATGCATCAGTTTCTCCTCTCGGTGGTGCAGCTGGAAACCTGTTAGCCCAGCAAAGAGGAGCCCATCCTGGCGCTGCACTGGCAGCCAGCTCAGCTGGGAGGGTGTCAGGGCAGGGGATGGCAGCACTGAGGCCAGGCGCTATGGTTGCAGTACCGCGTGGGGCAGCTTTACACCATCAGCAAGCACAGTCACCAGGAGAGCGAGAAGGGCGAGGGCGTGGAGGTGGTGAAGAACGAGCCCCATGAGGACCCCGTCCACGGCCCTGGCCAGTTCACTGAGAAGCGTGTTCACCTCTCCAGGTGAGGCTGTGGCTCTGGCAAGGGGTGCTGGGTGGGGAGGGCACCCCGGCTCCTGGCAGGCTCTGTGGGGCAGCACCGTGGGGGTGCGCATTGGGGTGGCCCCATCCATCCCTCCAGAATTCCTAGGGCGCATCCTTTCTAGGTCCTTGACATCCTGCAGTGTGGCTGCACCCATCTCCCAGGGGTACATCCATCTTTGGGGGCTGCACCTGTCTCCCAGGGGTGCACCCATCTTTGGGGGCTGCACCCAACTTTGGGGGCTGCATTTACCTCTCAGGGTGTACCCATTTCCTGTGGTACACTTACCTTGGGGGGCTGCACCCATCTCCTGGGGTGCATCCACCTCCCAGGCATACACCCATCTTCAGGGGCTGCCTCCCAGAGTGCACCCACCTTCCTAGGGGTGCAACTCTCTCCAGGGGCTGCACTCATCTCCTGGGGTGCATCCGTCTTCAGGGCATGCACCCATCTTGCAGGGGTGCACCCACCCCTGAAGGTTGCAACCCTTTCTGGGGGCTGCACCCCCCTCCCAGTGGGCACCCCATTTCTGCGTACCAGTGGGTGCCTCAGTGTGGGGCTGGGTGGGGATGCCCAGGCTGCTGCTCAGCCCATCCCTGGGGATGTCCCCGCTTCCCCACGCACAGCCCCAGGTGCCCGTTGGGCATCAGCTGGCACCTGGTGCTGCTGTTGCCGCGTCCCTGCTGCCAGCTGTGGCACGCACTGGCACAGGCATAGGCTGCTCCCCCGCTGGGGTGTCGCTGGCGTGAGATGGGCTATTTTTAGCTGTGGCGCTCCCGATTCCCCTCTCAGGGATGGTATTTATAATGACTGCAAATTAATCAAAACCCACCTCCTGTCTCCCCTGGGGGCCTGATCCTGCTCTCAGGGCGTGGGCAGCCACAGGGTGCTGGGCAGGGGAGCCTGGGGGCAGTGGGGTCACCATGAGGCCCTGGTCCTGGAGAGTTGGGGAGTCCTGGGGAAGGGGTGGGGGTCCCTGGGGAGGTGGTAGGGGACCCTCGGAAAGGGGTTAGAGAGTGCCTGGGGAGGAAGTGAGGGTCCTGGGGAGAGGATGGAGGCACTGGGGTAGAGGTGAAGGTCCTGGGGAGGTAGCAGGGGTGTCTGGGGGTGTCCTGGGGTGCAGGTGATGGTCCTGGGATGCAGATGAGTGTTCTGGGGAGGTGGCGGGGTGCCTGGGGTGTGCTGAAGTACAGATGAGGGTCCCTAGGAGGTGGCAGGGGCGCTTGGGGGAGTGCTGGTGTGCAGATGAGGGTCCTGGGGAGGTGGCAGGGCTGCCTGGGGGGTGCTGAGGTGCAGATGAGGGTCCTGAGGAGGTGGCAGAGGTGCATGGGGGGTTACTGGGGTGGACGTGAGGGTCCTGGGGAGCAGGTCCCTGGGGTGGGGATGGGGGTCCCAGAGCCAGGGCCATGCTGTGGGGGTCGGCATTCAGTGGAGCAGGGCTGGGTGGCACTGGGCAGGGCTGCGCCTACCGGCTGTATCCTGCCCTGAGTGGAGCCCCCTGCCGCTGCGGTCCCCCACAGCAAACTGCCGAGCTGGGCGCGGGCAGTGACCCCCCGCATCTTCTACATCACGGAAAAGGCCTGGAACTACTACCCCTACACCATCACTGGTGAGCCCCGGGCAGGGCGTGGGGACAGGCACCCAGGCACTGCCAGGCACCCTGCCCCTCTCCAGTGGCAGTGGTGGCAGCGGTGCGCTGCCGGGAGAGCCTGGCCGTGGCTGCTTCCTGGTCTCACAGCTCCCTCTCTCCCCCTTGATGCCACCTGGTGATGCCACCCTGTGACACTGACGTGCCATGGTGTCCCTGCAGAGTACACGGTAAGGAGGTTGCATGGGGGGACTGGGCCACTTCCCCAGCACCTGGTGTGGCTGGGGACAGAGCAGTGGGGTGGGTGTCCCCTGGGGGTGGGTGTCTCTTGGGATCAGCATCTTTAGGGTGGGCATCCCTCAGAGTGAGTGTCCTTGGGGATGGGCATCCATTGGGGATCAGTGTCCTTGGGGCAGGGTGTCTTTTGGGTCCTTTGGGGTGGTCATCCTTGGGAGTGGGCATCCCTTGGGACAGGCATCCCTCAGGGCCAGCTGATGGCCGCTCCCTGCAGTGCTCCTTCCTGCCCAAGTTCTCCATCTACATCGAGACCAAGTACGAGGACAACTGCGGGGACAGTGAGAATGTGAGTTTGTGCTGCAGCTGAGACCTGGCAAACTCATTGGGGGGGGGCACACGTGTGTGGCTGGTGCCTCTCACACTCCCTCCCCTCCCCAGATCTTCCACAGCGATAAAATCCTGGGCAACCACGAGGTCTCCTTCCTGGACATTGCCTTTGACGAGATCCCTGAGCGTTACTACCGCAGCCTGGAGGTAGCACGGGTGGGGATATGGGGGAAGCTCCCCAGGTTAATCCCTTGTGCCCCATCCCCGGGGGGGTTCACAGCCCTGCTCTGCCCCCACCCCAGGACCCCCGTTTCTTCAGCTCGGCCAAGACAGGCCGGGGACCACTGCGGGAGGGCTGGCGCCAGCACACCAAGCCCATCATGTGTTCCTACAAGCTGGTGAGCGTCAAGTTCGAGGTATGGGGGCTGCAGACGCGGGTGGAACAGTTTGTGCACAAGGTGAGGGGGGTGCCAAGGCCTGCGGGGGGAAGACTCTGGGGGCAGTGGCAGGATGCTGACCCCCACGGTGCTTTGCAGGTGATCCGGGACATCCTGCTGATCGGGCACCGGCAGGCTTTCGCCTGGGTAGACGAGTGGTGCGGTGAGTCCACGGGGCCACCCTGGCACCACTTGTGAAGGGGGGACATGGTCCCTGAGGTGGCCCCAGACTCCCAGGGTGGGACGGGGCTGCGGGTTTAACTGCCGATGCCACTAACCCCCCAGGCAGCATCCTCTCTTCCTCCAGCTCCCCTGCAACCTGCTGCCTGTGCTCGCTCCCCCTTCCCTCATGCCTACCTGCGCTCCTGCATGCTACCCGCTCAACTGCATGCCTGGGGAAGGCTTGGCTGACGCATGGGGTGGGGGAAAAGAGTCCCAGCACCCCCTGCCTGCACTCCCGGTCTGGCAGGGAGACAAACTGCAGGTGGCTGCTGCATGCGGACACGGGGATGGGAACCGGAACCCCGGGTGTGGTGATGGCCAGCAGTGGGTGCCAGCAGCAGGCGCGGGGCCATCCCGGTGAGTGGCTCTCTGCCTTCCAGACATGTCCCTGGAAGAGGTCCGGGCCTTCGAGACTCAGATGCAAGTGGCCACAAACCAAAAGCTGGGGAGCCAGCACCCCTAATCCCTGCTGCAGGGTCAGCCTTGCCACATGTTGCCTGCAGGGGACGGAGACCCCAGACCCCGCCACGCTACCTGCAGGCGGGTGCAGGCAGCGGGGCTTGTACTTGGTGCATGCCAAGCCCCCCCTGCACCCCATGGCAGAGGGTGCCCCCGCCCAGCTGCCCTCCCCATGCATTCCCTGCCTGCACTGCCTGGGCTGTCTGTCCATCCCTTCCCTGCTGCTGGCTGGGCTGGTGCCGGGGCAGGGGGCTGGCTGCACTGCCCAGTGTCCTCTTCCCTGCCCGTCCCCTTTTCCCCAGCCCCGTCCCCTTCCCAGCACCCGGCTTGGCAGGGGGGAAGTCAGTCAAAGGGCACACACTGCCCCGGGATGACAGGGTGCAGGACACGGCCATGCCGAGCAGCCCCAAGCCCGGCTGTGCTCGGCAGGGATGACAATGGAGGAGGTGCGGTGCTATGAGCGGAAGACGCAGGAGGCCACCAACGAGCTTATCGGCCTGGTGGCACCCACCATCTCAGTCAGCGAGGTGGGGCAGCCCACAGCCACGCATTCGGCCCCTGCCAGCGCTCCCTCCACCCCACTCAGCGACGAGGCCCCCGATTTCCTCGCTCCCCCCAAGACTCGCCCACGCAAGAAGTCAGCACCGGAGACCCTGACGCTGCCTGTGCTGCGGGAACGCGCCAGCGCTGAGTGATGCTGGCAGAGCCATGCCGTGCCACCACCCCAGCTGGACCGTGCCCACCCCACCGCCCACCACAGCCCTTCCAACAGGTGCTGACCCCAGGGAGGGACCCGCCATCAGGGCACAGGGAGCCCCCAGGGAGGTACTGGCCTCCCCAAGCCATTGCGGGTACCCACATGGGACATTGCCACCATCGCTCTGCCAGACCTGCTGGCTGCACGGGCAGGGGACGCCAGGCCTGTATGTGCTCCCGGCAGCGTCAGGCGATGCTGCAAGGGCCAGTTTGCCCAGCACTGCCCACCCCGGTTTCTGCAGGGGCTGCCAAGGCTGGTGAGCAGTGGGGCGGCAGCAGCCAGCCAGTGCCCACGTGCCACAGCCGGGCTGGGCACCAGTGCCAGGCTGAGCAGCTGCGGGGCTTGTCGAGCAATGCTGAAGCACCAATGGCACAGGGACACAGTGCGTGTGACAGCCAGGTGCCCGGGCTGGGGGTCCCCGCAGGACCCCAAGGGCTGCACAGCCCTGTGCATGGCAGGTCCCACAGTCGGGGTCCCCTTTGCCATCCCTCTGGGGGCCGTGGCTGCCCTAGTGGGGCTGGGGCAGGCTCAGCCCTCCGTTCTCTTTAGGAAAACAAAGGCCTTTTCAGAAATAAAAGCACGAGACCTGGCTGCTGGCGGTGGTTTATTCAGCTCCAAGGAGGGGTGCCATGCCTATGCCATCCCTGTGCCAGGGCGCTGCATCCCTCGGGACTATGTGTGGCAAGGGATGGCCGGATTGCTGATCCTTTTACTGTGAGGGTGACAGAGCAGTGGAACAGGCTGCCCAGAGAGGTTGTAGAGTCTCCTTCTCTGGAGATATTCAAAACCTGCCTGGACGCAGTCCTGTGTCCCTGCTCAAGCAGGGGGGTTGGACAAGATGATCTCTAGAGGTCCCTTCCAACCCCTGCCACTCTGTGATTCTGTGATCCTGGGATGGGAGATAGGGTTCTGGGATGGGGCAGTGGGGGGCTGAGGGTCAGCTTGGCAGGGCAGGCAGGACAACACTGGCTGTAGGGGGGGGTCAGCCCAGCCCTGGGACGATGTCCCCAGCTGCACTGGTGGCACTGGGCTCCCCTCCCTGCCAGCCCTCGCCGCCTTCCAGCTCCTCAGCACCCGGCACAGCTGATGCTGCCGGCCCCAGCAGGGCAATGTAGTAGGAGCTGCAGTAGACTGGTGCCTTGTTGGGGCTGGAGTAGACCTGCTCAGGCCGGAGCGAGGCAAAGGGGTTGGCAGCATAGCCAATGATGTGTGTCTCGAGCTCCACCAGGATCTGCAGGGAGGACTTCAGCTCCTGCTCGCTGCCAGGAAAGGGGGAGGATGGCCCTGTTACTGGCCAGCTCTGCTGGCACACTGAGGGGAGCGGGACCACGCTCACCTGTAGACGGTGAAGAGGACAGGCAGGCGGTAGTCCCGCAGCAGCAGCAGTGTGGGCAGCCAGCCTGCCAGCAGGTCCGGGCAGGCATGGAAACCTATGGGGACACAGTGGTGAGGGTCCCACCTCCTTCCCATCTCATCCCAGCCCCAGGGAAATCCAGCTCTAGCAGCACCCATTCTGTGCTGGAGACCCCCATGGGGTGTGATGACATTGGCAGTGGGGCTTGGCTGCCCTTAGCAAGGTGGGTCCCATGTCCCCACCAGCATGGGGGGCACCACTGGCTCTGGGTCCTAGGCTGAGCCACTGCACCAAGACCTGAAGGCAAGGACCCCCTTTGGGTCAGGTGGGTGACACAGGCAGGACACTGAGTGCCTGGGAGGGGGATGAGGCAGCTGAGCCCCAGGGGGTCACCCTGGCTGCATGGGGTGGCTCATTGCAGCTTGGTGCATGGCCACGGCAAGGCCTGGGCACATCCTGAGCACACACCGGTGCCAGGGCACTTGAGATTTGCCCTGTACCCTGCTGGGGACATCCCACTCCAGGCAGTGGGGCTGGTGAGGGTCTAGGCCCCTCCACAGCATAGGCACTCACCTGGGTGAAAGCCCACCACCAGATCAGGGCGGGTGGCCAGCTTGGTCTCCACATGGCTTTCCCAGAAGTCGTGGTACAGCCCCTTGTAGCTGCTGAGATAGACCCTTCCCTGGGGTGCTGGCACAGCCAGGGGTGGCCTCATGATGGGTCCATCCACCACATCCACCCCCACCATCACCACCTCCACGCCCCAGTGCCCCGGGAACATCCGTGTCAGCTCGTCGTAGTCCGTCAGCCGGGCATTGAGGGTCTCAACATGGGATGCCCCCACCACGTGCACAGTGAGGGCCTTGGCGAGGGGGTCAATACCGAAAAGCCGCAGCCCCAAGCCAATGGTAAGCGGCCGCGAGTGGAAGTCAGTGACCAACCGCCGGACGGATTCACGCAGCTCCTCATCCTCCGGCCGAGGCTTCCCCGCATTGGCCCAGAGGAGGGTCATGTACCGCCCAGCCAGGATAGTGCCCAGCTTCTCCTCCAGCTGCCCCTGCATGGAGAACCAGTCCTCCCAGCCCTTCACATCCCGGGTGGGTTTTGTCCAGGTCTCTGTGGGGAAGGGGATGTCTCCTGGGGGGGCGTAAAGAGAAGTGTTGGGGGTCACAGAGGCCCCACAGCCCAGGCTGCCCATCCCACCCAAGCTGCGGGGATACTGGACCCAGCTGGCAGGGGCTGGAACCAGGAGGAGTGACCCCACATCATGGGTCCAATGCAGCGCAGGATGGGGGGTCAGGCAGGCTTGTGGGGAGGGACACACAGGGTGGGAGCAGCGTCCCCTTCCCCACCTGTGAAGATGAGCCACTCCACCAGCCGATCCAGGGCCACTAGCTTCAGCTTCTTGCAGAACTTCTTGTGCAGCGGCCAGTTGGCACGCTGGCACGCCAAGCCGCAGTAGTACACGTTCTGGCACCTGGGGAGAGGGGCAGCGTGCCCAGCTGCAGGCTTGGGGGGGCAGGAGCCAGCCTGCTGAGCCTGGCTCCCTGCCACTACCCCCCAGGGCTGCGTTGCTGTTTCAGGGGTGCCCTGCAGCTGGAGGTGGGCATCGGGACCAGACACCCCCGGCTGCACTCAGCCTCTGGGCTGGAACTAAGGGGATGGATTAAGCCCCTTGCCATGAGACCACCTCCCCATTCCACCATACCTCTTGCATCGCCGGAGGCTTTTGGGGTCAGGGAGGGCATCAGGGAGCTTCTTGCACTCAGCGCAAAACTTGAAGGTGTCCTCCATCTTCTGGAACATGTCGAAGTAAGTCCGGATGCCAAAATCGCTGCCACTCTTCCTCCCATCCATAGCAGACCTGGAGACGTCGGGGGGGTGAGCAGTATCCAGCCCATGCTGCCCTGCTGCCTCAGCGAGGCTGACGGCCTCCCTCCAAGGCTGCCAGGATTTTAGCTCCAGCCAAGAGCACCCAGGAGCCCCGTCACAGCACCCCCACCTGCGGGCTGAGCCAGGGGGATGGGATGAGTCAGGGGGATCCTCTGGCTTCGGGGACACGCGGGATGCTCTGGCTGCGGGCAGGGGGAGACGCACCCCTGTGGCAGCACCCATGGGTGCTCACTCACTTGTAGTCCTCGTAGCTCTTCATGTTGAGCTTCTGGAGGATGACGTGGGACAGCCCTGGCACGTTGCGGTCCATGGCCTGGAAGCCCAGCGAGTCCACGTCGGGGCCCTTTGCTGCTGGTTCCTCCACAGGCTTTTTGGGGTGGCTGGTTTTGGGGGCAGCACCTCTGTTTCTCTGGGCCATGGCAGCTGTGGCAGCTGTGGGAGAGAGGGGTGTGGGCAAGGGGGATGGCTCATGGGTCCCCGGGTGCTGTCGAGGTCCCCCGCGCCGCCCACTGCCCCGGCGCTGCCTCCCGCCTGCCATCCTGCCGCTCGTCCCCAGCCGTGCCGGTGGGAGGACGGAGGAGCTGGTGGTGCCGGGTGGCCCCAGCGCACGTCCTGGGGAGGGAGGGCTGGGCTCAAATGTCAGCCCCGAGAAGATAGCAGCAGAGGAGAGTGGCTACGGCCTTTCTGGCAGGAATCGGATAGCAGAGCTATTCTGGTCATCCCCTCCGAGGGAACGGGCCAACCCCCTCTGGGGGTCCAGCACCCTCCCCGAAAGCTGGCAGCAGTGGTGGGGTTCCCCAGAATGCTTTCACCCTGGAGCTGCACCCCCCCCTTACACCCTGGGGCAGGCAGCGGTTGCTGACCCCCACCCCAAGGCCCTCATCCCTCTCCCTTCCATCCCCAAGGGGCCTGCCAGCCCCGCACTATGAGACCCCTGCCCTGGCCCAGTCTGCGGGGACCCCCCTTATTCCCCAGCGCTCTCAGTGGGGTGCTGGTGAGCAGCTGGGTGGGCACCACAGCCTCCGCCAGGAGGGGGACAGCGGCCAGGAGCGGGGCTGGGCAGCAGCTGGGCTCCCCAGGGGCACACCAGGCTGCAGGGAGGACATGGCGCCCCTGCAGCACCACCCCAGTCCGGCCGGAGGGGGGCGGGGGGAGCCCCCACCCCACGGGGGCCTGGGGAGGACTGCCCACACCCATCATGGCGGCCGCGGCGGGGGCTACACGGACACGCCCCCCCCGAACACGTGGTGCAGAGCTGTCGGACCTCGCGGGAGCAGCGCCGTCGCCATGGTTACGCGACGCGAACCCCTCCCCTGAGGCAGGTAAGACCGCGGTTCGCGTCCTGCCGCGGCCGGACCTGGCTCCTGCCGCCCCGCACCCCCGGGGGACGGTGAGGGGCGAGGGGTTGCAGGCTGCACCCTGAGGCCTGAGGGTCCCCCGGGCCCCGCAGGAGGCCATGCTGAGGGGGCTGCCAGCCTCGGGGCGGCCGCTGGCACCCCCTGGCTGGGGGAGCTGGAGGCACCAGTGGGGTCACAGGGGTGTCCTTGGCCCAGCCATGACTCCAGGGGGATTTCATGCCCACCGGGACCAAGCTGCTTCAGACAAACCTGTGGTGATGGATGGAGCCAGGTCCCCTGGGCGTGCGTGGGAGCCCTGCGGGGATGGGCTGGCAGCTGCAGGCCTTGGGCCACCATTTAAGCTAACAATGAATCAACAGGGAGCCCCAGGGCTGTCTCCTGCCCTGGGGAGAGCCCTGCAGAGACAAGCCTGTCACACTGAGCCCTTCCCCTGTGCACGGAAGGGCTGAAAGCTGTAGCTGGGCTAAACTGTCACGTTACATCTCTCCCTGTCCTCTCCCTGCTCCTCACAGAGTTTCATCACTGACAAAGTCCTGTGCTTTCAACGGTGTTTTGACAGCCAAGCCCCAAATAACGCTAGCAGCCACGGCTGCTGCGTCCTGCAGATGTTTCTGGGAGAGGAACAGAGCAGGTTCATATTCCTTTCCTCCTTCTTTTTCCCGCAAAGCCATGGAGGTCCCTGCAGGGCTATCTGCTGGAGAGGATTCCTCTGCCTTGCCCGCTGCTGCAGCTCTTCCTAGCGAGCTGCAACTGACACCAACAAAACCAGTACAGATCACGGTACTGAAGGCGCAGGACCTGGTAAAGTTCTTCTGACAATGTTTCTGCTGGTTTAATAAAGGAAGCCAGAGTGATTCTGTGTGCTGTGATCCCAGTCGAGACCAGATGTGAGGTGATAAGGCTATAGGTGGTGAGAACATCGGAGGCTCAGAGATGCCACGCTGTGGCTTCCTCCTCCTCACCAAGGGCTTGTTCGCGCAGAGTAAAGGCTTGTGATTCACGTAGATTGGGGGATGCACCTCCTCAGCAGCAGTCCAGAGATGCTGTGTTGAAATGCACCTCTCTGCTTTCTCTGCCTAACTGTATGTAAATGGCAGCCTTTCTAAACAAAACACAGTGAAAATGTGTATCACCGAGACAAATGCCTCTAAAAAGATCCAACCTTGGATATAAAGCCAGATTTTCATCCTACCTACAGTGATTTAAGTTGTATTGAAACCGATAGGGTGGCTTTAGTTTTATAAAGGCAATGTTTCCAGTGCAGTTACAGGGCAAGTCTATGAGCTGGTTCCGATCAAACCACGACTACTGTGTTTTCCATGTGCTGTGTGATACACCCAGCTGTCCTTAAAGTCTCTGGAAGAACTGGCATTTAGGAGGGAATGCGGAGAAGAAATGCAGTTATTGCTGCAAGCAGAAAAATGCAAATCCCTGCTTCTGTCATAGCAGCAGGCAAAAAAAAAAAAAAAAAAAAGAAGTAAACCAGAAACACCTGCCTGGGTCTTTTTTAGGTTTTTATGTTGTAGTGTTTCAGCACCTCTCAAACCAACAGATTCAGCAATCAGCATCTTAGGCGAGAAGTATACGGTAAGAGCAGGGAAAACAATGCTGAAAATAATAGACCAGTGGACTGATTGCATCTGCAATATCGCTTTGTGGTTCTGATTGCTCCAGCTTAGAAAAGGCTATGGTAGAAAAGGCTATGGCAGGGTTATGAAAGTGCAATAGTAAGAACAACAATATGAAAAAAATTCCAGCTATGAGAAGCGTGGAATCTGTTTAATTAGAGGTGTTGTAGAGAAGGATGAGAGAGGAGTCTGGGATAATTAATGGTACAGAGAAAGGTTAATTGGATTCTTCTGTTTAGCCATTTATAGAATATATGCTCAAGGAGACAGAAGGACTGAAAATTAAAAACAACTGAATGAAATGTCTTTTTGTGCAAGAGCCAACATGGAACTAATTACTCCAGTGGCATGGGCAGAGAGAGCTGAGGGGGAGGTCTGTGGCGGTTAGGCATCCCTGTGGCTCGGGACTAAAGAAAATCTGAGTTTGGGTACAACGGTCCTTGTGTTCAGGGCAGCAGCCACACTTCCCTGGACAGAGAAGTAAACTGTGTTCCTCCTGCAGTGATGCTCTTTGATAACTGCCTGTCTCAGCACTTCTTGTGCTACTGTGGCGGGGCCTGGTGCTGCCCACTTGGCCAGGGCTGCCCGGGCACACAGATCCCGCTGCCATGTGCTGTGCTCTTACCATCCCTGTTCACCCATGTTTAAGCCCATCTGCGGAGACATTTAAAAATTTGAATCTCTGCTTAAAGCAAGTGGGATGAAGGTGGTGTAACAACAAATTGCAGAGCTCCCCAAAGATCTTGCTGGAGCCCTTCTTTGATTTCAGGGCATTCTGCAGCCACACGATATACAAAAGTGTCCTGTGAGGTCAGCCACATAGCTCAGGAGCTACTTTCTTAGGAGATGGCAAAAGTCTCAGGCTTCCTGGAAGCACAGAAATATCAATGGAGTATTTTGGGATTTCCTTTAGATGTGTCTTTCATTGCCTTTCCTGGGGTGAAGCCTGGACCTCTCCATCTCCCCTGCCACACCTCTTGATAATCCTTGGGGCATCACAGCGTGGTGGAGCAAGAACTTTCCTAATGACAGGGAAGGGTGAGGTCTCAGCATGGCTGAGCTCTGCCCCTCTTCCCCACTCCTGTAGGGGAACAGGCAAAGACTCCCACCAGTGAACCCAGTCCTGGGCGCTGAACTGAGCTGCCTGCCAGAGGCAAATTTGATCCTGGGCCTGTTGCTGCAGAGCCAACTGCTTAATGTGCTGTTTGTTTGACAGAAAACTATCAAAAGTGACGTGTCAGTTACTTTGGTGCGTGTGGAGTACAACGGAGCACTCTTGGGAGACTCTTCCAAAGCTGATGTCTTGCCAAACGGGACAGCAAACTATAATTTCTTGACCAGCTTTGAGTGCAGCCCCAATGGGCCCAACTCTCTGGATGACATTGCACAAAAGCCTGTGCTCTGTAAGTACCTGACACTGAATCTCCCTCCTTGGAGGTGGGTGCTGTCAGCTGCTCTGCTCTGCCTGCCTGCCACAGGAGTCACTCGGTCAAGAATAGCACTTCAGCAGCAGTGGTGGGAGGGTCTCAGCACTTCTATTCCCATCTCTGCCAGCTGGAAGAATCCCCTTTCATGTTGGCCTCTGCTCCTTGGCTTCACTGCTTTTGTCAGCCTCGGGAGATGAAGTAGAATTGTGTGCCAGAGCTGACACAGACCCTTTGCAGCCCCTGAACTGCTCATCTGAAGCCATCTGAGAAACTCTGCCAACTCTTCCCTTTTTATCTCTCTAGTGACAGTGATAGAAGTGTTGCAAAAGGAGAAGAGACAAAAGGAGAAGACTGTGCCTCTTGGCCAAGCTGTGGTGGACCTTCTACCTCTGCTGCAAGGTACAACATTGACCTCCACAGCCTCTGTAACCACTTCTTACTCTCTGGCACTTTTCGATCGGTGCTTATGGACCCCTGACTATAACTTACCTCCTTTTGACAAAATGCACTTCGTAGCGTCAGTAGAAAGCTGGGTCTGGGGGAAGAGGGGGTGACATCAGTAGCTCAGTGTTAGGAGTTAGGCCATGATTTCTCTGCAGAGGGTCTCACTTTATGCTGTTCTCATTCCTGTTTCAGGACAATGTTCATTTAAGGTCTCGGCTCCTTTGTATGCAGTGCCTATCTCTCCATTAGAGAGCCTTCAGCCAGAGGCCAAGGTATGTGGAATTTGGAACTGTTCCTTCACTCATTCGTCTCTCTGCCGCTTTTTAATGTGAAGGCGAGCATGACTCAGCTGCCTAGCTCATTGCAGATATGTTATGGCCCTATATGTTACAAGCTCGGAGGCCTTCCCTACTCCCATTGACGTCTGTCCTTAGTTGCCTATGATAGGTGAGGTCATGCAAGGAAATGTTAATGTGTTCAGCTACCAAATTGCTCTGGAAAAAATATTCAAGATGGAAAGCATAGTGCTGAAAAACCAGAGAAAGACAAAGGCAGGATTACCTGCCCAGCTTTACTAGTCTTCCCTTCTGTGGATAAAATGTCTGAGAGTCCGTTATTGTACAAGCTCTGACTGCCTTTCCTGCAAGGTTCAGCCAGTTGAAAAGTACCCAGTGAATAAAGCAGGGAATGAAGTATAAGACTCGGAAAATGTGTCTAATTTTGCTCCTGAGTCTGCCTGCGGTTAGCACTGTGAGTGAATTGGAGGGGTGGATATCGCATTAACTTTTTGGTATTTAAGAGGTGTTAAACAGTAAGCAAGGCAGGGGGATGCCCATCAGGGAGGAGAGATAGTAAATGCTGACCAGCTGGTTTTTCATTGCACAGCATCCATCCCGGAGTGGGACAGGTAATTAAAGACTGCACACAGCATATGGAGATAGGACAGAGTCAAAATGGGGCCCTAGCTTGGCATGCTCTGAATTAGCAGGGGAAAATCATTATTTTCCATCCCTGATGTTCTTTCTCTGTGGCTTGTTTTATGAGACCCTGACTCTTTCTCCCTGGCTCGTTTTATGAGACCCTTGGGGCATATGCTGTATCTCAAACTCAATTTAAACAAACAAATATCACAATTCAGACAAATTGATCATGCAATTCCTTTCCTGTGCTGGTCTGTTTTCTCTTACATCTGAGGTGAGGAATAAGATAATGTTATACATTCTGGCCTTGGGTTTCTGCTTGCTTCTCCCTCAAGAGCAGGAGAGTTATAATTGTCTAGTTACTGGCTCTACTTTATCCTTGCCTCACAGGGTGGCCTTGAAGTGACAGTGTGCACCAAAGAGCCCCTGCTTTCTGCAATGGAGCTTTCAAATGGTAACCTCCTGAGTGTCACACTGGAGGCAGCTTATTCTGTCCCTGAAGCATTTGCTCCCACTGGACCCCTGCAAAACTACATGGCTTGCTTGCAAGTACCAGCAGTTGGGGAGGTGAGCATTAGTCCAGGAATGGTAAGAGGGGTTTTGGCTGTTACAGAGTGGATTGTTCTCCCACACTATGCGCCGTGGAACAAGTGTCCAGGCCCGTGGCGTGTATAGCTCCTGTGCTTTTGCAACAGCAGCGGTTTTTGCGAGTGCTCAGGGTTTCTGTGGCATGACGTGTTTTTAACACAAACAAAGCAAGATTGGGATTGAAACTAGCAGGTTTTTTTTCCATTCTTTGTGTGAGTGTGGTGGAGTGTGTTTTCTAAGCCAGGCCCCTGCACTGCTGCTCTGCTTTGTTAGACCCAGCTCAGAGCAGCTGGCACTTGCTCTGGCTCATGTCGGAAATGCAAGTCCTTTTATTTTCATGTCTCTCTAGAATGAATTCCCCTTGCTCTTCAAGAATGGCATCCTGAAGCTTGCTGGTGAAAAAGAGCCATTACCCCGACCCAAAATATGGCCCCTTGCTAACTTCATGGCCCCTGGTGCTATGAGCATACCCAACTCCTTCATTGTTGGTGGTCCCTATGAGGATGAGGATGGAGAGCTCAACAAAAGAGAGGTGAGGAAGGACTGGCAGTATCACGGCTAAAAGAGGACCAGCAGGTCTCACCAAAGGGACTGACAATGACTTGCAGAGACTTGTTATGGGAGGAAGGTGGGCAGTCAGTCCTCTTGCACAGTGTCCAGTCATGGAGATGGTTCCCCTGGGACAGCAGGAGAGTTCTTTGGGGTGCATGTCGTAGGTCTGGTCCCCAGGAAGCCACCTACTCCTGAGCTGCGGGGCTGGGAGTTGTATGATCACCTTGTGAGCCAGGCTCTAAATACTAATGGGCTGTGGTGTCTGCTTACTCACTCTGCTAGGATGGCCTGGGTATGGTGAGTTGCACACCTCTGTCTGACTCACATTCTCTCCCAGGGAACATTTTTGGCGTTGATTTGGGGATGATGTAGGCTGTGGAGGTTGCTGTCCTGGCTCTGACCATGCACTGATTATTACAGGACAGGGAATTTAGGATCCAAGCAGAAAGCACGAAGAGAATCGTATGGGACATGGAAAGACGTTGTTACCTGGATCCTGCTGCAGTAGTCGTGTAAGGGACCTGAGAACCTCCCTTCCAGCATGGAGCAGTGGGGAGAAACCACTCCAGAACTTAGCTGAGTGACCTAAGGCAGAGAGCAGCAACACGCAGGTGCCCTCAGACCTTTTATGTGGTCAAACCGTGGCTCTGCCTCACCTTCCGTGGCTCCTATGGCTGTCTGTTGGCCAACAGTGTTCACACGAGCAAGGGAGCAGCTAACTGCTTTTAATTCCTGGCAGCAGCTTAGTTCTGCTATAGTGGGAGAAGATGAACTGGCTGGAGTTGCTGCCTCCAGGCTGTAAATGTTTGCTCCTATTGCCGGCAACTGGAGCCGGTGACTGTCCCTTCTGCAGTGTGAAGGGAGGGGCAACAGAGTTATGGTGAGCAGACACGGAGTAGGGTGGCCCACACAGCTCTCCTCTGAGCTGCTAATTAAGTTTTGCTGAATGCCCAATACACTAAAATCCTTTCACTCCATGTGGGCACTCCATTTGTTTTTTTTGACTGAGTAAACATTACCTTTAGCAGCTTCAGATATGCTCAAGATCATAAGTATCCCATTTCTCTTTGAATCCTGTTATATTCTTGGCCTCAGCGGCACCATGGCTGTGAATTTCACAGCCAAATTACTCCTCGTGTGGAAATACTCCCTTCTGTCTGATTTGATTTTTAATGGGTTTTTTTCCCACTTACGTTTCCATCAGCCTGCCTGCTGGTTTCAGAGTTAGCGGGCACATTGAATGGGAGTGAAGGGTCCCCTTGCTCTGTGCAGTTCAGGATTTATACCAGTTAATCATGTTCCTTCTTATTTGTTTCATTTCTGAAGTAACCGAGAGAGAGAAGACCTAGTGTGTCACTCTTACAATTGTTTTATAGCTGATTGTGCCATAAATGCACGCAGCAATGGATGGAGAAGAAAATGTACCAAACCTGCCCCTAGGCACTCATGTTCTAGTGGCCTGAGGGTGCTTGCTGCGGGGGTGGGTTGAAGCAAACCCAAGGGGGGATGCTTCGGGGCTGCTGGGGCAGAAAGGAGGGCAGTGTGGCTCTCCAGCTTGGTTTCTGCATCTTCTCAATGCCCTCCTTTGTGTTCAGCCTGCAGAAGCGCATTGCAGAGTGCCAGTACTGGCCTGTGGAGGTCTGCGGGATGTCTGTGGCCTCACCCAGCAAAGGGAAAACTAGCAAAGCTGACAAGGTAAAAGTGAGGAGGGATATATTGTTCTGGCTTGTGGAGCAGCACTGCATTATCGAGCATTTTCTTTTCAATGCCTTTGTAATACCAAAACCAGCACTGAACTAGCCAAAGCGAGTCAGAGAGCTAGAGGCTTTGTAAAGGGATTAATCAGCCTTATAGTGCTGTTAAGTGGACAAAGGATAATATTTTTCCCTTGTAGCACACAGAGCCCTCACTGACAGTCTGTGGTAGCTCGGTGGAAAGGAGTCAGGGAGAGGGTGCTTTTCGAGAACTGAGGTAATTCACTGAGCTTATCTTCGGCCAATGGGTTTTTGGAGCATCTTGAAGAAATTTATGCCTTCTTTCTTGGAGTTTAAATAAGTTATGTTTTTGCACATAAATGGGGTGGTTTAACCAAGAAACCGCTCCTTAGCTAATCATTCCATTTCTGGCGGCTGATTGTGTGAGAGCTTCTAATCTGTTCCAGGGCAAAGTCATACAATTTGGTATAAATCTCTTTCCGGACTCATACATGCCAGAATTTTGCAGCTTTGATGGAGATCCTCCTCCCTCACTCTCACCAGTCTGCTGCTAGCCCAGTCTCTCAGACCTCCTTAGCTACCTGATTTCTGTCAAACCTGAGATGCCCAGCTCTGGTAGGGTGGCTTGGATTTCTAACCACATGGTTGGTAATTTTGCAGCTGTATCTCAAAAAGACCATTCTGAGGAACGGCATATTGTGGGCATCAGAGAGGAAAGCTGCCCTGCAGGGATTGGGATAAAATTTATATTCTACATATCAAATGACTCCAGTGTTTTTGTCCTGGTTGTCTCAGCTGCATGCCAGCGACAGAGCGCTACTGGCTCGTCAGGTGCATCCATTTGCTGTGTGGCCTCTTCTTAATGGGATCAGTGACCTTGTTTCCTTACAGAGAATAACAGTCCGTTCAGTATCTCAGTCCCTTGTTCTGTGTTTCCAGGGAGATGAGGACAAGCAGATTTTCTTCCATGGTGTGGCATATGTCAACATGGTGCCTTTGCTTTGCCCCGGCGTGAAGCAGATCCGAGGCGCATTTCGTGTCTTCACCTACCAAGACAGTGAGGTGTTTGAGAAGGTGAGAGAAGGCCAGAGAGCCAGCCTCTGCTCCAGCTTTGCAGCTGTGGTTGCGCAGCACGGTGTTTGGGAGCAGGCAGCACAGGTGGCATAGTACTCACAGGCTAGCTCTGAAACTTCACTGCCCTTCTGGTGATGGAGAAAAACAACAAGACAAGCTTTTAGGTGCAGACTTCTCAAAGGCAGGGGATTTGTGGGCATGTGGGAACAGGTTTGGGGGCTGGGAGAGGCTCTGAATCTCACTCCACTTCCTTCTGTGCCAGCAGCTGAGCAGGGAGTGCTGTAAGAACGCTCCTCTCCCCTGTCTGGAACATGAACAAATGAACTGCATTGCTGAGAAGAGCAAACAGTGTCTCTAAACAATGTTATCCCAGGCAACGACCAAAAAAGCTGTCACTGGAGCTTTTCCAGCTGTAGCTCATGGAGGTTTATTTGTCTTTGCATTTCCCCCCTCTCTGTTACTAAGAGTGACCGTTACATCTGCATTTTCCCACAGTACTCTCAGAACAGACCTGAGTTTGTTTTAGGACAAGGAGCACAGCCTGGTTTTTCTGCTCACAGCCCTGTAGCACTGCTGTCCAGGCCACAGGAGCCAGGTGAATTACAGCCCTTCTCGCTGCCTCCATGCTGCCACTGGCTGTTGCAGAGCAGGGCTAGGGACCCAGCTGTTTGCTGGTCTCTGCTTTGCAGCCATGTTTAATGGCCTCTTTGCTGTGTGGTACTCCTTGTCCTGTAGCATTTATCTATTGCAAGTGAAGTGACACGTTCTTTTTGTCATTCTCATTCTCTGGTTTTGTGGATGCTTCGGGTTGCTCCTTGGCCTTGGTCTGGACCAAGCTGCTCCATCCTTTCCCCAGCATCCCCTCAGTTCTTGCTAGCCCATATAACAGTGATGACTGGGAGGGAACGACCTGTCTAGGGGGTCAAGCAGTGTGTAAATAGACAATCTGAAAAACCTTGCAATTCACTGTCATGTGTCAGGGAAGCTGCTCCACACCTGAAGGTGAGCCAGGAGCTGAGAGTCACTGCAGAGTAGGTGGGGGCACCCAAAAAATTGCAGAGCAGACCTAGTGAGGATAGCGAGATTCATCTAACAGTCCACATCACCAGACAAGACCATAACCATGAGGCAGGTCCAGCATCAAGCCAGGAATTCAGGCCAGCGGGTCAGGACTGGGGCAGTACAGGGCTGGGCTCCAGCAAATCTACCACATAGCTCAAGCAAGAATCAAGGGCCAGCACCTCCGTGAAAATACAGCTCTTGAGAGAAGTCAGAGAGACACCACTGAGGCTTTCTCAGGCAGCTCTTTTCATAGCAGTCTAACATGAGGCTACGCAGCTACAAGGTATCAGAGCTGGCCTTGAGTACCAGCAGCTGAACTCCTGGGGGGCGGTTGTGGTTGTGGAGCTTCTTGATGCATTTAGGACCCTGACAACGTGTTTTGCCATGTGAGAGGTTAAGCAAAGGGGTGGGGAAGCCTAGTTCGTCCCTTGATTCCCTCTGTTCCCTCTTTTTTTCAGACTAGAATTCAGCACAGTGTTTTCCGGGATCTCAGGTCGCAGCTCAGTCTGACTAAGGAAAGGCCATGTACACCAGGAATCACTACTCCCCTTTCCAGAGCTGTTCCCAGCAAGACTCAGAAGGAAGACAAAGAGAAAATCACCAAAGATAAGGATTCCAACAGAAGGGTAAGGTTTAGAGAGGCATGCTGCAACACGGTTGCTTCATTTCCACATCAGCGGTAGTTGGGGCATGCAGAAACCAGGGACTGATGCCGTGTTGCATCAGCCAACTGAGGGATGCTCATTATCCTGAAATTTTGGTACAGGCTGCCTGAACAAATGTACCACTCACATCCTGAATTTGCAAAGGTGTGAGGTTTATTCAATCTGAAACGAGAGACATCTTGTCTTTTTCGTCAATAGATGTCCAATGCGCCCAAAATCCAGTTGTCAGATGCCACTGCAGAAGCTGAAAATGTCACATACCTCAGCCTTGACAGACAGGTAACTAAGTATCTCCAAAAAGAAGGAAGGACTACTAGAACATCCCTGCACCAATGTCTCACACCTTTCATGCAATTAAGTTCTTCAAGTGAGTTAGACAAAGGATGTTTTACATAGATGCTGTCCTGGAGTTCTTCCTGTGACGTCCAGCTGGAGGACAGTCTAGCATTGGGCTAGAAGCATTGGGATGTAAATAATCAGGCATTTATTCAGAAGTGTTCTTTTATATTTTGGCTTATTCCTCAAAACATCTAGAATACATATTCATTCTGCAAGCAGATTGATTATCTGGGCTTTGTCCTTCTCCTAGGCTGGTTTCCTGAGCTGAATTTTGCTGCTGTAAATCATTCTGAGGGCAGGTTATAAAACAAGCTATATCTCTGCTGTTTGAAGAGGTTTTGCTGAAGATCTGTAGCTATATGCTCAGTCTTTCATCATGCCAGTAATGGCTATAGACAGCACGACATTGAGAGAGCCATGTTTATCTTCACAGCAATACATTGAAGCCGGAATGTTCCTGGTGATGGAGATAAAGTTGGACAAGGCCTTGGTACCAAAGCGATTGCGAGAGGAGCTCACCAGTCGGTGTGTAAAGATATGCTGTAACTCTGGGAATCTCATTTCTGCAGGATAGAAACAGGGCTGTACAGCGAGCCACCCCCTTGGAGTTCTCTGCAAAGACCAGCTGAGGGCCTGAGCCAAAGCCCACTGGAATCAAGGGGGAGGATTGGCCAGACTGCTTAAGAGATGGCATCTGGTGTGTTGGGAAAACGCTCGTGTTCATCCAAGCTGCCATCTCCCTGCTGTTCCTCTCAAGAAGAGAGACACCAGAGCAGCACAATAGTGTCTGCGTTCCCATCTGGGCTTTGTTTCCCTTTAATTCCCGTGGGCTTACCTCTTGCACGTGATGATCAGCTGCTTGGTCAGAACTGGCCACCAGCATGGACTGCCCTGAATAGCGCTGCTGTGACTTCAGCATAGCATTCTGTAGTTTTTTTTCCCTTTTCAGAAGGTTTTCACCATCTTCTATCCATTCTGCAGCTCTTACATTAGTTTTCACATTGTATCGCTGTAGAGCTGCTCTCTCTTTGCTGCTTCGAGTCTTTCACTGTCTGTTTTGATTTGAGGCAGTTGCTTCCTGTCCAGTGGTATCCCTGCTGTGTTATAGTCTAGGAAAGGCCTAGCATGTATAATTTATTGACTAAAAAAGAGAAAATGCAGCAAATGAATGAAGTATAACATGCAGAGGTGGTATGTCTCTCTCCAACAGAAATAAGAGCAGCAGTCGTTCTCTGAAGGGAAAGTATGTGTGTTGTCTCCTCTCTGCAGTCTTCTAGGAAGAAGAGGTTGAGGAAGGTGAACCCCCCCTTACCATAGTCCTTCTCCTTGCCCTTTTTATACTATTCCTACTCTACTGCAACTTGTGTGAATTCAGTGTAGTTCCTCCTCATTCACCTGCCATGTGCAGCTGCAGATGTCAGGCCTGAAAATTCAGCCCTCCTGAGTCATAGGAAGGGCCCTGTCTTGGGGGGCTCCAGCTGATGCTGCATGCGTGTGTCCTAGCAGACGAGATCAACAGTGGATCTTTTTCTGGAAGGATCTTTGAATACATATCTTAGTAGAAAACCATAGCCCTCTTTCTTGAGCTCCATCCAAAATTCTCTGTCAGCTTCTGCCTGGCCCTCATCACTCACTTGCTTCCCCCAGGTTGTTGGTTTTTTTCTCATCTGAAAGTAAAGCAGTTTGGTTTTCATCTGTACCACTGGCGGAGGTAACATGTCAGTGGTGTGTGCTGTTCTGAGGGTGGGACTGTGAGTGTGGGAGCTGCACTACTCACTTGTTCAGGCTTTGTGGCTTCCCAAGGAGAGGTGACAGGTCTCTGCAGAGCAAGGGGACCGCTCAGGGCCATGGCACTTGACTGCACAGCACAGAGGGTTTTGTGTGGGAGAAGTGGCCAGGGCTCGGGACCTGAAGAAGGCAGCAGCTGGTCAGGGGTCTGTAAGCTGGCAGAACAGTTACAGGAGTGGTTTATATTTGGTGGGGAATAAGCAATTTGCTTTGCTAATTGGGTAGGAGCCACCACAGGGATGTGACACCTCTGCTTGAAGGGCTGGATTTTGTTCTAAGTGTGCTTTGGTACCAATAAGCAGGAAATCTTGATAAAAATCCTAGTGAATGTAGGCTGGTTTGACACCAAGGACTTTACTAAAATCTTAATAAAATTGATGGTAATCTTAACAGTTTTTTATCCTTATTTGAAAGGTCATTGTAACCCTAGCAGTGGTACAAACAGGGTTGGTATGGTGTTTAGGAGCCAGTGCATGGCCAAGGGTGAGGTGCCACAGCTGCACTGTGGGCTGTCAGGAACCAGTTACAGTTCCTGTAAACCTGGGGATTACATTAATAAAATTCTTCAGAGCTGTCCTCAGGTTGATACCTTTCCTACAGCTGTTCCAGCAGACACAGGAGATTGTGAGTTAAAGGAATAGCAGCTTGATAAGAAGATCTGCTTCTCTAGGACAGTGCTTTTGATTGCTAGTAACAAATATTAACCTTAGCTTCTGGGCTGAGCTTCTACGATAGTTTTTGTGTGATGGATCAGTCAAACCCAGTGAAAATAACAACTAAATAAATCTTATTTATTCTCCATGGAGTGTAATCAGCAGCAGGGAGTGAGGCAGCAGCTAGTTGCCCCAAGATATTATGATGAGCTACTAGCATCAAATGGCCTGGTCTTTACTGTTCCTTCTTGGTCTGAGACTTCAGTTTCCCCTCTCCCCAGGTCCCTGTGAGCTGTCTCAAGGATATGATGACAGGCTGGAGCCCTTGCACTACAGGCTGCCTGCGCCCAAGACAAGCCAGTGTTGCTGGCAGTGTGTCTGGCTGATGTCTTCTGTCCTCTCATTGGCAGGGTCAAGCAGATGATTCCTCCTCGCCCTCCGCTGCCTCGCCAGACTGCAGGAGCCAAGAAGGTACGTGCAAGAGCCTGTGGCCTTGACATCACTCTGACACCTCATCCTGCCCTCATCCCTCTCACACAGGAGAATCTTCATTCTCAATCTCAGCCCTGCAGCAACATGTGGATGAGGTTTGAAGGGAAATACACAGGAAAAAAAAAACTTATGGATGTGTTATCTTCACAGTACTATGCCTTGGGAAATCATTCCTGGGCTGCGTCACTAGTTTGCAGCCTATATGAAGGGGAGAGATGTAGCAAAGGCAGGGAAGGCAGCAGTGTGGGGATGTTTGGAAGGAAACAGAATGCTGGGGAAGGAGGTTACCAGAACCTTATGTTTACCCTGGGCAGACCCAACAGTTTAGTGTCTCAGATAGCCCATGTGCTTTATTGGACCCAGACAAATGTGAAAAGAATCAGCCCTGATCGCTCTTGGGTCACCCAGATTTTTTGAGGATTTTTGTGTGTGATATCTTCAGGAAATGGTCTGAGAGCACTGGCTCATCTTCTGTGGGTACAGAGCAGCTGTCGAAGGAGAATGTCCTCAGGTGGCCTCTGGCCTCTGGTAAACTCAAAGCAGCTGTGAGGGAAGAAGCAGGACTTCAATAACTGACCCCCGTACTGCTGCAGAATTGATTTGTGCTGGACTGTCTGGAGTGCAGAGAGTGATACGTTTTGATTATTGCAGCACACGGAAGCTTCTGCCACTGAAGAGGGCTGAAGAGGGCTGGCCCATGGGTTTATGGGCAAATGAGCCCATAATGAGCTATATAATAGCTCATTTGCTCATCCAGCAAATGATATAGGATCATTCAATGCTTTGGGTTGGAAGGGACCTTTAAAGGCCATCTAGTCCAACCCTCCTGCAGTGAGCAGGGACATCTTCAACTAGATCAGGTTGCTCAGAGCCCTGTCCAACCTGACCTTGAAAGTGTCCTGGGATGGGGCATCTACCACCTCTCCTAAATCTAGGCTGAATCTGCCCTCTTTTAGTTTAAAACCATCACCCCTTCTTCTATTGCTACAGGCCCTACTAAAAAGTCTGTCCCCACCTTTCTTGTAACCCCTCTTTAAGCACTGAAAGGCCACAATAAGGTCTCCCCGCAGCCTTCCCTTCTCTCCAGGCTGAACAACCCCAACCCTCTCACCCTGCCCTCACAGCAGAGGTGTTCCACCCTCTGATCATTTTTGTGGCCTCCTCTGGACCTGCTCCAACAGGTCCATGTCTGTCCTGTGCTGAGGACCCCAGAGCTGGATGCAGTGCTGCAGGAGGGGGGTCTCACCAGATCGGAGTCGATATATTTTACTTACAGCCAATTATACCGCTATAGAAAAGACAACAGTGACTGAAATACTAGGTTCTGACTGAAAAATATAGCAGGAGCAATATCTAATTATGAAGGAGCTCTTTTGTATTTACATGTAGATATTTTTGCAGCCCCAAGGTGTGGACAGGAAAGGATGCGTGACAGACTAATTGAGACTTGGGTCAGGTGGAATTTATGGGAGGCGTGGGCTCTGGCAAATAAAATATTTTTCAAGGTTGATGGCACAAGTGGCTTGTGAAGTTTGATTATTTATTTATTTCCTAGGCCATGGAAGATTATCACAACTGTGTCACAAGCATTGCTGTTGCCATCCTAAGTGAATACCATGAGCTCTTTGGGAAGCGGCTGTCTGACCAGGGAGTGATAGACCACCAAACCCTGGAGGAACAGAAGCGTCAGCTCAACTTCGAGCTCAATAGCTCTGGGAAATATTTTGCTTTTAAGGAACAGCTAAAGGTAGAGTCCATCATGCTTTTCCCTTCCCTACTTGTTTTGTCCTGGCAGTTTCTCAATGAGGAACTGCTGCTCCATGGTGGTAATTTAGGGTGATGTGTTGCTCCAGAATCCCTTCCTGCCACTCAGGGCTGTTGCAGTGAGCAGGGGAGGGACATGTTTTTTCCTCTAACGGTGCAGGCACTGAGCTACTTTGCTGGCAGGAAGACGGGGTTCCCCTCTCTCAGCTGCCTGGAGACTCCCTTGCTGTGCTGAGGGGACCCTCCCTCCCACATGTTGTCCCTAAAGGGGCACTGGCATGTCAGGGGGAGCGTGGGCTGGGAGGTGGGAAAGGAATTCACCCCTGCTTGCTTTTTTTTCTTTATCGGTGCTGGGCTGGATTTCTTCCTCAGAACTAAGTTGGAGCTTCAGCGTATTCTGGCTCCAGATTATTACACTTGTGGAGCTGGAGGGGGTGCAGGTGGGGACCTGCCTTGTCCAACAGTTGCATGACTCCACAGTACACTGTAGTGAAGATTGTGAGGGAGAAATACTTGAAGACCACAGCATTTGAGACCCAGGAGGAGTTCCAGGCGTTTCTCAGTGAGCTCTATGTGTACCTCGTGGACCAGATGCATGTTGCCCTGAACCAGGTAGGGAGAAACCCTAACATGGGTCCAGTCAGCTGGGATGGGGGACTTGGGACACAGCTTCACTATGGATCCAGGGCTTGACACCACATCTAGTGAAGGTGGGGACACTTTTGCCTTCAAGGTGGAAGCAGGCTTGTGCTTTCCTTTACTGCAGTTATCACACGTGGGCCCCAAGGCACACTCAGAGGCAAGATCTGGTGCATCTGTATCCTACTGCTATGAAATCCTGATGATGGGATATGTGCGAGATGCCACTCGTAAAAGCTGCTGTAGCTGGCTTGTGGCAAGGGTGGCTGGGTCTGTGCCATCTGCCACTCACCCAGCCAGAGCACAGACCTTCCAGCATGAGCTGGGGTCACCAGTGACACCACAGGGGAAGTTTGAAATGGTGTTGACCTAGGGGATACTTTTACTTGTCACAACTGCAAATAATGGATATTGCCCCATCCCTGTGTGGCAGAGGTACCTGTGAATGACAGGAGTGTGTCCCACCACAAGCAGCAGCCAGGACAGCCTGCCTTTCTGACCTGTGCAGCCCCAGCCATGCCAGGCTGTACTCAGCTCACTGTCAGACTGGAGGCTGCTGCTGTACTGAGATCACATGAACCATTCTTACCCTCCTGGAGCTAATGCTGTGTCTCACTTCTTACCAGCTACTGTCTGAGGAAGCTGCTTCCCCTGCCCCTCTGTCCCACACGATTAAGGAGCAGCTCTGGCTCTTTGCTCGCGAAGCTGAAGTCAACAAGGACTACAAGCTGGCATCTCTCTACCACCAGCAGGTAAAGGAGCCGCTGTTCTTTCCTGCCCATCTCCCGTGTGTCTGAGCTGGCAGCCAGCACGGCAGTGTGGGGTCTGTGTTGCTGAAGCTCAGCCAGCCCTGACTGTTGTGTAGGGAGGAAGGAGGTGAATGTGACCAGGATACTCAGGCTGAACACGTGAGGGATTTTCTAGGGAGATGCTGCTCTCTGGAGGTTGTGAGATAAAGGCTGGCCAGGTCACTGAGGACTTCAGCCTCCAGGCCAGGGGAAATGGGATGAGCTGGTCCAAAAGGCATGCTGGGTCAGCACTGGGGACACTGGGCCCTCTAACAGGAGGCTAGGAGGAGGTCAGATGAAGCTGGAGGACATGTGTTAGGTGAAGGAGGCTTCCAGGAAGGCCATCATATCCCAGTTAAGGGAAACCCTAGTACGTGATAGACAAGGGTTTGATTGTTGCTAAACTGGGCTGGGGTGGCCAGAGGAAAAACCATGGTCACTCCAGAGATGTCTCCCCAGTCCGCTGTGTGTGCTGAGTGTAGTTGCAGCAGTCCTTGCTCCAGTAATGATCTCTTGTGTCTAGAGGGTAGCTCAGGACCAGAGCAACATCCAGTACTGGCTGGACTATGGGGCATTCTGCCTCCTACTTGAGGAAACAACCAAAGCCCAGGAGTGCTTCCAACAGGCTCTTTCTCTGGACCCCCATCACATCCAAAGGTGCTGCGTGCTCCCAGTGGGTGGGTGGGAGGGTGGGGGGTGTCCCCCACACCGCTGCCCAGGGCCTGCAAGGCTAACCTGTCTGGCCCTGTCCCCAGCCTGCTGCTCTGTGGGGTTGTGGCTGTCATTCTGCAGCACTATGAAGAGGCAGAGATTTTCTTTGAGGATGCCTGTTGCTTGGAGCCATCCAGCATCATAGCCTGGACACTTTCAGGTACAAAAGCAAGCCAGCCTATGTGCTCAAGGTGTTCCTGTAGCGCCAAGCATTGCTTCTGCTCCTGCTCCTCTTCTTCCTGCTCTAATCTGAGGGCTAGGGGAAGGATATTGCTAAGGGTCAGATGTCTGCTTATGCTGCTCTTTCTGTCTCACATAGGTTTGTTTTATGAGCTGCAGAATAATAATATTCAGGCAGAAATGGCCTTCCGTGAGGCTAAGAAGCTACTGCAAGCACAGCTCGCCAAGGAGAGGAGCATCTCTGATGCTGCTGAGCAAGAAGAAGGGAAAAAGCACATTTCTGCTGCATGTGTGAGGTCTCCCAACCCGGGCCCAGAAGAGTGCTTGCCAGGTAACGATGGTCATAACCAGGAGGTGCCCTAGCACTGGCAAGGAGGGGGCTTGGAACAGTGTGGGAGGTGGTGAACAGTGGAAGGAGAGGAGAAATTTCTAAGGATTTCTCAGAGGAGAAATACAAAGTTGTAAAGGAAGATGATGTGGACTGTGAGCTAGAATAGGCAGACTACAAACTGTGCCAGCAAGAGACAACAGCTGCAAGCATGCTGCTTTAAATGATGAAGCTTTCTGGAAGCAGCACAGCCAATGCCTTGTGTTACCTGCAACCCAGCAGAGGGACAATTCTTTGCATTTATTTTTCAGCCCCTGCCCAGTGCCACCAACATACCGATGTGTGGGCAGTGGCCAGGGCAGCTGGAGGAAGCGAGCATACTTTTTGAGGCTTTGGGAGGGCAGAACTGCCTCTGTGGCAGTTGTACATTAGGGTCATCCAGGTTTAGCCTTCATGAAAGCTGTGGCTGTGACCTCCCAACACAGCTTGGAAAGCACTGCCTCACCAATTCAAAGAGCAAACCAGCTGCTTGGTGGTGACCCTGAACCAAAGGCTTCCTTTGGAGCCTTGCTGAATCCAGCCTCACCATGAGCCAAGACTTTCTGTCCCAAGTCCCAGATATCTGGCCGGGCTGCTGGAAATGTCGGCTGGCTTTATTTTTAACATTATCACCACTTCATGCAAAGTGCCTCAGAGAGCCAAGCCACATGTCCTATGCCTTTTTTTGCCCCTTATGATTATGAGCTAAAGGATATTGTATTATTTATACCTGTTTCTAGCTTCACCTCGTAATCTTGTACTCAAAACCCCAGGCACAGGTATTGCTGACTGCAAAGAAATTTCTTCCCAGTTCTGAAAATCTGATCTTTTATATTTTCTGTCTTCCCCATTTCTGCGGAAGCACGCTCCAAACTGGGCAGTTTATGGCAAACTCTTTGCATCTAATGGTTGTTGGGGGTTTCATTCCAGAGAGGGTTCCAGATGGCTCAGCTGACAAAGTGCCAGAGGCAGCAGAGCCTGCCTTGGCCTGCGTGGCACCCAGGGAAGAGACTACTGCACTGGACACAGCCCCAAAAGGTTAGGGGACGGGGGCCTGGTGTGTCCCAGTGCTGGGAGATGGCCTCGTGAGATCCGTGGGGAGGGGAGTAACTTCAGAGCACTGAGCTGTGGCCATCCTGATGGCAAGGCAAAACATCAAGCTTGCTCTCTCTCTCCCTAGCTGGGGAATCTCCCGGAAAAGCAGGTTCATCCCAATTTTCAGAGCAGCACATCTCAGGATGGCCAGCCAGTGGGTGAATGCAGCTCTCTCCCTACATGTCACTGAACCCAGCTGCTCGGATGTCTCCCTCCTGAGACGTCAGCTCTTAAACTGTCCCTACGGATCTCCTCTGGTCATGTGTTGTGTGATCTGCCTCCTCTTGAGCCGCACTCTCCAATGGGTGGCAAAGAAATGGCCGTTCTGGGTGCTTCAGGCCCCGCTGGGTTGCTCTGGGGAGGCAGGGGCCTCACTGTGGTTAACAAGCTTCAACCATAAATTCCTACCTTTTCTTTCCCTGAGTTTGGACAGGAAAATTAGTGGGTCAAGAGCATTGTTTCTTTTCACATCTTTTACAAAAACTTAAGCCCTTCAGAAAGAAATGCTGAGTTAATCTCTGCTTCAGCCTCCTCTGCCACGTTCTGGATTTTACACCATGTTGCTGAGGTTCCTCTGTCCCTGCCAGGGTCTCAGCCCCTGCTCTTGCTTCAGAAACAAAACCCCAACTTTGAGACTGATGGAAACACATTTTCTTGCAGCACCATCCCCTGTTTCAGGACGTAGCCTACCTCCCTGCACAATCTTCATGAAGGCAGTGGAATTCCTGATGAAAGTCAATGCCATCCAGGTCAGCTCAATGTGGAATGGAGGAGCGGGAAGGGAGGTTTGGTCTTCTTCCCTGGATTATTACCAAAGAGCTGGTGGCAAGCTCCAGCAAGCCCCCTTCTCGGGCTCAGAGAACAAGCTGGGACCACCCCAGATGCCGAGTGCAAGAGGGAGCAAAACCACCACTGCCCAGAGATGTAAAACTGTGGCCAGGCAGAGCACTCAGACCAAAATGCTGGTTGGGGACGCAGCCATCTCAGGCAGGCGAGGTTCTTGGGGTGCCTCAGCTCAGCACTGCTTGCTGCCGAGGGAACAGCCAAGTCAGAAACCGTGCAGATGTGCTCCTCTCTGTACATTCGGAGATGAGATGCATTATTGTGACACTTCCAAGGCGCCAGTACTCCTTTCTTGTTTCAGACACTTGTGTATGTCAGAGTAATTTTTGTGTCACCTGTGGAATGTTCCTGTCCCACAGTTGTCTCTGTGGGATCTCTCTGACTGCCACATTATGTGCCTGCCTTAATTTTACATGGCAAAAGGAGTTGCTTAAAGCAAAACAGAACTAGAAGTAATGGAGGTAAATATTCAAAGTGGGGGGAATCTCCTGTTTTCTGTTCACAGAATCACAGAGTGGCAGGGGTTGGAAGGGACCTCTGGAGATCATCTTGTCCAACCCCCTGCTTGAGCAGGCACACCTAGAGCAGGGGGCACAGGAAAACATCCATGCAGGGTTTGAATGTGTCCAGGGAAGGAGACTCCACAACCTCTCTGGGCAGCCTGTGCCACTGCTCTGTCACCCTCACAGTAAAGAAGGTTTTTCTCATATTGAGGTGGAACGTCCTGTGTTCCAGCTTGTGCCCGTTGCCCCTTGTCCTGTCATTGGGCACAAATGAAAAGAGCCTAGTCCCATCATCCTGACACCCACCCTTTAAATATTTATAGGTATTTATGAAATGCCCCCTTAGTCTTCTCCAGGCTAAACAAACCCAAGCCTCTCAGCCTTTCCTCATATGGCAGATGCTCCAGTCCCCTGATCATCTTCGTAGCTCTCCGCTGAACTTGCTCAAGGAGTTCCACATCCTTTTTCAACTAGGGGGCCCAAAACTGGACACAGTACCCCAAATGTGGTCTCACTAGGGCTGAGTAGAGGGGGAGGATAACCTCTCTCGATCTGCTGCCCACACTCCTTTTAATGCACCCCAGGATACCACTGGCCTTCTTGGCCACAAGGGCACAGTGCTGGCTCATGGTCAGCTTGCTGCCCACCAGCACTCCCAGGCCCTTCTCAACAGAGCTGCTTTCCAGTAGTTCAGCCCCCAGCCTGTGCTGGTGTGTGGGGTTGCTCCTTCCCAGGTGCAGGACCTTGCACTTGCTCTTGTTGAATTTCATGAGGTTCCCCTTGGCCCAGCTCTCCAGCCTGTCCAGGTCTCTCTGGATGGCAGCACAGCCTTCTGGTGTATCAGCCACTCCTCCCAGCTTGGTATCATCAGCGAACTTGCTGAGGTTACACTCTAGCCCATCATCCAGGTCATTGATGAATATATTGAACAGGACTGGACCCAGCACAGACCCCTGGGGAATACCGCTAGTGACAGGCCTCCATCCTGGAGGTGAAATTAGGTGTGAGTCAGTCCTCCTGCTGTGTGCTTCTGGGGGTGCCCGTGGTTTACCTGCTCCCCTAACCGCACTGGCGTGCCATTTCTCTACAGTTTGTTCACATGGCACTTGCCCACGAGCTGCTGAGCCTTCAGGGAGGTCCCTCCTGTGCATACTACCTAGTGCTGGCCCAGACTTACTTGCTGAAGGAAGATTTCTCCAAATGTGAAGAATGTCTCTGTGAGGCTGTTAGGATCGACTACATGGTAATTCTCTGCCTGTTCCCGGGGTGCAGCACGGTGTCCTGAAGCAGGACGCTGGCCAGACACTGCATCAGACTCTGCCTGTGTTGTTGCTGCATGTGAACCTAGAGCCCATGCTTTATTTCCACTTCAGCAATTCTAATGCTAGTCTGTAGCGATTTCTGCAGGGGAGGACAATGAGCTGGTGAATGACACCAGGCTGTAGCTGCAGCATTGCTCTTCTCATTACCCTGTTTATTACGTGCAGGACGGCATTTCTGAGTGAGGAAAGGCAGTGTCTGCCTTTCTTTTCCCTTTGACTGTGTATATCCTGATCCTCTTTCCCTCTGTGGGTGATTCAGGCTCTGTTTCATGACAAACAAGGTTGCTATTCAGCAGAGGGAAGGTGGCTTTGGAGAGTCAGATTGAATGGAAGGCAGAGAGGGCTGTGAAGCTGACACCTCCGAATGCTGTTGACATATGATACCTGGGGAGCCTTGCATGGGCCAGGACACCGTGCAAGAAAAGGCTGGAGGGGGCTCCCACTGCTGGTGTTATGCAGGCACCCCACTGACTCAATTTTAACTCTGTATTATGTAAAACCTGTCCTGCTGTAATCAAACACAGGCCAACTTTTCCTTTCTGCTGATTACAGGGGTCCCTGCTCCTCTCCTAGGTCTCTCTTTCTCCCATCTCCCAGCCGTGTCTCACTCCTGGTTTTGTGTGCATAGAATCCAAATGTCTGGGCTCAGAAAGGGCACTTGTGCTACCTGAAGAGGGACTTTGGCAAGGCAAAGGAGTGCTATGAGCGAACCATCAGTTTTGTGGAGGATGCTGAGGATATGCACTTCATCTACCTGCGCCTGGGCTCCATCTACCTGGAAGAGAAAGAGGTGAGGAGCTAGCCGGAGAGGTGGAAGGGAATTTGCCACAAAGCAGACAGCAGGAGGTTCCGGACCCCAGGTACGAGACACCATTAGCTGTCGCTACAGCCAAGATCTCACAACACAGCAAACCCTTCTGGAGTGCTCAACTCCTTGGAGTGTGGACCAGCCCTGTTCCTTTGTACCAGCTCCAAGTCCCAGTTGCAATGGCACAGGCTGCTGCTGACCTATTTCTCATCATCCTAGCTATGAGGGTGACTTCTGCCAGCACAGGGCCACTGCGCTGGGGGCAGCGGGCGGGCTCTCAGCTCCCCCAGCAGTGGTGGGGGACGGTGGGTGTCTGACCCCACCAGAGATGGGGTGTTCGGCAAATTGCTGAGGGGGGGGGCTGGCTGCGGAGCAATGCATTTGATGCAAAAACACGATGGTCTCTCTCCTGGCAGTATGGCCGGGCGAAGCAGACCTACCTGCTTGCCTGCAAGAACTCTGCATCCTGTCTCACCTGGCTGGGGGTGGGAATCGCCTGCTACAGGGTAAGTACAATTACTTTCAAGTCATCTGATCTTTAATTGGCTCTGTGGGACGGGATGCAGGGCTTGATTTTGCAAGATCCCCTTTAATTGAAGTAAAGCTTGGCTGCCTGTGGAACTAATGCTCCTGAAGGCCATTGCATGCCATGTGCTGTCACAGCCCCAGCGTGGCACCCTAGGCTGCTTGTATGGGAAATGTCAGGAGACAGCCACCCCCAGCAGCTGCTCTGGGAGCAGCAATCCTTCCCCCCTCATCCCACTGCCAGCACCTCCTTCCCCAGGATGTCATGGCAAGCACGTAATCTGGGCCTGGGCTTTGCTTCGAGCACCTGCCTGCACATGACCTGCATGTCACCACAGAGGAATTGAGCAGAATGTTAGCAGAGAGGAATCTCGGTGCTTTCCCTGCCCAAAGGAATCCAGTGCCTCTGAAGGGCTGCCAAGGACACCCAGCCACCAGCAGCATGGCGTCTCCCTTTGCAAGGTTCCTCCAAGGGAGCTTGGCTGAGGGATGCAAACAGGGAAGGAATTTGAACTTCTGTTTCCTCCTTGGCCAAGTGTACACCTCCTGGGAGGCTGCAGACTTGAGCCAGGGAAGTGAGTGGTGACCTGGGAGTTCAGACCAGCTACCCCTGCCTCCCAGGACCCACAGTGTAGCAGGAATAGGGATCAGGTCCAGAGTCACATTTCCTCGTGGAGCTGGACCACTCAGTTCCCAGACGCAGAGGTGGAGGCATTTGCGCTGCTTCCCTTTCAGCTGCGGGTTGATTTGGGAATACAGCATGTGCTCCCACAGAGGCTGGGAGTCAGCAGTGAGAGGCCCACCCTCCAGACCGGAGAGCAGGATGCCAGCACCGAGGATAACTGGTTTTCCGTGCCCTAAATCCTTTCCCTGCATCCCTGTCAGGGAAACCCTGCTGGGCGCTTTTGTTGCACTGATTTCTTTGGCTGTTAGAGCAAACACCCATTCGGTTCTGAAGGCCTTTCTGCCTGTTTGGCTTTTGTTCACACCTCTCCTCTCTCTCAAGCTGGATGAGTTGGTGGAAGCAGAGGATGCTCTCTCTGAAGCCAATGCCCTAAATAACACCAATGCTGAAGTGTGGGGATATCTCGCCCTCATCTGCCTGCAGGTGAGTGCCCAGCCAGCCAGCCATTCCCACTGCCAGCCTGACAGAGCAGGTGGATTTATCGACATCTGTTCATGAGCCTGAATAACATGTAGGTCTCAGCGGTAAAAATAGTTCGAGGACTGCGCTCGGATGGTGAAAGCAGCGCCCTTCCTCACTGCCTGTCATCGCCTGATGCTCATATTCCCCTGGGCCACATCCTTCATGCTGAGCTTTCTTACAACACTTTGTTTCACTGAGAACCTGCACATTCCCTGTGGGGGTGGTTTCCTCACTTGCGGCTCTCGTGTCATTTTCGGCAGGGAGGACGGCAGCTGGAGGCTGAGCAGTGCTACAAATACACCATCAAGGTTTGTGTCTCTGCACTGCTGCAGGGTCAGCAGGGCAGGATGCGGGCTGCCGGCGACCGGGAAGGGAGCCAGTCCAGCATGTTCCCACACTGCCGAGTGCTTGAACTTTTAACGTGCAAGTTGAATTTGATGATGTGGCACATTAAGATAGGACATATGGAGATGTGGCACAGGGAAAGCTGCCCTTTCTGAGCTCTTGCCTTTGGCCGCTGCCCTCGGGTCGGAGTCCCAACCCATCACTGATCCCGGCAGACCCGGGCGTCCCCGGGGCGGGGGGGGCGGTGGGAGGAGGATCGGTGGGGCACAGCCCCCAGCGCAGCAGCTGGGTCTGTGGGCGCCCTTGCATCTGCCTGACAACCCCGGCTCTTTCCTGCAGCTGGGCCTGAGGAACGACGCCTTGCTGCAAGAGATCCGAGCTGCCCAGCAGCGTCTCGGCTTCGGCAACCCAGCCCTTTGAACCCTCCGCCCGGTCCTCCGAACCCCGCCAGCCCCCAGCCCGCGCCCCCGGGGGCCGCTCACGCCGCGGCCCCGTCCCACATAAACTCCCCGCGTACCGAGGACTCCTCTCCGCCTCTACCTCGTACCCGTGACCGCGGCAGGAGGGGCACACCGGGACACCCACCCGGGGTCCCCACCCGGCCGAAGGGGGCGGGACGCGAGGGGTCACGTGACGCCCCCGCGTGGGCGTGGCGCCGGGCGGTGCGCGGGGATTGGCGGCGGCCGCGCGGGACGGTTGAGTCGGCGGCGCGCGCCATGGCGGCCGGTAGCGGCTGTGGGGTGCTCGGGGTTACCGGGGCTTGGGAGGGGTTACGGCGGGGGCCCTGGGGGAGCGGTGGCGACGCCGGGCATGGGGGTGACAGCGAAGCTGGGCGAGGGACTCGGGGCACGGGTGTACCGGGGGCATCGTCGGGGCTGGAGGGGCGTGGGCGTACCGGGGCCGTCACAGGGAGCGGAGGTAACGGGGGGAGTCATCGGGCTCGGGGTACGAGGGCCACACCGGGGCTGGGGGCGGTCGGGAGGGCACTGGCGGGGGCCCCGGTACGGGGGGAACGGGGGTTCGCCGGGCGGGGTGCCGCACGCCCACCCGTCCTGGTGCCGGTACCGGCAGCCTGGCAGCGGCCCTACCTGAACGTCTTCAAGCACTTCCGCGTGGAGGAGTGGAAGCGCTCGGCCAGGGAGGGGGACGTGACCGCGCTCACGGTAATGGGGGGCACCGGCATCACAGTAACGGAGTTGGGGGGCACCAGCCACGGGCAGGCAGTGCTGACACACCCCCCCTCCCCCCCAAAATCACCCCTTTCTGTGGTTTCGAAAGGACGCGAGGCTGAAGGGAACAGTCTACCGGATCCGGAGCTCCGTCCCCGCCAGCAGCTACCTGCAGCTGCCCCGGACGGGGACGCAGTCGCTGGGGCTGGTGGGACGCTACCTCTACCTACTCTTCCGGCCCATGCCCCACAAGCACTTTGTCGTCCACCTGGACGTTGCCACCGAGGTAGGTGACACAAGGCTAAGGACCACCGTCCTTAGCGTCATGGCCCGATTGAAGGGCCAGCGGGCAGCCGTGGTGGTTGTCTGCGCTTGGGGGTGCAGAATTTGTCTGGTCTTTGGTGTTGCTGGGGGGTTACCCCGGGCTGGAGATGGTTTCCATGCTTGTGGCATCTCTACTGGGGACAGGGGACATGGAGGGAACGGGGACACAGCCACATGCCTTCTCCACTGTGGCATTTCCCTGCCAAAACCACCAGGGTGACTAAAGCTCTGTGTGCATCTCTATCTTCTCAGGAAAACCAGGTGGTTCGCATCTCTTTCTCCAACCTCTTCAAGGAGTTCAAATCCACAGCCACCTGGCTGCAGTTCCCCTTTGTCTGCAGAGCAGCTGACGGCTCAGCATGCAACCGCACATCCAGGACGTCCAGGCGTGGTGAGGAGCGTGTGCAGTGCTGCTCCTCATGGCACAGTTGGGACTGGTCTGGCACATCACCACCAAAATAAATAGTCAGAAAATAACTTGAGTTCAGAGGTTGACTTGATGCACTGGAGGAGGGAGAAGAGTGGTGGTCCTGAGCAGGAGACCCTCGGCAGCTGGGAGGGAGGGATGTCCCCAACCCTATTCTCCTGAGCAGTCCCAGGCCGGGCACAAGCCCACAGGGGCAGTGGGGCTGCTTGTCTGTCCAACCCCACCCCTGTACCACAGTAGTGAGTTATGAGGCGCCTTTTCCAGTCTCCTGTCCTGGCAGAGACAAGCCAAGCCTGGTGGGAGTCTTGCGTGGTAAATACTTTTTACTTAAATGCGTTAATCTCACCTCTCCTGTTCTGCAAGGTCCACGGTCCAAGGCCTGTAGCATCTTTTCCCACCTTCCCTTTTGCCACCTGCGGCTCTCTTCCCCAGATCTCATGGGAGCAGCCCCTGCTGATGTGCGCTGGACCTGCCTGGTGCTTGATCTCCACTCCATCCTCTCTCTCTACGTCAACCGCTGTTACAGCCACCTGAAGAGCATTAAGCTCTGCTCCAACCTCTTGGTGAAAAACCTCTGCACGAGTGACTTGGTGTTCGACCCAGGTGAGGAGCTGAGACCTTGGGGTGGCCTCAGGGTTTCTTCTGGATGGAACCCATGCGGGTTTAAAGCTGCTTTTGCAGGTGCGATGCCAGAAGGGCTGTTAGCCCTGGAAGAGCATGAGGCTGCCGTGACTGTAGAGGTCAGAAAGGGTAAAATACTCAGTGCGATGTTAAGTTTCACGTGCGCTGGCGAACACGGTCTCCTGACCTCTGGACGAAAGCGTCCTCTCATTTTCCAGCTGTAAAGCTAAATTATAAGAGCAACGTTAAATATCTTACCAAGGTTAGAAACTTTTTTCAGAGGGAAAAAAACCCCAAAGTTATAATGAAACCTTGCTTCTCCAAGGGCTGTGCTTTTATCTGCCGGAAGAGCCTGTGGGGTTTTTTTTGTCTCTGAAATCATCCAACCTACTTAGCGTGGCAGAGATACTTCGGTCAAAACCTTTGTTTATGCTTCTCCTCTTTTGTGCTGGAAATCTGCCTGAACTGATTGGCCCGCTGGAAGCATCAGTGAGGAGGAAGTTATAGATGCTGCTTTTTGGATTCCTGAAATTTGTTATATCTAGAAGTCTTTCACAAATCTACAAACGCATGAAGGAAAGAAGACAAGAAAATGAGAACAGAGCCTTAACACAAATCACGTGAAGCTGCTGAATCTCTGAATAGAAAATAGCGTGAATCTTGGGCCTGGGGGATTTCTAACTCCATACCAAGGGTTTATGCTCTGGATTTTTTTTTTGGAGGTTGAGAGTTTCAGGAATATCCCTGTGCAAAGGTGTGTTAGTTTGTTACGGACCTTGGGGTTATAATCTTTGTTTTTCAGGTGTTCTCAAAGAGGGAAATGGTGTGTGCCCGTGCCCCATGGGAAACTCATGATCTCAGCCAGTTCCATGGGGCTTGGAGAACTTACTCTCTATATCTCCTTGCTGCCAGGTGTGACCTTCTCTGAGGCCCGGCAAGCCAACCTGGCCTGCCGTGGCGTCGCTCCCATGCCACGGGAAATGGCTTTCCCCGTGCCAAAGGGGGAGAAGTGGCACAACCTCTACGACTACATCAGGTATGACTGCTCCTGGCTGCGCTTGAACCCACCGCAGCGCTGAGACCTCCCCATTTCCCAGGGGAAGGCAGGATGGATAATGCCTCTTAAGGAATGACAGATCCGGACAAACCTGGGGCTTGAGTGGAGATATTTTGGTCATCTCAACTCCAGCATTTAGGCGTCATTAACACGCCTACCCTGCTCTAAGCTTAATTGCTGATCAGTGATGTTTTGGGGCAGGAAAAAGGCTGTAGAGCATTCCTGTGCCTGGCATTAACGCCAGTCCTGTATCTCAACAGTTTCTTGCTGGGATTGCTACTGTGGCTAATTTAGCATAATCCAAGCCTTTCTTCTGTGTGTGCTGCTCCTAGGGAGCACTTCAGCCTCCAGCTAAGTAAAAAGGTGGTCTGACAGGGGCTGCTGCGCTGTGATTGGCTGTAATGCCTTATCAGGGGGCAGACATAAGCACATCTTTGGTGCTGGGCTCCCGTCGGTGGTGAGGTTTTTGCAAGAGAACTCTGTTGGTTATAAGTTGCTGTTCATCGCAGTTGTCGGCTTAGTAGCATTGCCTGAAGCACGCAGCACCGAGCTAACCACTGGAGAGTAACGCTGTAGATCGGACCTGGGAGATGCTTTAGTATCCCCTATTTGGGACAAGAGGGGGAATCTTACAGGAGACAGCAAAAAGGCTTTTGTGCCAGGCAGTGAGTTATCACATGAGATTCCTGGGTGCTGGTGCAGCAGCCTGGTTACATGGCACCTTTCTCTGATTTTGCTCAGGTTCCCATCTGAGGGCTCCAAGCTGGCTTACGACTCCATCCAGAAGAGCTGTCCCGGTCCTGTGGCAGGTGGGAAGGCTGCGGATGGCAGCCCAGGCTGCACCGCCCCGGGTGGATGCCTTGGGTTTCTGAAAGAGCCCAACCCACTTCTTGTGTCACGCAGGTGGCCAAGTCTTGGAGGACCCTGTCCACCAGCTGCCCCAGCCGGTGACACTCACCAAAGCAGTCCGTGACCGACTGTCCCTCATCCATCAGATAACCAGTCCCAAAGCTGTAAGTGCACCATGGAGAAGGCTGCAACTTTTTCCTTTCTGTCCCCCATGGAGTTTTTTCCCCACATCTTGTCTCTGAGTTCCTTTATTTAGGACATAGAAGCTGCTGTTGTCCATTGCAGCTGATTTGGGCAGGTCAGACCCCTGATCTGGGGTCAGTTGACCACAGCCCTGCAGTTAATGACCAGGTGGTTCAGTCTGGCATAGTACAGAGCAGAGACAAGACAAACACCAAGTACCTCATTATCTCCAGACATCTATCCTCTGTCTCAGCTGAGGCAGCAAGTAGTTGTTGCCTTAAAATAACAGGTAGGAAATGAGGACTGGAGACTAAAGAACTTGATTGGTTGCCCTCAGGAAGCAGAGCAGCGTGTGTAGTCCAGATTGCTGGGACTGCAGACACCTGCCCTCACTGCTGATTTCTCCATCCCTGCTGGCAGTGCTGCAGGAGCTGGTGCTCAGATTGGTTTACCAGACAGCGTGGTGATAGGCTTTAGGAGAGGGACTGGGGGAAGCCATTCTTCTCATGCTGTGGAGAGGGAGGAAATGAGGAGCATGCTGTCCTAAACCAGGATAAGCCGAGCTGGCTGGCCAGGGGCTTTTAGCTTCCTCTGCTCACTGGAGAGAGGGCAGGTCTTCCAGAGACTGTTCAGGGCTGAATCTTTCTTGGGACTGTGGTTTGGTTCTGGAGGAGGTGAACTGTGCACAGACAATGCTAGGAGAGTAGGGAGAATGGCTGGTTAACATACCTGGCCAAGTCAGGTACCCACAGGGATGCACTCCATCTGTGTTGCTCTGTCCTTGTTTGTATCGCTGTAGAGTGTTGCTTGGGAGAGATGCAGGTGTCTCTCTGTCTCTGCCTTTGCAGTGGGTGGAAGGCACTGGGAGGAGGGCTGATCTCTGTCTGAGGCTTTGCTCTTCCTCAGATGCCACATCGGTGTCCTGTAATGACAGAAAGCATCCCTGAGGTTCACCTGGCAGCCCCAGGGCCTCTGAGAGCCGTGCCTGCTGGGGACAAGGAGCTAGAGAAGGACAAGAGACCGCACAGTGTGGGGGATGCTGGGCAGTCACCGGCAGTCAGTGATGGTGGCATCCACGTGTACGCTTACCAGAGGAGTGAACAAAGCATCCGAGGCATCCGCACTGGCTCACAGGAGGTGGGTGAAGTACTGAGGAGTCACAGCAGCCCAAGGGTGGCTTTGTGGGGCTTATGGCTGATGTTTGTGAGCCCAGCAGAAGCCGCAGAGGGAACACAAGCTTCAGACTGGAGTTTCAGTTAATCCTATGGAGTCCTTTTGCTGGCATGAGTTTTTCTGACTAGCAGTTCTTTCCACTAGTATTATACTTGCCTTGAAGGAGGCACGCTGGGAAGGGCTGGCTGTAACCCCCTAGCATGGGTGGGAGAGCTGCTTAACACTGGGAAATCCCAGCACCTCCTTCCTTCCAGATTTGACTTCTGCCAAGTTAAATGCTTTAAAGCCATCCCCTCTAACAGGAGAGAACTCAAAGCTGCCTCTGTGCTTTAGAGAGAAACGAGCAACAGGGACAGAGGGACCCTCTGGGTAGAGGACCTCAGTCTTGCTCTAACTGCGATGGTGCTGTCTGTTGGTTTTTTTTCAGGGGCTCCTACCAGATCCCATCCTGAAGCTGAGAACAATTATTGGCTTTGGAGGCTGCAGCACCAAATGGGTCAGTAGCTCGGATGGTTTGGGGAGTTCATGAGTAATCACATTGCTTTTTTTTTTTTTTAAAATTTATTTTTTTTTCCAAGGGCATGAAAGGCAGCAAGAAGTGCCACCCTTCCTGCACTTTTTGATGGGGAAAATGTCCCCAAAGCAGATGGGCACGAGCTTATGTTTGTGCATGAGTCTTCAGCTGTTATGATGGTGAATTAGAAATTATGGGAGCCTTCTAGATCTCATGACTTCTGTATTTTAACATGTTAAAATAAGAGCTGCTCTGTCAGGGTCTAGAAAGGAAGGGCTGTGTCCTGGATTGTTTCCATGGGGCACTGTGCCTTGCAGGAGCCCAGCTTGTGGTCTGTGTTAGGGTAAGGAAAGGGTTGTTTTGGTTAAGCCAGTTCAAGGCTCTGCCAACAACAGGATTTTCCCTGTATCTGCTGTTCATGTAGTAGAAATGATTGGTACGGCAAGTCCACTGAATTAAGTAGGATGTCAGCTGGGCTCTTGGTTTTCCTTTGTGAGTTAGAAGAGTACTTGTATGGAAGAGCATCCTCTCACCTGCACATGTGCAGCAGATCTCCTGTTGAAGAAATCTCTGCAGGTCCAGCCTAGGACCTGGGGCGCCTCTGGAGGACCTGCAGCCTTCGCATTCCTGTCTCTGTCCTGCAGGCACTGTGGACTCGGAACAACACTGCAGTGGTCTACCCCTGCCATGCTGTTATAGTGACCCTGCAGATCCAGACCAGAGAGCAGAGGTTCTTCATTGGACACACAGATAAAGTGAGCGTAACTCTTTACACAGCAACGCTGTGCTTGAACCCTATGTCCCCGGTCCCAGCTGTCATCAAAAACATCTTACCTTGTGCTTCCTGCAGGTGTCGGCGCTGGCCTTCAATGGGAACAGCACCTTGCTGGCTTCAGCACAGGCCGGTCCCCTGAGCGTTGTGCGCCTCTGGGACTTCCCGACCGGCAGCTGCCTCTCGGTGTTTAAAACCCATGTCCACTCCCTCTTGTCCCTGAGGTGGGTTTCAGCCTGCATGCAGGGGTGCGTTCGGGTGGGCTAAGTGTTGCAGCACAGCAGCTTTTCTGTGCCATTCTTGTGTGATAAACTGGGGGTGAATTATAGCTCTCCTTCAGCTGCCTGTGTTTATCACCAAGACCTGCCGGCAGTTGGTCTGGCACAGCTGGCACGCTGCCAGCTCCCTCCTGAGCTTATCCCTCAGGTCTTGCTGTCTCCCCGTACCTGAATTTGTCTCCTTGTATTCTCTGCTGAGATGCACTTGGGGTACAAGGAGCTGCATTTCACCAGGTGGCCTCTTCTTGCAGCTTTTCCTACAGCGGAGCCATTCTGTGTGGCGTTGGAAAGGATGGGCACGGCAAAACGGTGAGGACTGAAACTTGGTTTTGGAGCTTTCCCTGCCCTGCAGGGACATGAGATGGCTGTTTTCCCAGGTTATGTAGTTAGTTTGTAGACAAAACCTCTGCTCTGAGCTTTCCTAGATACGTTCTTCAGTGTAGCCGAGGGAGATCCCTTTCTCATTAGCTGCCTAGAAAATACTTCACTTCTAAATGATGCTTGTTAGTGTTTGTGTGCACAATTCTCCACTGCAAACAACCAAATCCTTTTGAAAGCAGCCTGAGGAGATGTGCTTGGATTGAGCTTTGGGGACATTTCTGTTCCTGGTGTGGTCCCAGCTAGGGGAGCAGCCAGGGCGATGAAGGCAGCTGTGTGATTCTGCCTGTACCTTGCAGGGATTGCTGCAGGCTTACACGCGGCATTGCCACCTGCCTCCACAGCCGTTCTGGCCCACCGGGCTGAGGGGCACACATGTTTGTGTGGTATTTTGAGCTGGAAGGCTTGTAAGCATGTAGTGGAGGAATGGGAATTGAAATGAGAGGTTCAGCACTGACTAGAACAAAAAAATCTTTTATAGCATTTAGGGCAAGATGCGAAGTTTAATTTTTCAGTTCTGAGCTTCGCAGTCATTGCTGCTGGAAGGGCTGCTGGGCACTGAAGCTGCCACCCACCAATGTAGCTAGGGAATGATGCAGATCCCACGTGTAGTGGTCAAAAATAAAACTGTTTTCAGGGACTGGGGGTTTTGCTTTATCAGTGGAACTGTTTTCATCCACTGATTGCTTATCGACAACCACCAGTAATTAGCTGTGCCATTGCTAACTGCATATTGCCTGCAGGAAAAACCAAACAGCGCTCCATTTTTTTTCCTGGCATGCGGCAGCAGTCTGTGATCCGGGTGGGAGCTGGCAAGCTGAAACTGGGGAGAGGGGATCAAAAGGGCGAAAGCACGATGGGAAAACGGGGAGTGCTGGGAACCTGGCCCAGACCACCTCTCCCAGGGTGATGCCTCAGCCGAGGGGCTGCTGGGTCTGTTTTTTAACACTTTTCTGAAATGCAGAGCATCAAATCACGTGCATTTCTTCACCCCTCTCCTCCTTTGGGGAAAGGGTCGGATTCTCTTGCCCTGCGTGATGGGCACCATGAGCACGCAAACCCGCATCAGAGCAAGGTGCTGCGAGAGCCAGTGCAGCTGGACACATGCTACCTTCAGCTCTCATGGACTGGCTCAGCCCTAGTACAGCTCTTATATCTCAGTAGGCAGAATTCCCACTCCTCTGTGGATTTTCTTTCCAAGTTTGAGCCCTGTTGCCAGGCAGCCCTAGAATTTAGAACGTATAATTATGGATGCCAGACAAGCATATTGCCATGAAGCTTTGCAAAGATGTTGGACTGTCCTAAACCCTCTGTGCAAAAGAATTTTTTTTTCCCCTACTTCAATTCTGTTATTGATATTCTGTGCCCAGCTCTGGAGCAGGCTTCTGTACGTGCAGCTGGTTAGCTTCTGTGATGAAAAGCTCTTTTGCTGCCAAGGTTTCCACATTTGAGCAGCTCTGCCAGTGTCGTCTTGTTTCAGACGGTGGTGGTATGGAACGCTGCTCAGGTGACCCGTGGTGGAGAGGTGGCCATGCTGGCCAAAGCGCACACAGATGTGGACATCTGTGCCTTGAAGATTGCTTTTTTTGATGATACCAGGTAGCGTGCAAAAATAAAAAAAATCAATCTAAAGCATTGGTTCTGGCACAGCTGTGGGGGGAATTGTGGTGCTGCAGCCGTCTGGTTGCCATTCCTGTTCTTGGTCCTCGCTGACAGTGGGTGGCCCTTGGGGAACTGACCTTTCACCAGGGTTCGGAGAGTCCTGGCCTGGTCCTCATGCAGTCTCTCCTGGGACAGGATGGTGTCGTGCGGCCGGGACAACATCAGGCTGTGGCGAGTGCGGAGCGGAGTGCTGCACTCATGTCCTGTCAATCTGGGCGAGTACCATTCCCTGGAGTTCACGGACCTGGCCTTCGAGGAGGGGCATGTGGCTGAGCGGGAGCCAGAGGACCGCACGCTGTAAGGGGCTGCTGGGTTCCACCGTCACCCATCCTCAGGGCAGCCTCCCAGGAGGGAGCTGTATGGCTCTCTGATGCCTTTAGCATCCTCCTTCCCCCCCTCTCTGCATGAGCATGGCATTTTGCTTGGGTTTCCCCTGCAAAATATAGGTGCCTGCTGGAGATGGGGGAGCCTCTCCCCTTCTCTGCACACTTTGCTTCCCAAAAGAGGTTTGGCTGCTTGCAGAATATCCCAAGAAATGGGTCTTTCCTCTTGCTATACTGATGTTTTGCCATATTTAGTGAATCTCTCCCCCGACCTGAGGCTTGTGGTTAGCTTTCTGTTGGCAGCAGGAGTGTGGTACATATCCTCTTGCATATAGGCAGATACATGCTTTATTTTGTTGTTTTATTTTAATCATCAAAACTAGACCTTTGTTGCTACTGCATACTCTTCCGTAAAGGCCAAACTGTCAGCTCAGCGGGACCTGGCCTACCCTGGGCTGCGTCCTGTGGCAGAGAGAGGTTTCTTTCTGAAGTCTATGCCAAGCTTTTAGCTCTTTTGCTAATTAGTGTTTCAAAGGGACAAGAAATAAAATAGGAAGCTCTGAGTTGGTTGTAGATTTTTAGGGTAGCGCATGGAAAGGTGCCCTTGGACACGGCGTTGACCTGTTAGGTTACTGTGAACCTGAATTGCTTTCCATCAGGCAAACAGTTACTAAACCATGCCAGCATGGCTCTTCTTAACCCTGGGGTGCCAGAGCAGGGGTCTCTCTCCTTTACAGCTTCGTCTGCAGCAAGAGCGGCCACGTCTTGGAGGTGGACTACAAGAATGTCTGCATGAGAAGCGCGCGGCGGCTCCTGCCCGCACAGCCCCAGGGCTGCCAGCAGCTGGACAAGACAGGCGGTGCTGCAGGTAGGAGAATCTGCAGGCAGGGAGAAGTGGACCAGCCAGGGAGCACCTCAACCGTCATGAGGGGCAGAAAGACATCTGGTTAAATAAATCAGCTATTTACCTACTGCTAAGGATTATTTTGGGTTGATTAGATCATTGCTAGCTATTTTACTCTTAAGTACTGCAAATAATCTTCCTTAGTACAGCAAAGTATCATTTTAAGAAAGAATTTTAGCATTTTAAATGCCGATTGCACTTTCAGAGAAACACTACTTTTAGAAACATGAAATAAGGTCTTAATTTGCTGATGGGAATCTTAACGTAGAGATGGAAAAAGAGCTAAGCAGACCAATGAAAAAGATGAATTTGGCGATTTTTTCCATTATTCAGCCTCCGCATAGTGTTTGGGAAATCTTTGTTGCTTTGTACTTAGTACTACAGCTTTCAGCTCTTCCATTAATTTTAACAGCAGGAAGAATTCACTTTCAAGTGTGATTTCTCTGATATCGTAAAACTTAGTGCATGGTTTGCTTTGGTAAGTTGAGCTAATTAATCTAGAGTGTGCCCTTTGAGAGGTATGGAACTCTGGTTCTCACTTCATGGGCAAGAAAACGCCCAAGAAGAGATGAAATTATGTCCTTGGATGTCCTCCTGGTAGCAGCGCTGGCTCCTGCAAGTGCTTTGGCCAATGAACTTTACACCTGTATCAAAAAATCCCAGTTTCTGTCGATCTGTATTTTCCCTCCCTTCTCACTATGCTGCAGAGAGGATTTGAGACACAGAAATGAAAGGGTTTTGCATCTCGGGCAGTTAATGTAGGACATCTAGGACATTATTTGCCACAAGATCCTGTTCAAGGCAAAAATATGGCAGGGTTTAACAAGTGGTAAGAATTTTCTGTGCCTGGTGATAATTGCATGATGGTAAAGAGGAGTGCAGGTAAGGGACGGAGACTGAACATGTTTTAAGTCCTGAGAAGGGCTACCTGAGTCTATACCGTCAGTCACCATGGGATTCCTGTCGTCATCTTCTGAGACTTCAGCTACTGCTGTGGGTGAACCATTGGACTCAGCTCTGGGATGGGGGAACCCTTAGTTCAATTTTTCTTCTTTCGAGTGTACAAGGTAGTGTTGTTTTTTGGGTTTTCAGGCCCTGGGATCGCTATAAACAGTATTAGTGTCTCCTCAACCTTCTGTGCCACGGGTTCAGAAGATGGCTACCTGCGGCTGTGGCCCCTGGATTTCTCAGCCGTCATCTTAGAGGCAGGTGAGTAGAGCTGGGACCAGCGCTTCTGAGCTCCACATCTCCATCAGCCTGCTGCTGCAGAGCCAAAGCTCCACTGCCATGTCTCCTAAAGAGATTCTCATGAATGAGGGCATCTTTTATGCCTGCTGTCTCTAGGGGTGGCTGGCTTGGAAGTTTTTTGCTTCAACAACAATTATTCGTGTTCATTCTTGTAACTCTTGAAGGAGAAAGGCAGGATCTCCTGGGTGAGAGCAGGCACTCGGTCTTGATTTCTGTGCCCTTGTACCCATGGCTCTTCTGTCCATGAAAAATTAGGGGAGAAGCTGAGCAGTTCTTCACTCGTTTTGAAACAACCACCATAAGAGCAGAGCCCAGGGACTCCTAAAAAGGGCAGAGGCTAATTTGTTGCTAAACTCAAACCTGCAAGTGTTCAGTCCTGAGGTCATGTGGGATGCTCATCCCTGTGTGCACTACTTGCCTAAATGTGACTCTGGTTCAGTAGCTGTGCTCCAGCTGCTGCTGCTCCTTTTCCAGGGAGGTTTGCTGACTCCTGTGTCTTTCCCCAGAGCATGAAGGTCCAGTGAGTTCTGTCTGCATCAGCCTAGACAACCGCAAAGTCTTGTGCACAACCATTAATGGGAATCTGGGCTACCTGGATATCCAGTCCCGCGACTATAACACCCTCATGCGCTCTCACGAGGACTCCATTTTGGCATTCTCAGTGGAGGGGATTTGGAAGCAGATGGCAACGGTGTCTCAGGACAATACCATCCGAGTCTGGGACCTTGTCTCCATGCAGCAGGTAGGTGAGACAAGAGCCAGTAGGTGTCTTGCATTTATTAATAGTCTGCCTAGTCTCTGTTTAGCCTAGTTATCAAAGCTCCACAGTTCAAGAGCCCTTAAATGTCTGCCCTGAAGCATGTGGGCTAGCATGGGCAAGAAATCCTTCTGGAGTATGTAGTTCCAAGAGTTTTAGCTTAATGGATAATTTGGCCTCAGCTTCTGAAGGTGTTGTTAAACAAAAATGATTTCTTTTCCTCCATCTTTGGTATTGTGTTATGTGTTAAAAAGCAATATTCAAAAGGGCTTTATCTGAATGCCCAAAGACCCAGGTCTTCACTGGGCTTTAGGTCTAGGCAGGATGAGATTTCTGTTGTGGGACATGCTCACGGCGGAGGTCTGGGGCTCTTTTGGTGTTAGGTATGGCTGCTGGGTAAAGCTTTATCCAGCTTTGTGCCTGCGGTGTGTCTCTTCTCTGCAGCTGTATGACTTCACGGCTGCAGAGGAAATGCCGTGTGCTGTGGCCTTTCACCCTACCCAGCAGATCCTGGCCTGTGGCTTTGACAGTGGGATGGTGCGGACCTTCAGCTTGGCTGCCTCCAGTCTGCTGGTGGAGCACAAGTAAGCGCTTGCAGTGGGAGCTGCACTGGGGCAGGGAAGGGCCAGGAGAAGTTTAGGTTGGATATTAGGAAAAAATTCTTCATCAAAAGGGTTGTCAAACATTGGAACAGGCTGCCCAGAGAGATGGTTGAGTCTCCATCTCTGGACGTATTTAGAAGAAGGGTAGATGTGGTGCTTGAGGATATGGTTTAGTGGTGGACTTGGCAGTGATAGGTTAGTGGTTGGACTTGATGATCTTAAGGGTCTTTTCCAACCTTAATGATTCTATGAGTCTATTCTGTGATTCTAACTGTGGGTGTCCCGGCAAGAGCTGCAGTAATAACCATGGAGGTGGGAAAGTGCTTTTCCTGAGCTCAACAATCCTCATGTCCCAACTGAGTGGTTTTTCAGGCAGAGATAGCCTGCTGAGCCATGGCTCTGGGTGGTAAGAGTCCAACCTGCAAAGGTTATGAGGGCTTTCTATATGACTTCCCAGTGGACAGTTGGCCAACAATAGGAACAGTCTTGTCCTAGAGAGCAGCTGAACAGGGAGACCCTGCAAGCCTCAGCGTGGGAAGCAGAGAATGGACTCCAGGGACAGCTGGAGTGCTGCGCTTGCTGCTCAGTTTTCCAAAAAGTTGGAGTGTTGAGTGTTCTGGGCTGCTGCAGGCATCAGCACAGTGGGGCCCTCTGCCTGCCCCTGATGATTTTGCTCCCCTGGGTTCTTCACACTGCTACTGTTTTCTGGCATTTTGGTTTTTTGTCCTCCTCCCATTTTTCAAGTTTTCTGCCTTCTTTCAGGCAGCACCGGACTGTGATCACTGGACTGACCTTCTCTCCAGATGGCATTTTCATGTTCAGCTCCTGTTTGCAGGGAACTCTGGCTCTTTACAGCTGTAAGGCACAGAAAAGCCACGTCTTGAGAGTCCTTGGTAAGACTTCGGGCTTGCGGGTTGTCTGTCGTCTTTTTTTTTATTAGCACAGACATCCTAGCACCAAAGCCAAACCAGACTCAGCCTACTCAGAAAGGTATTTTATGATGAACCTTCTAAGCTGTGTCATTTGTGTTTATACCCTATGTGTGCACAAACCCTAGTGACTGCCATCCCTTCCCTACCCATCCTGCTTTGAACGCTCTCAGCTTGCTCAGTGTTTTGATTTCATGAACGGGCTGGAATCGCAGAGACCTGCCCTTCCAGGTCTGGGTTCAACAGTACATTGCCTAGAAGCAACACAAGTGTAGGGTCTTCCTACTTATTCATGCCCAAGCCCTGACTCTTCCCATTTTGTGAATGTGCAGTTTAATTTGTTTGAACTGGATCATTTCCCTAATCCTGCCTGCAGCACAGCTGCACAAAGAGCCATGCTGGTGAATAGAAAAGTGGAGAGCTTCAGGCAGGGGAAGCAGTGCAGGGGCAAGGCAGTTCGGAAACATCAATGTCATGTTTAATGTAGGCTTTTGAAATTAGCTGTGGCAGCACAAGCTTGGGCAGGGAAAGGGAGCTCTATTCTGCAACATTGTACAAAGAGGAGGATCCTCCCCCAAGAAGTGTGCAGTTGAAGTAGGTGGAAAAGGAATAGGGGCTCAGAGATATCAGGGAATTTGTCCAAAATAGCCCAAGTTTGGTGTCAGTGCTGCAGCTGGACCTTCACATGCTGACTCTGCTCTGAAGCAGTGTTCCCTGCCTGGCTGTGTTCCAGGGACAGAATGGGAATTTTGGTAGTGGAATAAAGATAATTGCTCTGATGTCTGATTTTTAGACCTTTGGGTGTATCTGCCCACCAGACTGAGATCAGTGTAGTGGGGTTCAGCACTGTCTTCGTTCTGCACAGGATTCAGACACCCAGGCTGCAGCTGAGATCTGATATTTATAGCTCCTTGTGACAGGATCTTGTAACACAAAAATAATTTTATTCCCTTGACTTTGTTCTGCTCTCCTTAAAAACACCACATATTCAGACAGGTGACAAGCCATATATCTAGACCTTGCTTCAAGGTGGTTTACTGCATGCTTTGGATGTTACAGATGAAATTGTAGCATGTTCTACAACAGAAGGTGCTTATTTCTCAGGCAAGAAAGTTAACCCAAGGCTGATTCAGAGGCAGGAGATGCTGGTCAGCAGCACTGTCACAGAGTGAGCTGACTGCAGCATGGGCTTTGCTCCCGTCTTCACTCTCTCTCTTGCTGTGGCCCTCAGGCAATGTGGTGGCCCAGGATGCTGGGAATAGTTCGGATGCTTTGGTCGTCAGTGGGGACAGCCGTCTCATGGCCTTTGTGGGTCCCTCCAAGTATGTTGTGACCGTGATGGAGGCCTGCTCTCTAGACGAGGTACCCAGCAAGCTCCCCTTGTTCCTGGGGGAGGGTGGGGAAGGGAGCATGCACCACAGGAGAAATTCCCATAGACTGCATTAGATGAGATAGATCAAGGATCTCGGGCACCAGCAATGTTGGAGAGGGCCGTTCCCTGCGCAGCAGACGCTTGCTCCAAGTGCTTACGATGAGGTTTTTTTCCTCTTCTGTGAGGTAGAAACAACAATGTCAACGTTTCTTCTTCTCCAGCTTCACTCCCTTCTAGAAAGATAATGTGGAGAAGTCTTGTGTAGACTGTCAGCTCTGACTCCTCTTTGTGAGCTGCATTCCTGGGCAGCAGGGACATTGCCTGGACCCTGCAGCCCCTCATTAGATGGGAAGGGAAGGGTCTGGGGGGCTCCATAGCCTTGTGTTAGGAGAGCCATGGGAGGCTCTAGAGGCTTATGCAGTATTTGCTCCAGGATGTTTGATCAGTAGCTTCTTGTTTCACAGCTGCTGAAGGTGGACATCAGCATCCTCAATTTAAACACCACAGCCTCGGACTCTGCGGTGAGAGTCTGCTTTGCTCCGGTGCCTCGAGGCGAGCTCCTGGTGTCCACTTCTTCCAACAAAATCCTTGTGCTTGATACAAAAACAGGACGACTGGTGCGAGAGGTAGGACACTATGAAATTCATGCACTGAGGTCTCGTGTCATGTGGGGCTTGGGCACTTCATATCACTGTAGGAGGCAGAAGGAGAGAAGTGCTCATCCTGGAGTTCACAGGCTTCAATGAAACACGAATGGCAAACACATTGCTACCCTGGTGTGGTCACACTCAGGGTGAGCCTGAGCTCGTCCTTGTTTTCCATGCTGTTGCACTCCCGTCCTCTTGCTGAAGCACAAGTAAGGACAGGAACTAGCTCAGTTAATGCTATTGGTGCTGTTTCTTGTCCTCAGGTGTCTCCTGTGCACAAGCTGTCCTGTTCTTCCTTGGCGCTGAGCAAGGATGGCAGGTACCTGCTTACTGCTGGCGACAAAGTCATCAAAGTGTGGGACTATCAGATGCGCTTTGATATCAACTTCCAGGTACTGCCCACAGAGTGTCACCCTGATGAAGCATTTCTGAATCCCTGGAGAAGAGAGCAGCAACTGTTCCCTGTGTGACTTGGCCCAGGGACCCCAGTCCCAGTTTGCCCAGCAGCTGAGAAAACCAGCCCTGTTCCCACATTGTGATAACACACTGCACTGAGCGTGGGCTGGGGCTGCCAAAGCACTGCACCTAGTGAGACCCTCTGCAAAGGGCAGAGGTAGGCGTCACCTCTGTGCTAGGGACAGAGCCACCCAGAGAAGAAAATGGCTCACCCAGGGTTTCAGAGGTGTTGAGAGCTACAGTAAGACTTTGGGGGTTTTCAGCTTCTGCTTGTTTCTCCAGATTAGCATGTTGAAGGTCAACTCCAGGTTGATCAGCCCCTGGGTCTGAGCACTGTAGGGTGTGCTGCTGGCCTCTGAGGGGATCTTTTGAGGAGTGTAGACACTGGCTGTACAGGGCAGTAACCACCATCCTGATAGGACAGGTGTGGTGATGGAGAAGTTCAAGGCGTGCTCTCTCGCAGGTATACATTGGCCACTCGGAGCCAGTGCGCCAGGTGTCCTTCACCCCAGACCAAGGGCACGTCATCAGTGTTGGTGATGCCATCTTCCTCTGGGATTTCCTGGCTCTGCCTGCAGAGGGGTCACCCCCAGCCCGGTAAGTGCACAGTGCTGGGCAGTACCTTCCCCTGCTTCCCATCACCTCCCCTGCCCCATCCCCTCTCAGTGTAACACTGATCTCCCTGCCTTTCTAGGGCTCATTCCTCTGAGTCTGATCTGCTGCCAGGAGCTGGTGAGTTTGCTCTCCTCCCATGAGTTGTGCTGGCCGGCAGGTTGGCAGCTCTTCCGCAGCTGCTCCTCGTGGCAGAGGGTAGGGGTTGAGGGTTTTTGGTTCCTTCGTTTGGTGGGTCAGATAGCAGGGGGGTAACCAGCTAATTAACCCCAAGGGACAGTCTTCAATTAACGAGCACCTCTTAGTGGGAGTCTGCCAAGGAGGGGACGTTCTGAGCAGAGCTGCTCTGGGTTTCTTGGTAGGTCTTTCAGCTTTTGCCTTCTGTCTTTCCCTGCCTCCATCTATTGTGTCTTCTTTTTCCCTGCCCTCACTGTCCTTCTCTTTATTCCCCCCCTTTCTTGAAGGATAGAGAAGTGGGTTCTCCTGCATAGGAGGAAGCTGGAGAGACGAGCTTGGAGGTGTCACCATCAATCAACTCAGGAGGATGAGGGGATCTAAGGGATGAAGGAAGTTACACAAACCCTTTTCTTTTTACAGAAGGGAGCTCTGAGAAGCTAAAGGATGCCTCTGAGACACCTCGGCAGACAGTTCCTCTTCCATTGCTGTCATCACCACCATGTTTGGATGTCGGCTCTGTCCACCAAGCGGGATGTCCAAGTAAGAGGAACTTCTTGCAGGAAAGGGGAAAATTAATCTTGTTTTAGGAAAAACTCCTTACCTAGTCCAGCACCATCCTTGGAGCGATCCTCTTCCTGCAGACTGACAGACCAGTCTGCACTTTCCTTCCCCTAGCTTGGACAAAGCCAGCCAGAGGTGTTGGGGTTCAGCACCGCTTTATCCTTTGCTCTCCTCCATAGACTAAGCTGGTGGCACAGCTTCTCTGAGGGCTATGGTAAATACCTTGGTGGACGTACTCAGGAGGAAATGTCTGCTTTGCCGGCCACCCTGACATATGGGCTGTTACACAGAGCAGGAGAATGACGCTGCCAGAATCAAAGGGTTTGTCACACATGAAGCAGTCCTGAAGGACACGGATGGCTCTGTTCTCACACTAGTTTTTCTCTTTAGGTATTTTCTCCGAGTCAGACAAAGAGGAGGAAGCAGGTCTGCCAGGCAGCAGCAGGATGGTGGCAAAAGGAGACAAAGATGCCTTGGTCCTTGTGATGGAGTCGGTCAGAAATGAGGAGCTTGTTGTCAGGCCCAAAGTGAGGCAGGAGAGCTCGAGGTCTCCTGGAGAACCAGCAAATGGTAAATCAGGGTATTCCCATGTTGTACAGAGCTTGACTCCTTCGGGGCATGGTGTGTGCAGGCCTGCATGGCAGCTTGGTCTATCCCTGAAAACTAAAGATCATTATTGATACGGTACAGGTAGACCCAAACACGTGCTCTGAGTTGTGAGACAAAGGGCAGCGATGTGTTCCTCAGGGCTTTTCCCTTGGGTGTGATTTACCAAGGGAAGTCAGTATTAAGGGAAGATCATGCTGGTCCCCAAGACTGCTTGTTTTTCTGGCTCTTTCCCTGCTACTGCTTCTAGGCACACCAGAAGCCCCTCTTCAGCTTGGAGCCAATATCGTCTCTAAGTGGCACATTCTATTAAACCCAGCTGAAATTAAAGCTCCCAATGTCTCTATTAATAGATGCACAACCTCAAAGCTGCAGCAGTTCATGGTGAGCTGCCAGAGCAGGCAGCTGCCAGCACTCAGCCCCAGGCAGGACTTGTTGGAAAGCCTCGACATAAAACTGTGCCTCTGCCGCTCTCATTAAAGACCTCTTTCTAGCTGTGTGGCTTATGTTCTTGCAGCGATGCCCAGGACACACAGCGTGGATGCCCTTGGGCTGTTTGCAGCGTGGTACAACTGAGTGGGATGACAGGGGGAGGCAGATGTTCCTCCTCTGCTCCTGGAAAGCCGGTGCTTTTCCTATGGCTACTCATGTAGGAGTGCGTGTGACGCTGCAGTCTGATTTTTGCCTTGTACATTTTTGCATGCACATACACAGCGCCTGAACGGACAGCAAGCCACAGCCTGGCTTCTGCTCCCGAACCATTCCCAGGAGCAGCATCCCATAGGTACTGTTTTCTTCTTTGTGTGGCAGAATCCAGGAAGGAGACCAAAAGTCCCAAGTCCCAGTGCTCCATCCGCCCTGATTCCTACCGACATTTCACTCCTCGCTTCAAGGCATCGGTGCTCCCCCAGGTGAGAGTTGTGCTCTGGCTGGTTGCCTGGGCAGGTGGTGAACAGGCATTTTGGGGCTGGGATAGGTGGATTTTCCAGATTGTTTCCATTTTGTTCTCTGTTTGGAAAGCAATTTGTGAAATATACCCCTGGGCCTGATGTTCAATTAAAAACTCCTAATGTTAGTTCCCCTTACTCCTCTATGTGCAGCTCTTTCCAGACTAGTAAAAAGTGAGTTTTGATCAACTCTTTTTCTGTTCAGCAAATCTGCATACATTTTTATTCAAAAGAAATGGAAATGGCATGTGCTATTGAAAGTGAAAGACGAGCGAGCAATGGAGTGATTCATCATGTACCCATATTTGCAAGCAGATGTGTTGGCAGAGCAGGCTGGGAAAGGCAAGCCATCCAGTGTAGTGAAGATAGTCAAGGCACAGCTCTCGCTCTGTTAACAAACAGAGCAATAATAAAACAGAAACATAACCTTTTCCTAAGCTTTGCTAAGCTGTGCTGGGAAAAAAGCTACACTCACCTTGCACCCCAATTCTCTCCTCTGTCCCTCAACCTGGTAGCATTTTTTTTTTCTCCCACTGGCTTCCTGTTGAAACACCTACAACCCCACGTCAGCAAAACCTATTGAACTCTTTTCTGGCAGGATTAGCAGCTGTTCATTGTCTGGTCAGTTGCTACCAGCCTGTTTTGTGCCCCATCTAAAATCATCTGTGCCTGGTTTTGCTGGTGCAGTTTCTCTTTTCGATGTGTAAGTGTGCACTCTGGTATTCATCTGTTAATGTGCTGAACTTGAATTGTGTGAGTATTGACATGAATTTGCATGTAGGGAGTGTGAGGACGTCTGTGTCCTTGTACGCATGCTTTTTCTCACGTGCGTGTCAAATGTACCTGACTCGGCCATCCTTCTAAGAGCTTGTTTTAAGCCAGTGTCTATTTTTCTTGCAGAGTTTCTTATCTCCTCCAGCTGGCAGTGAGGTCTTGAAGCTGAAAGCAGTGATCGGCTACAATGGGAATGGCAGAGGGAATATGGTGTGGAACCCGGACACAGGTACACGAGGAAGGCTCTGGAGGGGCAGGAGATGTGTGTACTGAGCCAAGCTGTGATCTAGCTGTCGGGTTGGGATCTTTGCTTTAACACAGGGGTTCTTTGTGTTGGTAAAATCCAGTAACCCTTCTGTGCTATTGGCAAACATTAGCTGATACGGGCAGACTCAGGTTTCAGTTGCTGAGTGGATAGAGCAGAAGGGAAAGCTCTCACAAAGGCCATCTTGCTTTCTCCAGGCTGTCCAACAGTTTTGCTTTACTCAGGTTAGGGGAAGCAAGACCTTACTCGACTCTCAACCTGATGGGAAGGATGCTGACATGTTGTGTAGAAAAGTCAGCTTTTATGTATTACCAAAAAAAAGAATTTTCCTGAATTGCAATGTAGTTTGTAGTGGGTGCTGTATGTGAAGCCTTTACATGGAAACATCCCATCTCCTCCTCCTTTGCTAGGCTTCTTCGCCTACACCTGTGGCTGCATCATCGTGGTTGAAGACCTGCATTTGGGATCACAAAATCACTGGCTTGGCCATGCAGAGGAGATCTCTACGCTTGCCGTCAGCCATGATGCCCAGGTGGGAGAGGCTTCTGCTGCCCCGGGCTGGGTTTTGTCTGTGTCACTTTGGGCTAAAGGAATGTCACAGAGTAAAATCCCATTTATCTGTTCCTTCGTCTGCCTGCGGCATGGAGACCTGGGCTTACGGAAATAAACGTTTTTGGAGCCTAGCTATCCATTGTGCTGGCTCAGTGTGACAGTAAAGGCTGCTCCCTTCCTCTGGATGATGCTACCATTCCCTCGGCCATCAGCTGATGGTTGTTCTCACAAAGTTTTTAATTTGCCAACCACAAATTCTTAATTTGAGACTAACAGTTGCTAAGACTAACTAATGAATTGTTCTCTAACTACTTACCAAGGTCTCAGTGACAACGTATTGTTCTGTTAGGTTCTTGCCTCTGCCTCAGGAAAGAGGAATGAAGACTCCCGTTGCCAGATCTGCATCTGGAACGTCCAGCATGGGGTTTGCACAGCAAGTCTCTTCCATCACGAGACGCAAGTACAAGCCATGGCATTTTCCCAGGATGACAGGTTTCTTGTTACCCTAGGTGAGTATTCCTGTAACACCAGGTGTGGGTGCAGGAGTACACTCTAGAGTAGACAGCTCATGGGAGAAAGATGTATAATACCTGCAAGATGTGTACCAGGCTCGCGGGTATGAAGTTGTTCTTGGTAGCCTCGGGACAATGGATAATGCAGCATGTAAAACTGTAAGTGATCTTGTGTCCTCTGGGGAGTGACCACCGGCAGAAGTTCTCTTCGCAGCTCAGCATGCTTCCAGGGCACTGTAGGCAGTGTTTCGAGGGGAAGCACGCACCCTGTGCATCTCAGCCATGGGCATGAATGCTGGGCTACCTACAGCTCCCCTACAGTTCTGTCTTATTGCCTCAGCTAGCTCAGTTTTTCTTGAAGTTACAGTGTTCTCCTGGCTCACTAGTGCTTGTTAAGCTTGTGTAAATAGTTTGCAGTTACTATAAATAGTATCCAAACGGAAAAGCCGCCTTCTGGACTTCTTATTGCTGTTTAGGTGGAATTGCATGGGTGTAGCCAGGCTACAAACTGTGCGCCTCGATGCCAGCACAAGATGGATACTCAAGCTGTCTGTTTTGTTGTGGCAGGGGACATTTAAAGGACAAATACGCAATTAGTAAGTTCTTGTTTTGCACGAAAGAGGACCTGTGGAGCAGGCAATACACTCTCTGGGCTGGTGAGTCTGCCCTTGGGAAAAAAGCAAGCTCTGCTGGAGAGGAAGAGAGCTGTGTGCTCTCCACAGAGCAGCATGGGAGAGGAGCCCTCCTCCTCCAGCTCCAGTCTGGGCTGCAGAGAAAAGAAAAGCTGAAAGTCTCCTCTGAGATTATGGAGCCTGGGAAAGGCAGCAGGAGAGCACTGTCCTCCAGAGCTGTCTGGGAGCCAGTGATGTCTGCTTTCACGAAGGCTAGTGCCTTCTGCTGCCACCCAGATACCATGGCTTCCATTAGGCTCAGCTCCCACCTCAGCTTTGACCTCAGCAATGGTGGCAACCCTTCCTTATTTCAAGACTGTTGTTAGCCCTGAGCACACAGTATCACTGGAGGGCTTGTGTGGGGCATATGTTGAGGTGGCAGTAGCTCCTAAGGATGTAGAAACAGCAGAAAACCTGCTCTGCCTGCTGAAATCCCTACTGTGCCAGCCAATGGCCAGTTCAATGCTGGCTGCAGACCCTGCTGCAGGGCCAGATTCACTGCAACCTCTAGCATGAAGTGTCAGGCCAGTTATATCTGTCCTTAACTCGGATGAGGACCCATCATGTCGAGCAGCAGTGTGGAAGGAGCCATGTCCATGTCTGGGATGGTGTTTGCAGCAGTTGTCTCTGAACAACTGGACAAAGAAGTGACACGGTTGATGGGTGTGTGCAGCATGTATGCTTGCAAGCATGTAAAGAAACTCTGAGGCTGCTGACCTTCCTTCTACTGTCTTTCCTGTTCTACCTAGGGGACTACAGTGATCAAACCGTTGCTCTGTGGAACACCTGCACTTACGAACTTGTGTCGTCGACTTGTATCTCAGAGCCGGTCCATGACGTGGCTTTTAGTCCTTTTTCTTACAGAGAACTGGCCTGCGTGGGGAAGGGAGCTGTGATGTTTTGGCTGTTGGAGCAACAGGGAGCTGATGTCAACCTCAAGGTAAACCTGTTTTATCTTCTTTTAAAATTTCTGTTCAGCACCCCTGACTTATTTTCCAAGCCCCTGATGAGTGCGATGGAGGCTCTCTCCCCGCAAGACTCTGAGAGCTGACGATTTCTCTTAGTGAGATGGTGTTGGCTGGCTGTGAGTGGTTTTCAGTTGTATTTGAGGCATTAACTGTATGAATTGAGAGGAGGGAGGAGGTTTTTGTGTTTGGTATTTTTTTTCCCCTATGTAGGTAAGCACCATATTCTTTGATGTTTCTGTTTTATGTGCTCTCCCAGGTTCATCGGGCCCCTGCCCCGGATCTGTTAGGGCTGGTGGAGCTGACCTCTCTTTGTTATGGTGCCGACACTATTCTTTATAGTGGGACCAATTCAGGCCAGATCTGTGTGTGGGACACCGAGACTAATCACTGCTTCATGACATGGGAGGCTGATGAGGGCGAGATCGGTGGGTGCAGATGCCCCAGGCATCTGCCAGGGCTGTAACAAATTCCATGGGAGCTTGTTAGGAAAGAAGAGCAATGAGCTTGCAGGGTTCTGATTTTAGCTATGCTCGGAAAACCAATATGCTGAGTTGGATAAAAGATGCATGGGGTGGTAAGGGATCTGTGACCTGGGTTTCCTCGGGGTCCTGAGGGGTTCACCTCTAGTCTGTAAAAACACTGGATGTTGGGCTGTTAAAGACCCCTGGGGCCCTGCCCAAATGAATCAGCAGACTGGCTGTCAGGAGCACACCTTGGGTGACAGCCAAAAGTGGTGGATATTCATGGGTGCCCTTCATTCCCCTGTGGCCTCTTAGGTGTGCTGGTGTGCCGGCACAACAGGCTGATGAGTGGCAGTAACACGAAACGCATCCGCCTGTGGGCAGTGGCCACCGTGCCGGAGCTGAAGCTGAAAGGTCCTGATGCCAGGTAGGTGATTGTGGGTCCAGCATCCCTGCTGTTCTCGCATCCGTCTCACCATGCTCTTGAGATACTCTTCCCCTCCTCTGGCAGCTCTCAGGAGCTGTCTGAAAGGTGGGTTTTCACAGACAGACATCGGCTCTGCCTGCAACCATGCTACTTCTGATGCTCTTCATCCTTAGCTTTTCCTCTTGATCCTGTGACTGCTGATTCTTTCTATCTGGATCTTTTTACTGAATTTTTACCACGGGTACCTGAATCCTCTTAATACTGGAAATGGGTGGAGTTTGTCATGCCTGAAGTTTGTGTCGGTGATTTGTAGGAACTCCTTTAATAGAATTAGTGAAAATACGTTGCCTCTTGTTTCTTCTCTTGCACTATTGCATCCCTTATTTTCTTTCTTTCCTGTGAAAGATGGTTGCAGATCAAATGCAATGGCAGTCACTGTTCAATGTACAGGATCTCCCAACTGAAGCATTTAGCTGCAAACATGTGACTGGTCTCACTGCTTTTAAAGGAAGCGGAGTGGCTGTTCCAACAGTTGAGCCAGTCCTTCTCACATCCTTTCCTCCAGGTCTAGCTCAGTGCTGCTAGAACATGAGATCACCCTTGATGGGACGATAGTCAGTGCAGCCTTTGATGACTCTCTAGACATGGGAATTGTGGGCACCACGGCAGGAACCCTGTGGTACATTAACTGGACAGAGAGCACAAGTATCCGACTAATCAGCGGCCACAAGAACAAGGTTAGAGGTGCTGGGCAGGGGTGGTTTGTCCCACAGAACAGTGTGTGCTGCGTGTGCTGTCTGTGCCCCGAGAAGGGCATGTGGGCTCTGCAGTGTTCCCTGGTCTGGCCATGGGAGAGGTCAGGGAGCTGCAGGGCTCGCTAGTGCTGGTGGGACAACATGGAGGAGTCTGGAAGAGAGGTGCACCCTCAGTGTACATCAAGATGTCTGAGTTCATCCGCTCTACCCTTAGGTGTTTAACAGCCTCAGCCTCAGCCTTAGAGCAGCTGTGGGCCTTTCTGCTGGAGTGGAAAAATGTGGTTTGCAATCACTAAGTCTTCATTCCTGAGTGCTGTTACTCCTGCCTGCCTTCTGTGTGCTAGCTGGACTACCATATTGGATACTGTTTTCTTTGCCTGAAACATTAAAAAAACAACCAAAACCAAAAACACTCAGGTGAAGAATGACTGTTTTGAATTTTGCTGTTGCTTTGGGGTATCGTTATACTACAGACAGAAGATTTCAAATGATAGAAGAAAAGGTATTTTACTTACACCTATGTTGCATAGCGCCTGGTCCTACCTTTGGGGTTAGGTATGCTGGTTTCCATTACAAGCCTAGTTATCAGCCCAAGATTTAAGCACAAAACCACCCCACCTTCCTTTACATCTGGGTCTTGTCTGGTGTCTCCCATGAGAGGGGTCCTGGGGGATGAGAGGGGCAGAGGACCTGATGTTGTCTAGGCTGTGGCATTTGTATGGCCCCTGTTCCCCACCTCTGTTCTCGCTGCAGGTGACTGAAGTGTGCTTCAGTCCTGATGAGACTCACTGTGCAACGTGCGGGGAAGATGGCAGCGTGAGGATTTGGACTCTGGGCAGCATGGAGCTGGTGGTACAGTTCCAGGTGCTCAACCAGGTAATCGTTTGTGGTACATCAATCTCTTCCTCTTGGTAGAGGGCACAGTCCACTGCTTGGGATTGCACAGACTGCTGCGTCCTTGCAGGGTAGATTAAAACTGGAGAAATACTTGCAGGTGGAGCTTTTAATGCACTTGATTGCACAGTCCTGCTCTCTTCACTGTGTCATTGGGTCTCTGCCCTGGTTCCTTTGTAGAGCTGCCAGTGCATGGCCTGGAAGCCTTGTCCTGTCATTGCATGGGGAGCTGAGAGCCAGCATGTAGCAGCAGGGTACAGCGATGGCACCATCCGTGTGTTCAGCATTTCCAGGACAGAGATGGAGCTGAAAATGCACCCCCATGCCGTTGCACTGACAGCAATCTCCTACTCCACAGACGGTGAGGCTTCCTGTTACAACAGTGGGGAGACGCTGCTCTGGGAAGTGTGGGTTCGTTGTGCCTGGGTTACCCTGACCTCCAGCTGCTCTGCGTGCTGGTGACCTGCCCAAAAACCTGGGGCCAGATTACCACAGAACTTATTAAATAAGAATAATATTATTTATAACTTATATCAATAAGCTTTGGTAGCTCTGCCAGCTGAACATATGATAAATAGGAAACAGGAGGTATATTAGCAATGGTATACAAAGGGGTTTGGGTACAAGAAGCATTCCTTTGTGTCTTCCCGCTTAAAATCTGCAGCGGCTCTTCTTCAGTGTGATGTTTTAGTGGGTGTCTCTGAGACATCTCATCTTACCCAGTCCTTCACTCAGATGTTCCCAGCCTTTCACAGTATTTTGGGACAGCGGTTTCCCACAGTCTTGGGCCTTTCTCCTATAGGATTTTTCTTCTACGAGAAGTGTCTTTTTCTCTCCTCTGCCCACAGGAGAAATGATCTTATCGGGGGACAAGGATGGGCTTGTGGCTGTCAGCAGCCCTCACACCGGAATGACTATCCGCATCCTCGCTGACCACAAAGGCTCCCCCATCACTGTTCTCCAGTGCACCAGGAAGCAGGTGAGACGTCACCCTCTGCCCTGGTGCTGTGCAGGAGCGAGTTCCCCATCTGTCACTGCACAGCTATGGGAAGCAGCAGCAGTGTGGCTGGGTCAGTCAGTGAGCTTGCTTTGTTGTACCCTGCCTTTCCTTTTCAGTCCCTCATCCCCTCCAGTAACTTCTGTTCAGTTTTCCTAGCAGCGGGGTAAAGCCGCAGGCATTGCAGGTGCGATCCCAAGTAAGGCTGTGCTGGCAGGCGGGGGCATGTTTTGTGGCTATTTCGACACCCTGCACACAGATGTGGTATGTGCCCATGCTGCAGGCTCTTGGAGAGCAGCGCCCCTTGAGAGCAGCCCAGGCTGTGAGCATTCAGCCCCTGCGCCCCAAGGAAGGAGCGAGTGTGCTTTCCCTGTGTTGCTCCTTGGCAGCCTGGCCTCCTGTGTGTAGCTGGCTCTTTGTACTGCTCCTCTGTGGAGCTAGGAGGGACTTGGTTGTGTGGCAGTGTGATGGTTTTAGCATCTCTTTTGTTCTTCCCTTCACTGAGAGTCTTTTTCCTTTGTGCAGCAGAAATGAGAATAATTTTGCCTTAATTTCTCAGACTTTAAAGTCATTCACGCTGCAAGGCTGTGTTCCCTGGTAATTCTAGACTTAGGGGATCCTCCTCAGTATTCAGTGAAGGATGTTGTTAAGGGGACACAGAGCACCTGCAAACTCTCCCCTACGAGATGTGCCGATCCGGAGGGCATTCCAGGGAAGAGATCTGTGCTGTTCAGACCAGGTGCTCACCCCTCCACCAGCAGACCCTTCTGCTGGGGCTTTCAGTCCAGAGCGTGCCGCTGATTCTGGTACCATGGCTTTCTTGTCCTATTTTATTGAGATAAGTTACTTTAAGCACTGCCCAAATGAAGGTTAATCCTGGTGTTAATGCCCTAAGGCATTAGGCCTGTGTTCCCACAAGCCTCTGCCCCACACTCGTTCCAGTGGCAGCTTTCTTTAAAGCTTCTGTACTGCCAGAGTCACAGTGTTGCATTTATCTTCCGTAGTACTGTGACTTTGGGGTGGAAGGAAGTGAGCTCTGGCTGGCCACCAGCTTGGACCGGCGGGTCAGCGTCTGGGCCTCCGACTGGCTGAAGGATAAGTGTGAGCTCCTTGACTGGCTCAGCTTCCCTGCTCCTGCTGGCCCCGAGGTGAGCATAGCGCCTGCCAGCTTCTGCCTGCATGTGACACGGGTCACAGCACTCACTGAGCTGGAGGAGGGATGCCTCAAGGCTCTGAGCGGGACAGGGCCAAAGAGTGTGTGTTTAGGAAAGTCATCTTCATTAGTTCTGCTGCTCATAGAATATCTTGTTAATGCACGTTCTTGCATGTTGAAAGGCAGCAGGAATTATAGCAGTGCCTAACTGCCAGGAAGCACCAACTTTGTAAGTGAGGAGTCAAAAACTGCATCTGCAAAGATGTGCTACACAAAACACCCCTGTGCTACACAAAACAGCACAGGCAGCCGTGAGCACAGCACACAGAAGAGAGACCTAATTGTGAGCATGCTGCTAACCTGACACTCCCAAAGAGCATGAATATTCAGAGGCAGGAGCCCAGCGATGGGTTCATAGAGCCAAGTACTCTAGCCCTGTGTGTCTGTGATGCTTTGCAGAACACTTGGGCTCCCACCCAGGTGTGGGATTTGGGCAGCAGGACACCTGCTAGAATGGGGAGGAGGGTTTGTATTGGAGAGGACGTGGAGACTGTCCCCAGTACATGTGACATTGGCATGCAGAAGGGAGCTGGGTCCTTGTGGGGGGGGGGGGGGGGGGCGAGCAGTGGTGCCTCAGCCTGCCGCCCTCAGCACCAAGCGCCATTCAGGCCCACACAGCATTTGGGTTCTGCCAACATTTCTTCTGTTTGTTTCCAAAATGACAGATTTGCTGTCCGTGAAGGAAACTCGCTACAGGTATCCCCACAGTGAACTGGGAAAGTATTAAAGAGTTGTCTTCTGGGCCCTATTTTCTTGTGTTGAACTAATCCATAACCCAATCCCACCTTCAAGCCCACGTAGGAATAATGCCTCAGTGGAAATTCAACCTATTGGACCCTCATGCATCCCTCTCCTGTGACAGTAAACAATTTGCTTCAGGTTTCCATGGCAGTGTGCAGTTGCTCCTTGCTTTGCCATGACCACATCTGAGGTGGCAATGCAAGAGGGGAGAAAAAGCCCCCATCATACTCATTTCCTGCTGCTTGGACACCTGCAACCCAAGGGCTGGCATCCTTCTCTGCTCCCCTTTTGTCCCCCACTGTGTTGGGTCAGGCTGGAGAAGCTACCCTCAAATTTATTCCCTTTGGTTTTCCGCACCAGGGTCTCAGCAGCCTCCCGCCCAGCCTGGCTGCCTTCTGCCCTTGGGAACCCGGTACTCTGGTCTACGTGGGCTTTGGGATGCAGAAGGAAGCCTTGTTTTACAGTCTGTGCAAGAAACAGGTACTCGTGTCCTGCCAGGGTGGCACAGGCACTCCTCCGCCACTGCAGGGCCGTGGCCGCGTCAAACAAGGTGTGGTGGGGGGAAGCAGTGCTGCCCTGTGCGTAAAGGCAAGTCTGTGGGGTGGGGTGGGATCAGGCAAGCAGCTGCTCAGGGCAACAGCTTTTCATCTCAGAAACTCTTGGGTCCAGCCCAGGTAACCAGTGAGTAGCAGGGACCTACCCCTGCCTCGGGCTGTGTCTGAGCAGGCTGCCAGTCCCCGCTGCTGCCCTGCTGCCTTTTGGTCTGTCAGGAGGGGAAGGCATTTGCTTTCAGGAGCACTAATAGTCTCCAAATTGTTGAGTCTCCTCTGGAAAGTCGATCCCTTTGGCAGGTTTCCGAGCTCTGAGAGGTGCTGTACATCTGTCAACCTCCCCTCTGAGAGGAGCCCTTTACCCTCTTAATGACTGTCACTGCAGCAGCTCTGGTCTCCTGCCCACTCATTTCTGAGATGTTGGTGTGTTTCTCTTGCTGGAGTGCAGGTAGTTGAGAAGATCTCTTTGCCGTACTTCGCCACATCGCTCAGCCTGTCTCCTGCAGCACACTTCATTGCTGTTGGCTTTGGTGGTGAGTACCAGAGGGTGGCGTGGGCTCTGCTGCCTCATCTTACCTTCTGTGGGTAGGGATCTCCTGTTCTTCCTGTGATTGAGGGGAACCAATGTCCTTTTTTCCTTTAAACAAGAGAGACGTGCACACACACACCACCCCATGTCCTCAGACCCTGGGAGCTGTGGGTCCTGGGACTGGGGGTAGCTGCTCTGCTCTGGGCAGGGTATGCATCGGGCAAGGAGAAAGCACTGAGGAACACATAGATTTAGAAACAAGATGTATGAGCCCAGTCCTGTTTGTCAGTGAGCAGGACTCATCACTTGAATGACTCCTTGGGGTTACAGGCTGCCTTCATCTCTGCTTACAAGTGAATAGCTCTGTGGCTGTGTGAGCTACAGCCCAGGAAGCAGATGGGACCTTCCCCCAGCATGGGAACAATCGCCACCCTTCTCTGGTCAGGGGCACCTTGCTCCTATAGTCATTTGTATCTCCCCGCTCTGTCAGCGGCCCCTGAGAGCGGGGTGAACTCCATACCTGCCTCAGCGCTGTGGGGCAACTGCTGAGCCTGGGGCTGGGCACTTTGGGGGGGATGTAAGACAGCAGAGTTGCACTAACACATGCTGCTGCATTCCTTACCGCAGTGTGTGGTCTGACATGCAGCATGGAGCTGCCGTGTCACGCTCTCTCCCCACAACCCGTTGTCGGTTGCCCATTTGCTTTGGCAAGAAGCTGTACCCTATCACCCAGCTTATCGACGGTGGGGGTGAACCATGCTCCCGGCAGGGACAAGCCCCCCTCCTTTCCCTGCAGAGCGGCTCCTGCGGCTGCTGTGCTGCCCTGCCAGAGACGCCCAGGACTACGCTGGCCACGACGACGTTGTCCATCTCTGCCGCTTTGCCCCTTCCGGCCACCGCCTCCTCACGGCCTCCCACAGCGCCGTCCTCGTCTGGGAGCTCACAGGCAGCTGAGCCGGCAGCGCCCTGGGCCAGTGGTGCTTCTCCAGCGGGGGAGGAAGGCCGGCCGCGTCCCCTGGGCCCGGCCCCGGCTCCGGCTCCCTGGGCAGGGCCCCGGCTTAGGCCTCAACCAGGCCCCAGCCACAACCTGCCCCCGGGTCGCTGGGCCGGCGCGCCCGCAGGCCAGGCCCGAGCGGTTGCGGTTTTGCCGTTTGCTGTGGGTTTTTTTCCGTTCGTTTTTTGTTGTTATTAATAAAACATCGAAAGCTGAAATGGGGACGTCTTAAGAGTGGTGCGTGCCGCCCTCGCCCGCCAGGGGGCGCCGCTCTGCCCGCGCCGCTCTGCGACGCCGCTCGCTGGTGTGGCCGGAAGCGGCGGCCCCGGGAACGGCCCCGGGAGCGGCGGCCGCGGCGCCGCCATGAAGCGGGACGTCCGCATCCTCCTGCTGGGGGAGGGTAAGGCGGGTGGCGGGGGTACGCCGGGGGCGGGCCCGTGGGGCGCCGGGGGGGCCCCGCCGGCGGGGGCGGCCGGGCTCGCCCGTGGCCCCCGCCCCCGGGCGGGGTGTGGGACTGTGGCGACGGGGCGGGAGATGTTCCCCCGTCCGCGACGGCCCTGGGCTCCCTGCCTCAGTTTCCTGGGTCGTTGCCAGCCCCGGGGGCTCCCGTTTCCCGTGGTTTTGCGGGCGGGGCCCTTCCCGTGAGCTTTTACCGCACCCTCTCCGCCCCAGCAGCCCCGGAGCTCCCCACCACTGAAGGGCTTCATACCTCTTTACCGGCTTCTGCCCAGAGGTTTCCCGCAGGACAAGGGCACCCACTTCCCCTTCGCCCGCGGGCCAGACCAAGGCCGGGCGCTGGCTCTGAGCGTCTCGCTCGGGCTCTGCTGGGCTGGTGCCAACGTCTTCCCTTTCTTTCCTAGCCCAGGTGGGGAAGACATCCCTGATCATGGCTCTAGTGGGCGAGGAGTTTCCTGAAGAGGTGAGCGTGAGGTGAGGGGGGGGACCCCGGCTCCCCTTGCTGGGTTGCCCCGCCACGCAATGGTGAGATGGCTCTTGTCCTGGGCTCTGTCCTAGCAGCACTGGCCCAAGGTGGGGGTGTCTGGGAGGTGTCTGGGTGCAGCTCCCTGGGGGCGGGTGACCACCACAGGTCTGGTTTGGATGTAGTTAAACCTGTGATGACCACACAGAACTGCAGTTGATAGGGTGTTTGTTCTCTCATCTCTGCTTTGGGGCCCCGTCTGCCCTGGGCAGGGTGTAGGTATCTCCCAGGGCCCTACTCCCTGCTGCTGTGGCCAGTTGGGGGTCTCTGCATCCACCAGCACAGCATGCCATGGGGCCTAGCCATGCCCTCTGTGGCACGACCCTTTGTTCCCCAGCTCTGGCCTTGCTCTGGCAGCACTTGGAAGCAGGTGAGCTGTGTTCCCTGCCCTTCTGTGCCTGTCTGGAGAAGGGCTTAGTGCTTTTAGCTGGACTGTCTGCAAGGAGCAGCATCCAGCCTGCCTGCGTGTGCCCCTTGAAGCCTCTGGCTCGGTGGCTCGCTGTTCCATTGCGGTTTGGATGGGGAAACAGGATCAGTCTGGCCATTGGATACCTTATCCCACTGCCCATGGGCAGATGGTTCTCTCTGTGACGATTGCTCTGGGAAGCGTCAGCTCCCGGGGCTCAGGGGAGGACCAGCACCACACACCTTCCCATGCTTTTGCAGCAAATCTCGGACAATCAGCTTAGCGCTTCTCCCAGCTGTCAAGAGGTCAGGCTGGAGAGCTGGGGGAGTGCTGAGGGCTTATCTCCAGAGCTGTAGCGGGGACAGCAACGCTGACTTGTCTGAAAGCTGGCTTCCCTGGCGGGACTGAGCACCGTCAGGAGCTGTGTCTTGAGGGATGGCTCAGTGTCAGGAGGCAGCCAGAAGTTTCACTGCAGGCACACTGGCTGTGCAAGGGCTGAACTGTAGCAAGCCAAGCCACAGCTGCAGCCTGGTGGGCCAAAAGCAATGCATGGTTTGGAACTCATCCCACCCTGTCAGGGAGGGTGCTGGGCAGCGGCCATGTGGGGATCTGAAGTCCCTTGTCACCCATCCTCTCAGCTGTGTTCGTCACAGCTGGCTGGAATGGAGTCGGCTGGCTTTGCAGGTGCCTCCTCGCGCGGAGGAGATCACGATCCCGGCTGATGTCACACCCGAGAAGGTCCCCACACACATAGTGGACTACTCAGGTAGGGCCCTGTCCCTCCTTGCTTCCTGCTGGCCTTGCTTCTGCCCTTCTCTGCCCAGCTGAGGGGAGCAGGAAGGGGTCCCCACTGTCAGGGCTGGTTGGTGACAGCTGTCTTCCCTGTCCAGAGTCGGAGCAGACAGAGGATGAGCTGCAGGAGGAGATTGCTAAGGTGAGCAGGGCTGGGTGGTGGTGTTGTGGGACAGGAGCCTGGGGTACCCGTTGCTCTGCAGCTGGCGAGTGACACATGGCCGCTTGCTCTCCCCATTAGGCACCTGGAGTTGCACAGGCTGTTGGTTATCTGTGGATTAATGCTATCAGTTTGTTTAGAGATGTGTTTAATCCTCTGTCTTGTAAGCTGTTTTATGTGGCTTGTCCTAGCTCTCCGGGGAGCCTCCAGAAGGAGAGCGGTGGGCGGCAGCTCACTGCCCACCAGGAGGTGGAGGCTGCTGAGCAGATCATGTGCTGTTAGCCTTGGGATGTTCCTCACAGACTCAGAAGAGGGGAGAAGCAGTTGCTGACCTTGGGCAAGACCCCCCCTGCTCCCTGCATTAGGTCCCTGTGACTGCGTGACGAAGCAGTGGCACAGAGGAATTGGTCTCGGAGCTGGAGGCCCCGGGAGCGCTGGGGAGGGAGGGACGAGGGCTCCCACATCCTTGAGAGCAGCCGTGAAGGAATAATCCGGCTGGCTGGCTGGCTGGCCCAGCTGCTCTTCTCTGGCCTGGGATTAGCCTCAGCTCTGCACAGAGAACTCTTGATTGCGGGCAATAAAACCATCTCTCCTCTGTGCATCTCACATGAGCAAACCTATTTAATCTCTTCACCTCAGTGGCTAACAGCCAAGGAGGTGGGCCAGTGGCCACAGGAGTCCTGCTCCCTCCACTCAGACAGCAAGAGTATACAGAGGCTTAAAACGGCTCCAGGAAATCCTGCCTAAATCCTTGTGTGTCCTTGGGATTAGCACTAAACTCTCTCCTGAAAGGGCCAGTGATCCCTCCTGTCCGATTCAAATAAAGCATTGGTGTCAGCACTGTCTGCACGGGGTTGGGGAGGGGAGGAGGGCAGCAGCCACCAGCGCAGTGTGGGGCACAGGCAGAGCTGTTGACAGGGGGACAGTGAGGTGTGGGAGCAGGGAAGTGGGGTGGCAGACATGGAGGTAGATGTGCTCATGGCAGCTCCCAAAGCAGAGGAGCCAGTCTTTGCCCTGAGCAGCCCATTGTAGAGCTCGTGCTGATAGCGGCTGAGTCGTTGCTGTCAGAAGGGCGTGCGTACGTGTGTTTGTGTACACACATGCGCTCAACTGCCACTGCCGGGTTTCAGTGCAAGCATGATGGCAGCGCTTGGGGCTGGAGCTGCCTGGCTGCAGGGCTGGCCTGCAACTATGGCAGGGATGTGCCTTGGGCTCAGGCTGCCTCCCCACTGCAGTGGGTGCGCCACAGGAACCCTCACTCACCGCCGCTGCTCTCTTGCAGGCAAACGTGGTCTGCGTGGTGTACGATGTCACCAAGGAGGCCACAATCGAGAAGGTAACAGGTCCCTCGCCAAAGCCCTGAGCAGCCCCGCTCCAGCAGCAGCACCAGAGGGGAAGGGGTTCCCAGCACTGGGTCCTTCCCAGCTGCCCTGGCTTTTTGGTGTGGGTGGGTACTGGTGCCCCTCAGCCCTCTGGGGATTTGGGGTTTGAGAACCCTGCAAGCAGAGGCAGGCTGAGCACAGCCCAGGCTTGCTCCCACCTTGGCTGTTGTCCTCATGTGTTGGGGGGCAATAGGCTTGTTGCATCCTCCTGCTGGCATCCAGTATCCCTGGGTCTGCTCTGCCTGCTGGTGCAGGGGAATGCCGGGGAGCAGATGGCTGCAGGGCCCTGCTGACTGCCACGGTGCCTGTGCTGGGAGCTGCCTCCCCCTCCCCAGGCTATGTTGACAGGCCTTTCCCTGTGCTCTTCTTTCAGATTCGCACAAAGTGGATCCCCATGGTGAATGGGGGAGTTGAAAAGGGCTCCAGGTACTGTCTGTGGTGTGGGCCATGGGTGCAGAATTGGGGGATTCTGGAGACTGTGGGGTCCCTACCACCTTTGCATCATTCAGAGGTTGCTCAGATCAAACCAGCTTTGTGGATTGTGGCTAGACCACTTGTGGCAGAAGGACATGGGGACTTTTCTCCCTCACAAATCTGAGCTGAGGCAGGGGGCCACAGGAGGAGGTTCCTCCCCTTCTTGATCTCTTCACAGCCAGGCAGGGAGAGGAGGCTGCCAATGGAGTATGGGAGCACAGAAGCCACAATCTGTGTGTGGATTGCTTACGCAGAAGGCTCCTAAACATATTGTTGCTGGGTGAAAGCGTAAGCAGGATGAGGCGGTCTGTTTCTCCAGATGGATGCTCCCAGCCGTGGGAGGCAGGAAAGCTGCTGTGGTCCTTGTGGAGGAGGGTGGGGAGGCTCCCCAGCTTGCTGCCTGGGAACATGCGTGGCTGGGGCAGGGCCAAGACCAAGAGAGGGGTGGCCTCACTCGTGCTGCCTGACACTGTCTTTCTTCCCCAGGATCCCCATTATTTTAGTGGGAAACAAGTCTGACCTGCAGGTGGGGAGCTCCATGGATGTCATCCTGCCCATCATGAACCAGTTCTCGGAGATTGAGACCTGCGTGGAGGTGAGGGAACTGGGGGCTGCTTGCAAAGCCTCCCTGAGGGGTAGGAGTGCTTGTCTGGCATGAGCCAGGGAGCTTTTGTGCTTGAGGAGATCTAATGTTTCTTTGCAGAAGTACCCCTATCTGGGGTTTGAGGGCCTGTGCTTTAGGCTTTCTGACCTTTGCCTTCCTCACAGGGAGCAGATTTCAGTGTCTGCCCACTCCAGCTCTCTAGCTATAACTGGTGTTGGTGCAGCCCCTGTTGCCTCTGGGGCTGTGGAATGGGCACAGCAAAGTCAGGGCATGAGCAGGCGGTTTCCCTTTTGTTTCTACCTAATGGTGGACAGACATTGCTTTGTGCTATGATGCACAACTTCTCTAGTGCAGAGAGCTCATATCATCCTCTTTCTGCCCCTTGTTACCAGCCTGTCGCCTGTCCCTGCTCACAGGGCTGTCTCTTCCTTTGAATCCCCAGTGCTCTGCCAAGAATCTCAAGAACATCTCCGAGCTCTTCTATTATGCCCAGAAAGCTGTGCTGCATCCCACTGCCCCACTCTATGACCCAGAGGAGAAGCAGGTAGGAAGCATTGCTCACAGCCCCTGGTGGAGTCTCCTTCCCATCACAGCGCTCTGGTCTGGTGCTGTGCTTTTGCCCCTGGGTAGGAGGGTGGAAAGTTTGGGCCAAGGCAGCCAGAAGGGAAAAGCGGTTCCCAGTGGGGGAGCCAACAGAGGGGGAAACAATCATCTCCCATGCTTAGCGTGGCCAGCTGAGTTTGTGCAGGCCAGAGAGATCTGCAAGGAGTGGGGACATGTTGTGGTAGAAGCCCTCATGCTCCAGACCATGTGGCAGCCATGATGGGAAGAGTCCAGCAGAAACCTTCCCTGTGGGCCATCCTGCGTCTGACTCCCACCTCCAAGGTGGATGTAGTACTGGCCTAGCTGGACCATGCTCCCAGCCGGTGCAGGAAGGAAACCACTCTGCGCACAGGGTTTCAGGAGGCAGGAGGAAGGGCCAGGCTGAAGATGGTGTCCTGTTTTGTCACCATGGTTGGTCCCTTGCAGCTGAAACCTGCATGTGCACGAGCCCTGACACGGATTTTCAACCTCTCGGACCAGGATAACAACCAGATCCTTAGTGATGATGAACTCAACTACTTCCAGGTAGGGCTGGCTGCAGAGCTGAGATACTCCCCAGTACCTTGTGGAAGGCCCTTGTGGAAGGCCCTTGTGGGGTCCCCTTTCCATGCAATACCAGGCAGGAAGGCTGCCCCTCTCCTGACATGGCCATCCTGTTTGCATTCAGTACTTCTGCTGTTGCACAGCTAAAGCACCGTAGGGTGCACCTCGGAACACATGGGGATCCACAGGTCTTCCATCTTCATGAAGCTTGGCTCGAGTCTGCTCTGCAGTGGGAAGAGCAGGAGGCTCTAGAGATGTTAAGAATCATATGTTATTGGGATGCTTTAGAACAGGGGTTTATTCAAAGTCTAAGGCAGTAATCCCTGAGTTGGGTGGATTTTCTCTCCTAGAAACACCGTATCCTTGCCGGGGAGGGGTGCTAGTTGCTAGTGAGACAGAGGCTTGTACTGTCTGTGTGCTTTGCTGACAATGACCTTCTTTCTCTTGGGAGATAGAAGTCCTGTTTTGGAAACCCACTGGCTCCCCAGGCGCTGGAGGATGTGAAGATGGTTGTGTGGAAGAACACCACAGATGGGGTGCAGGACAACGGCCTGACGTTGAACGGTAACAGCACAAGGGCTGCATGTCACTTCCCAGCAAGGGGTGGAGGGACCCATGTTGAGCACATTGTGAGTGGCCCAATCCTTGGGCTGAGCCTTCTGGCATGCTTTCCAAGCCTAGTTAGTCCCTCTTCTGAAAGCAAGCCTGAGCCTTCTGCGGCTACTAGAGATCTCTGTCCAAGCAACTTCTTTTCCCAGGAAAAGCATGGTCCTGAGGAGTGGATCCCTGAGGCTGAGTGCTCAGTTGGCCCCACTGTCTCTGAGCTGCCTGATCTCTCCTGCAGGCTTCCTCTTCCTCAACACACTCTTCATCCAGAGGGGCCGGCACGAGACTACCTGGACCATCCTTCGCCGCTTCGGGTATGATGACGAGCTGGAGCTGATGGATGACTATCTCTACCCACAGTGCGTATCCTGCCATGGAGTGGGGCGGGCAGGGTGTGACATCCCCAGGGTGTGCAACTCAGGCTCCCCAGCACTTTTGCTGGCTCCTTTCTGCACTCTGGGGTCTACCCCGTTCCACAGCTGAGGCTGAATCCGCACCCTTAGGTCATGGTCCTCACCTCCCCCTGTAGGCAGGGGCTGACACACAGGGTTGGTGACAAATACAGTGGTCCTTGGAATTGCTGACTGTGCTGCTGGCTCTGATGTAGGCCGGCAAGGAGTTGGGGAATGAAGGCCTGTCCCTGACTTCTCTTGACATCAGCAAGGGGTTTTTGAAGGGTATTCTGCCTCTGCCTGAGCTGAGGCAGAACGGCTCTGTCAGGAGCAGCGAGCTGTCATCGTAGCCCTCCCAGCTGATTCTGCAGCTGCTGTCTCTTCTCTGCTCCCTGCCACTCTGGAGGTGGTGATCTGGCAGTAATGAAAGGGTTTGGCTTGTGAGCTGCCCCATCCTCTCCTCAGACAGGCTGTGCAGGGAGACAACAGGGCCCATGCAGGTGGAAAGCCCTCCAAGGATAGTGCTGTGCCCTACTGAAGCCCTGGACATGAGGCAGAGTGAGGGCTACATCATCTCCCTGGCTGCTTGGGCGGTGCAGATGTGCTGAGGAGATGCCACTGTGCACCCTCAAGGGCTTCCTCACAAAACGGGGGCTGTGTCAAGGAATACCACTGGTCTTGAGCAGGGGGGCAGAGGGGAGCTGTGTGCTCCGGGTGAGATCTGGCTTGGCCGAAGACCCGCTCACACACTGCCCTTTTTTAAGGGCTTGAGTAGGCTCATTTATGTCTCTTCTGACAGGTTCCGCCTTCCACCTGGCTGTTCCACAGAGCTCAACCACTTAGGCTACCAGTTCCTGCAGCGGCTCTTTGAGAAGCACGACAAGGTGGGCAGCACGCAGTAGGGCTGCCTGGGGAGGGGATGCTGTCTCCTATGCCTGCACATTTGGGCGTAGCTGCTTTCCTGTCCACCCCGCTGTTCCTGGGAGCAGACATAGTGCCAGTGATGGGCTTTCCTCTGCCACAACACTCCGTTCACAGCTTCTTGCTGAGGATTTGAGTGCAGGAGGTGGTCACAGCGAGCTGTAGATAGTCTGGTGGCAGCAGCATGTCAAGGGCATGGGGTTGTGGTCACTACCCTTCATCAAAGGGCAGACAGTAAAGTTTGGGCCTTCAGGGGATGGGTCTGAGTTAACATCACACTGGCTGCAGCATGCAGGGTGGCAGGGAAAGTGGGCACAGCTGCTGGCCTGCATCCATGGACCAAGCACAAGCATCTGCACGGCTGCCAGCCCTGTGGAGGGGGTGCCAGGCCAGTGAGAGGGAGAGAAAGCAACTGATTTTTGCCATACTCTGCCTCTTTGGAGAGTGGGAGAAGGGGATGTATTGTATCTGCATGCACCGGCTCAGTCTAGTTATTCAGATGTTAATGTGCGTCTTGGGTATGGCAGATCTGTGACCACAGGGAACTGCAGCACAGAGTCAATGTGCATCCCTGTGTGCTCAGGCAGGTCCGCTGTGGCATGGCCATGTGGCACACCAGCCTGAAGGTGCTGCCTTGGCATGTGGTTAGCTCGTGGCCTCATGGCTGCACAGAGACCTTGGATCAGTTACTCTGCAGCGTGGAAGGCCAGACTGGACCGATGCAGGCGGCTGCAGGGTGGCTGGCCCCCCACAGAAGCTCAGGGCTGTGGCATGAGTGTGGACAGGTTCACCCTGGTAGCAGCGCTGGCACTGGTTCCAGCTGCAATCACAGAGCAGAGCTGGCCTGTCTCTTGTGCAGCAATGGGAGTCGCTGGGGCACAGGCTCTCTGCACACTCGCAGCTCTAGCCTTGCTTGCAGTTGATTTCTGCCATTGAAAGTATCCCTGTGTCATCCTGCAGCAGTGAGCAGGGTGGCTTGTGTGCCAGGGACCCTCTCTGGACCCTGACAATGCTTGGGGTGGCTGCAGAGAGCTGCTGGTGTGTGCAAGGGCTGTGTTCTACCTCAGCTGCTGACTTCCCTGTGTTTTGGCAGGACCAGGATGGAGCCCTCTCCCCCACAGAGCTGCAGAACTTTTTCAGTGTCTTCCCCTGCGTGCCCTGGGGCCCCGAGCTCTACAACACGGTATGCACCACTGATAAAGGCCTGCTTTCCCTGCATGGATTCCTCTGCCAGTGGACGTAAGCTCAGTTCCTCTCCCCTGCCTTTAGTCACATTGCTTAGCCCTTGCTGACCTTGCTGGCTTCCCGGTGCACTGTCTCTCCAGGCTCATGGCTTATCTGGATGTGCGGCACTGCCTAGAGTGCCTGGGCTACCTGGGCTACCCCATCCTCTCGGAGCAGGACTCCCAGACACAAGCCCTCACGGGTACGGCCATGCCCTCTCCTGCTGTCATGACTTAGGTCCCTCCTCTTGCTCACCGAGCCTTTCTCATGCCAGTGACCCGGGAGAAGAGGATTGACCTGGAGAAAGGCCAGACCCAGAGAAACGTCTTCCTCTGCAAGGTGCTGGGAGCCAGGGGCGCAGGCAAGTCCACCTTCCTGCAGGCCTTCCTCGGCAGGAGCCTCGCGGTGAGTGGCTGCTCCCCTCTCCAGCCATGCTGTGGCAGGGCATCCTGGTGGAGCAGGAGGCAGAGCCATAAGGCTGTTGAGTGGTCTGCCGCATGATGGCACCTCCCTGCCTGTGGCCAGGCCCCAGCGTCCCAGCAAAGGGCTTCATGCACTCCTCTGTGCCAGCAGTGCCAGTTGCTGTGGCTCTTGCATCCTTAATTTTACCTAAGGCAGCGGGCCCACTCCCTCTGCATGTCCCAAGGATCTGGAGGGGCTGTGCCTCTCCTGGGCAGGCATATCTCCCTGAGGTGATGCTGGCTTTTCCTGCTTGTTATGAATGGCCCTGCATCTCGTGGCAGGCTCCGGCTGGCCTTCGGGTGGCTGTTACACCACGGGGCTCAGGGCAGCGTGAAATGCTCCACCTTCCTCATGCACTGCCCTTGTTCCCTGCTGTCTGAGATGGTGTTTTCATCGGTGGCAGGCCCAGAGGGGGAACCCAGGAGAGCCATCCTCCTACGCGATCAACACGGTGCAGGTCAACGGGCAGGAAAAGTATCTTATAGTAAGTCAGGGAGAGGAGGGAATCGCCGCTGTGTCTGGCTCACAGCAGGGCTGGGCTGTGTCCCCACATATTGCTGCAGTGCCATCCTGGCACCCCTGGGCTGGGCTGTGGCTGTGGTCACGCTGGCATAGTCTGTGTGCTGGTGACAGCACACAGATCTCTTTGAGATGGTGCTATGCCGCATGTCCTTTCCCCTCCTGCTCCAGCTGTATGAGGTCAGCACCGACACGAAGTTTGTGAAGCCGTCGGACACAGCCTGTGATGTCGCCTGCTTCATTTATGACCTGAGCGACCCCAGATCCTTCAGCTACTGTGCCAGTATTTATAAGGTAGCTGGCAGGGCCCTGTGGGACTTCAGCTTTTACATGGCAGCCCCACATCTCCCAGGGGTTGGTCGCTTACCCTGCACTGGGACTTCTCTCTGTCTCTGTAGCAGCACTACATGGACAGCCAGATCCCATGTGTCTTCGTGGCCTCCAAGACAGACCTGCCAGAAACAAGTCAGCAGCCCGGGCTCTCCCCCACTGAGTTCTGCTACAAGCACTGCCTCGCGCCACCTTTCCTCTTCTCCTGCCACAGCCAGGGCCCACCCAGCACCACCATCTACACCAAGCTGGCCACTGCCGCCACCTTCCCGTTAGTATCCTTCCTGTGGAGGGCACTCTCAGCTGGGAGCAGAGCTTGGGGAGGGGGGCTGCATCTGAACCCTGCCTCCACTGCATTGCGTTTGGTTTGGTTTCTCTCTAGCTCTTGGGTCATCTGCTCATACAAGTAATTAAAACAAAAGGGCTGCTTCTTCCCCTGCTCGGAGAGGATGGAGGCTGTCTTCTGCCTTGTGTGTCTCTCCGGCAGATTTATTAGATAGATCCTGCCACAGGAGTTTTTATTTTTGAAGCCTAAGATAAAAAATGCTGAAGGGGAGTAGCCAGCCTAGTTTGCCAAGGCCCGCAGAGGGGAGGTGGCAGCTATTTTCTCCTCATGAGGTGGATCAGACTGAAAAAGAGGTCAGTGGAGCGAGACCTCTGTTCACACAGCCTTCCTTTGGGAAGGAACTGCACGTGAAAGGGGATGGGTAAAAGGGTAGGGTGGCAGCCAGGCCGGTCACGGGCAGCAATGGGACATCTGATAAGGAGAACGTGTCTGCGTGTGGCATCGCACTGCTTGAGGGGCAGAGAGGGCTGAAAGCTGGGGGTCGGCACAATGCCGACCAGGGAGAACATGTAGGTGCTTTGGAAGACAGGATGTGATTACTAGTGAGTGGTTTTCCCCCTAGCTTCTTTTCAATAAACAACTTTATTTTTAGAGCTGACACTTTTTTTTTCCCTCTGCAGTATTAAAATTTAAATATTCTTAATATATCTTAGGGTATGTGGTATAAATAAATAACAGCGTAATGGAGGTCCAGGGATTGGCTGTTCTCCCCTGATTTAGTGGAGAATGAATAATGGATATGTCTTTCCTCCTCGGAGAGGAGCATGTTGATGCAGGACAGCATGTGTTCAGGAAGGGAACATGTACGCTTGGGCAGGACTGGGCCCCTTCCCTTCCTGCCCTTAGGTCAGTGCCACTGGCTGTGCCAGCATCTCCACCTGCATCTGCTTCTGGGTCTCGGTGCACTTGGGGTTGTAAAAGCAGCTTGACCTAGAAAGGAGCATACGTACCTCCTTGCTCATACTAATTATTTAGGTGTTGGTGTGCTATTTCCAGACCATGGGAGGGTAAAGTCACATCCGTCCCACCAGCAGGACGGGGAGCCATCATTTGGCTTGGTGATGATGCTGGGCAGCGGGTGCTCTGGCTCATGTGGCCGGGGAACCTCTCACTGCTCTCTGCCTTCAACTGAGCTCTATCCCCCAGCCTGGAGCCATGCCATGGTCACTGTCCATCCCCTGAGGGACAGCCCAACCTCCCTGCTTGGGCGGGAAGCACTCCGGGCTGCTGGGGAGCTTGGCAGTTGTGCAGCAGTCTGTGTACCTTGCTCATGGGCCTCTTCTCTCTTTCCTTGCAGCCACTTGAACGCTGTGGAGCTGGGAGCTGCGTCCTTCTGGCTCCGGGTGGCTGTGGGGGCCACGGTGACTGCTCTGGTAGGGTTCACGCTGTACCGTGTGCTAGCCAAGAACAAATGAGAGTTGCTCTCTACCCCGTCCCCACCATGACACCAGCCTCTCCCTCCTGAATGACACCCTGGTGAAGGGCTCTGCCTCAAGGTGGTCCCTGGTGGGAAATATTCCTTTCCCCCCAGCCTCAATTTCAGGACCAGTGAAACCGGACTTCCAAGCACCAGCAGGATAGATCACCTGGCACCGGCCAGCCTAACCCTTCCGGCCTGTGCCACCTCCTCGCCCACATGGCTCCTGCCCAGCCATGGCAGCAGCGGCCAGGCAGCTCTGCCTCACCAGCAGCTGGAGGATTACCCCCATCTTTTATTCTGTTAATGTTTTTTTAACGTTTGTTTTTAAGCTAACGTGAGTGTTTCAGTATGTGTTGGGCCAGGCACATGCCTTCCCCAGAGGGCTGTGCTGGTGCCCTCAATTCTGGGGGGCAACACTCCTGGAACCCCTGGGGCTTCCAGCAGCAGCAGAGCTGTCCAATGGGCTCATGGCTTCGCCCCCCAGGCACACCTCCATCCCCAGGGCCTGTTTCCCTCTGCCAGCACTGGAAAGGCAGCCATGGAGGGCCAGGCACTTAAACCCCCCTAAGCCCCTGTGTTCTGGGGCCACTCCTGGCCCTGGCTGAGATGCTGCGGCTACAGCCCCTAGACCTGGGCTGCAAGGGGAGGGAGTGATACCCAGGACTTGTCCCAGGCCCTTTCTCTCCTGTTTCTGTGCAAAAATACTAGGTCCTGCAGCGTGCCAGGCTTTCAGCCCATCTCCCCTCCTCCCCTGCATGGCCCATCCCTACCGACCCCTGCCCTGGCCACCAGTATAGTATTCGCAGGAGCCCTGGTAAGCTGGGGAGGGTTGTAAGGTGCCCACTGCATTCCTGAGGGTAGGCCACAGTCCTTCCCTGGCAGTGCCATCGCTGAGCTGGTGCCATGCCATATACTGGCATACAACCCTTGTCCTGCTGTCCCCTCCGCGGGGCTCTGGCTGCACTGAGGCTGTCCCAGAGTGCGAGGCTGGCTCTGGGTGTTGCATCTCCTGGTACAACTGGAAGCTCTTTCCTCCCCTGTCCCCTGCCTGCACCTGAGCCAGCCTTAGCTGCTGGGCAGCTGCCGTGACTTCAGCCCAGCTCAGATCCAGGGCCATAGTCCCACAGTGCCCCTGCCTCCGAGTCCCAAAGAGCGAGGCCAACCTGTGCTGGCCTCCAGGCTCAGCTCACACCCAGCCCTGGGCTCCCATCCTGCCAGGGGGGAGCCCAGGTCAGCTCCTGGCTCAGTGACACTAGCTCTTAGGCTTTTCAAGCACACTCAGGGTAGGTTTCTTTCCAGGCAGCTGGTGGGGCAGCACCAAGGTACAGCTGGAGCTGCTTTTCTGTATGTTGTCTGTTTAAACTTATTATTGTGTCCTGGAGCCAGTGAGGGGGTTGAGAAGTCACTGGGTGGCAGCCAGCATTTCTTACTGGGGCAGTCATAGGGTGGTGCCCCCATTCTGCCTGTGCCCGGTCCCCAGCGCTGGCTGAACAGGGGGTCCATGCCAGGGATGCTCTGCCCGTCAGGCACCAGCTGCCATCATGCTCGCTGCTGGCCCATGGTTTATGGCACTGCGAGGGCCACCTCCCTGGTGCTTCCTTATCCCCTCACCATGCCCGAGCCCACCGCACTTGGCTCTGCTAGCCAGGTCCTCGTCTGGTGGTCTGACCCTGCTCCTGGCACCGGTCCAGGTCTGGCAAAGCCATACCGTTTTAGGAGGTTTGTTCTCTACATGAAAATAAATTTTTACACACCTTCCGCTTGCACATTGTGTCCTGCGTCTCCTGGGGAGCAGGACTCCTTGCCCCTGCTGGGGCTGCACGAAGTCCGGGGCTGTGGTGTAAGTGAGGAGACCCCAAGGGCCTGGGCCAGTTTGGGGACAGTTACAGGGATTTAGGGCAAAAGCTAAAGCCCAGTCCTGTGGGACAAGGCTCGGGGCTGGCCTGGGGCTCATTGGTGCTTGGGGATGTGGATGCCTCTGCAACAAGTGCCAGCAAGTGGGGAGAGACAGGGAGGGAGGTGGTGGGTCCCCATGTCACTGGTAGGAGCTCGTGGGCAGGGGGAAACAGGAGACTTGGCTGTTCCTGTGCCCCTGGGAGTCGTGGCTCTGCGTGCCTGTCCCCACTGGGGTTAGGGGCTCCTTGCTTCCCTGCAGCCACCTTCCCCGCAAGCGCCTGCAGCTCCCGGGGCCATGCCGCCTCCCTTGCCTTCTCCCTTTTCCCTGCAGCAGCTTCTCCCACGGCTATTTCTGTCTCTGCAGGCTCAGCCGCGGGCACTGGGCACCAGGAACACAGGCGCAGCTGAGGAAAAGGCTTTTCCTAGCATCTCTCCAGGGCCTCTGCTCTGAGCCTTGATGAGACCAGACTGCTCCTCTGTGGGCAAGGGGGTCCCTCTGGGCTGCCGAGGTGGGAGAGGAGACCCTTCCCTCCACGGCAGACTGGGGAGCCTGGGGAGGGACGGGGAAGGAGCACAGCCAGTGCCACAGTGCAGGGTGAAGGAGGCGATGCCAAGGTGAGTGGGATGCACAGTGCTCCCTCGTGAGTCCAAAACAGGCTGGGCCCGGCAGAAGCAGCAGGCTCACGTGCCACGGTGCATATTAGTAGTGCCAGTTTGCTGGAGCTGCATGCACTGTGCCGGGCAGGGGATGCCCGTGGCAGGGCTGCGGGAGCTCACCCATGACCACATGCAGTCCCTGAGGAAGGAGCCCAGGCATTGCCTTGCTGCCTGGCATCTCTGCCTGCCCTGTGCCAGCCCGCAGCGCCATGGCGTCTTCCATATGGTACCTGCTGCCTCCCAGCCCCCCCATGCCACGGCAGGGCTGTGAAGACCAGAGGTCCCCTTGCACTGACAGTGGGTCTGAGCTGCAGCCCAGGGGAGTGGGGACGATGCCGGGACTGGGTGGTGGGGACGCGCCACCCCACAGGACAGAGCACAGAGGGGTCTGGGGGCTGCAGGGCTGGTCTGGGTGCTGCTGTGCACATCACGTAAAGGGTGAAAGTTCAAGGGTATCCAGTGCCAGGCTGCCCCCCGTGCTCTGTGCTGGGGCAGGTGCCAGTGCTGGAGGCACTGCGTGCCCCATGCCAGGTGGAGGGAGCACCCATGGGGGACGCACATGGACCTCGGCTGGCCTGTGGGTGCCAGTGTCAGGATGGAGGCAAAAATTTGCAGATGCCTGTGCGATATTGTGCAGGTGCTGGCACGCTGGACCCGTACTGGGATGCAGGTGTCATAGTGGGATGTGTGTGCTATGCCAGAATGCAGGTGATGTACCAGGATGCAGATTCCTGTACCAGTATGCAGGTACCGTACTGGGATGTGGGTACCATACCAGGATGTGGTACCAGTCCTGGGATGCAGATGCTGTACTGGGATGCAGGTACCTGTACTGGAATACACATACCCATACTGGAATGTGGGTTCCAGTACTGGGATGCAGGTACTGGTACTGGGAAGCAGCTACTGTACCATGATGCAGGTACTGGTAATGGGATGTAGGTACCAGTACCAGGATGAAGGCACCAGTACTGGGATGCAGGTACTCTACTGGGATGTGGGTACCACACTGGGATGTAGGTATCAGTACTGGGATGTAGGTACTGTACTGGGATGCGGGTCCCAGTACAGGAGGCAGGTACCAGTACCAGCCTACCTGTACCACCCTGCCGGTGCTCGGGGCCAGTTCCCTCCCGGGGCCGAGTCCCGGGACCAGGGCTGCCGGCGGGGTGGGTCCCGGTTCCCCGCGCGCCGGCGGGGGCGGCGCGGGGGGTTGGAGCTGCGCCGCGCCGCGCGCTGCGGCGGGGGCGGCTCCGCTCGGCTCCGCGCCCGCCCCCGCCGCCCCGCTGCCATCGGCGGCTCCCGGCGCCGCCGCTCGCCGCTCGCTCCCGGGCCCGCCGCAACGCGGGGCTGGCGGGGAGAGCCGACCCCCCCGCCGCCCCCGCCGCCCGCGCCGCTCCCCTGCCCGGCTCGCCGGCCCCGGGCGCGGGGGAGCGGCGGAGCCCGCCGCCCGCCGGGTGCATGGACAGGAGCTCCCTGCTCCAGCTCATCCAAGAGCAGGTGAGAGCCGGGGGGGCCCCGCCGGGCACTAGGCACCGCTATCGGGGCGGGGGAGACACGGACGGAGGGGGACGGGCACCGGGCTCCGCTCCGAGGGGGGGCCGCCGTGCACCGGGCATCGCTACCGGGGGAGGGATGCTTGCATGCACCGGGCAGGGCTGCCGCGCAGCGGGCAGCGCTGCCCGGTGCCTGCCAGACCCGCTGGCAGCGCTGCCCGCCCAGGGCGGGTACCGCACTCGCCGGCCCTCGCTCAGCTTCCCCCAGTGCCCCCCATCACTGCCCCGGGGGACCCCGGCCCATTTTTGGCGGCTGAGACCGCGTAACTCAGCTCACTTGTGGCCTCGTCCTCGCCGCGGTGCTCCCCGCTTCGCCTGCCCCGGGCTGGATTCTGCCGGGTGCACCCTCAAGGGCGAGGGGTGCTGGGCAGCCGAGCCCCAACACCTGCGGTGGTGCCGAGTCCCAGCTCTGGGTGTGGGATGGGGCCCCGGGGCTGCCGTGGGGCTCAGCCACCCCGGTGAGGTTCGTCTTCACAGGGGGCTGCATCCAGCCCCGTGACCTGATTGCAGGATCAGGCCGTGGAGCATTAACGCTGCGTAGCGGTGGGCTCCGCTCCGCTGGCAGGATCAGGCCCCGACGTGTTAGCACCCGCTGCATCCCGTCCCCGTCCCTGCCCGGTGCTCGGCCCCGAGCAGCTCGGCCATCTCATCCCTCCGTCCCCACCCAGCCCAGGCCGAGACAGCAGCTTTCCCCTGGGGGTGGGGAGGGAATTTATTGGGGGTCAGGATTATTAACGGTCCCCCCTCGCCCCCGGCTGGCTCCATGACCTTGGCCAAGTCCCCCCACCTCCCTGTCCTGGGAGCCGTGGTGCTGTCCCCCATGTCACCCCTCCATTGGGTGCTGGGGCTGTGTGCACCTCCAAGCCCTTTGGGGATGAGCAGCATCTTCCCCAGGTGAGAGCAGGACCTGGGGGAGCCTGGCAGGGCTGAGGGGCTGGGTGGGCTGAGGATTGGGCCCCCCGGGGGGCTGCAGTGGGTCAGAGGGGCTGGGGTGGGGGAAGATGCACCCCCAGAGTGTAGAGGGGCTTCTGGCCACTGTCAGGGCTCCCTGGGGGCCGGTGAGCTCAGTGTACACTGGTGCATGGGTCAGGTCCCGTGTGGCACACGCACGTGGCACCTGTGGGGCAGTGTGTGTGGCTTGTGGGGTGCAGGGCATGGGTGGTGCTGGGGTGCTCTTAAGCCCCAATGGCTGGGGCTACTCCCATTGGCTGGCAGCTGCTGCGAGGCTGTAAGCACTGCCTGCACTCCGCATCCTGCACCCCGCATCCTGTACCCTGCACCCCGCATCCTGCACCCTACTCCACAGCCCATATCCCACACCCTGCACCCACACTGCCTCGGGCAGGGACTCTAGGCAGCTGGACCCCACCTTGGGAACGCGGCTTTGGCTGTTCCTGGACAGGGTGCACACCGGGGTGGGCGTGTGACCCCATGCTCCCAGCACTCCCTCTCCTGCCTGTCCCATGAGGACGAGTTTCCTCTTCCACATTTCATTCCCTGGCAAAGAAAGGAAAAAATCCAACACTATTCACAGGGTAAATCTGTGGGGCGCAAAGTCCCAGCCGCCCTCGGCAGGGCTCGAGCTGTGCCCTAGCCATTGGTGCCCTCTCCCTGTCTCCATTGTCCTCGTGCCACCCCAAGTTCCTCATCTCCATGAGCAGGACCGTGTGGGGTACCCCATGGTGTGGAGTGCCCGGAGGGCTCAGGGTGCCTGGCCAGTGCCAGGAGCCCTGGCACAGGGTGTCCAGCGTGGTGGAGCCCAGCATCCAGCAGTGAGGGCACGTGAGAGGAGGAGGAGACCAGTGCCAGGGCTACGCGTATGTTTAGCTTCGTGGCTGCCTGGCTGGCAGGCTGCCGGCGGCGAGAAATAACTGAGTGGGAGTGTGTTGGCTGTGCCGTGGGGAGACAGGACGCCAGCAAGGCATGGGGCACCCACCTGGCACGGAGCACCTACATGATGCAGGATACAGGCTGGGTGCGGGTTGTAGCCTCCCTCACAGAGGCAGGAGCCAGTGTCATGGAGTGGCACATGATGCCGCCAGGCTTGAGGCCAGGGTGAGGGGTCTCCCCCACAGATCAGGGAGCCTCAGCCCTGTCATCCTGGTAATGCCCCATGCTGTGTCCCCCAGCTTGACCCCGAAAACACTGGCTTCATCGGGGTGGAGACGTTCGCCAGCCTCGTGCACAGTCATGAGCTGCCCCTGGATCCTGCCAAGCTGGACATGCTGGTGGCCCTGGCACAGGGCAATGACGAGGGGCAGGTCTGCTATCAGGAGCTGGTAGACCTGGTCAGTGCTGGGGGGCCACGGGGATGGGTTTGAGTGGCTGGGTGCCAGCCCAGGGTGGGCATTGGGCACCTCCCTGTGCCCTTGGGGAGGGGGGCAGACATCGGCGGTTCCCAGGAGCCCCTCTGGCATGGGTTGATGGCATGACCTTGGGGTGGCTTGTCAGGCTGGTCCCACCGGGGTGACGGTGATGGGCAAGGGGTGGCCACAAGCCCACTGGCCCAAGCTGCCCCTGTGGCCCCCACGGGCATGGCCTCTCTCCGCAGATCAGCAGCAAGCGCTCGAGCAGCTTCAAGCGCGCCATTGCCAACGGGCAGCGAGCCCTGCCCCGCGATGTGCTGCTGGACGAGACTGGCCTGGGCTTCTACAAGCGCTTCGTCCGCTATGTGGCCTACGAGATCCTGCCCTGCGAGATGGACCGGCGCTGGTACTTCTACCAGCACCGCACGTGTCCGCCCCCTGTCTTCATGGCAGCCGTCACCCTCACCCAGGTATGGGGCTGGCACCTGAGCTTGGCTGAGGTGTCCCAGTGCCCATGGGGACCTGGGGTGGAGGGGAGAGGTGACACTGGTTGTGATGTCCCCTTGCCCATATGGGGCCCTGGACCCAGGGCTGGGTGGACATGTCATCCTGGTGGTGATGTCCTGGTGCCCATATATGGTCTCAGACTCAGGGTGGAGGGGAAGGTTGACCCTAGTTTTGATGTCCCAGTCCCCATACAGACTGAGAAGCAGGGTGGAGGCCATGGGTGATCCTGGTTGTGCTGTCCTGGTGGCTGGCAGGGGCTCAGACCCAGGGCAGAGGGGACAGGTGACTCTGGTTGTGATGTCCTGATGCCGATATGAGGTCTCAGACCCAGGGCGGAGGCCACAGATGATCCTGTTTGTGATGTCCTGGTAAACATGGAGGGGGGGGCTCAGCCCCGGGGCAGAGGTGCCAGGTGCCCCACATCCCAGCATCCTGCCCAAGGCCAGAGGGACGGGTGGGGGTCTCAGTGGTACTGGGGCTGACGGCCATGGGGTTTGGTGCAGATCATCGTGTTCCTCTGCTACGGGGCCCGCCTGAACAAGTGGGTGCTGCAGACCTACCACCCCGAGTACATGAAGAGCCCCCTGGTCTACCACCCTGGGCACCGGGCACGTGCCTGGCGCTTCCTCACCTACATGTTCATGCACGTGGGGTAGGTCCATGCTGGGGGGGGGGCACCTGGGTCTGCATGGGCTGAGCCACCGCGTGTCCCCTCCTGTGCCCGGGCAGGCTGGAGCAGCTGGGGTTCAACGCCCTCCTGCAGCTGATGATCGGGGTGCCCCTGGAGATGGTGCACGGCATCCTGCGCATCAGCTTCCTCTACCTGGCTGGCGTCCTGGCAGGTGGGTGCATGCCTGGGGGGTGCTGCTTTATCGGTCCCCTGCCTGGCTGGGGCTGCAGTCCCCATCACCAGCCCCGGGGAGGGTGCAGGGAGATTCACCCCAAGTTTGCTGGGGATGCAGGGCTTCACTCACCACTTGCTTGGTACCACCCCACACTGGCACAGGCGCTGCCAGCATCACTCGCCCCAGGGAGGGCTGGGGGGCAATGCAGCCCATAGTTAATTAATGTGGACTGTAATTAATTAATGCAATGGGGTGTGAGACCCCATGCTGAACCATGCCCATGCCCGCAGGCTCCCTCACCGTCTCCATCACGGACATGCGGGCCCCCCTGGTCGGGGGCTCAGGGGGGGTCTATGCGCTCTGCTCAGCCCACCTTGCCAACGTTGTCATGGTCAGTGCTGCCGGCGTTGGGGGTGGGGGGGCATTGGGGGTGTGGGAGGGTGGGTAGCATGGCGTGACACCAGGGCGGGGTGGAGTTGGGGGGTGCCATTGTAGGGGGGGCAGAATGGTGTGGTATTGGGTGGGGTGATACTGGGGAGGTGGCACTGGGGGGGTGGGGGGGTGCCACTGGGTGGTGTTGGAGAGTGTAGGCAGCATGGTGTGACATTGGGGGCAGTTGCCAGGGGGTGGCTTCAGGGGTGAATGCCGTTGGGTGGAGTTTTAGGGTGGGCAGCATGGTGTGACACGGTGGGGGATGCTGGGGGGGGCACTATGGGGTGGGCACCATTGCAGGGGGGACCACCTTGGGTGGCATCACCCATGGGGTGGGTGCCAGTGGGGATGAGTGGGGACCTGGAGGGGGCTCTATGGGGACAGGGCATAGCTCTGCTTGGTACACGGGAGTCCCAGTACTGGAGCATCACCAGTGTCAGCCCATGGTCCACCTGTCTGTCCGTCCGCCCGCAGAACTGGGCCGGGATGCGCTGCCCCTACAAGCTGCTGCGGATGGTGCTGGCGCTGGTGTGCAGTGAGTACCCAGCTGTGCCTGACCCCTGCTGGGGGTCCCTATGGGAGAGGGGCAGGGACGGGGGTGCTGAGCACCTCCTGATGCTTTCTTACAGTGAGCTCAGAGGTGGGTCGTGCCGTCTGGCTCCGTTTTTTCCCCACCGCTGCCGGCCTCGGCCCCCAGCCCAGCTTCATGGCCCATCTGGCAGGGGCCATTGTGGGCATCAGCATGGGGCTGACCATCCTGCGCAGCTACGAGGAGAGCCTGCAGGACCAGTGCGGCTGGTGGGTCCTGCTCCTCTCCTATGGCACCTTCCTCCTCTTCGCGGTCTTCTGGAACATTTTCGCCTACGACCTGCTGGGGGCACAGATCCCTCCCCCCCCCTAACACCCCCCCACCCCAACCCCAGCCCTTTTTTGGTTGGCCAAGCCCGGTGGAGGGGGGGGGTGTCCCGCGCGTGACATGGGGACAGGCCACCCCCCCGCCCGCCTGCCCCCTCGGTGCTAGCAAGCGCGCCGCCCCCCCCACCCAGGGCTGCGTTCCCCCTCCACCCCAAATGCACCCTGGCA